>NC_140493.1:30347133-30804633 GCF_964271855.1 Acomys minous | reverse complement strand
GTCTCCCTTTCATTATTTTCTTTACTCTTCTTTTTTTGATTTGTGGAACATACCGTTTTGGTGAGAAGTGAAAAGAACTCTCTTCTTTAAATTCACACTAAAACATGAAAAAGACAGTGACTAATGATCTAATAGTTACATGTGCTCTGGAGACACAGATCAATGAACTGATTGATCTAGGGTGGTCATTTGGACCTGGGAAATAAACGTAGGGTTGTTGGAGATAAAATTCTGAATGTGAGACGTGAATAGATAAGCAGAGATCTCCATGCTCTTACATGTGCTGCAAAAACAAAGCGATATATATATCTATATAGACATATATATATATATATCTATAAGACAAGGCCTGAGCTCATATGTTACTTAGAGCTTGAGTCTCACTTGAGGGAAAACAAAAAACATTTAGCATTCCTAGACACATAGGCAGAGAATGATAAAGACGAAGCGTACTATAGAAAGCAATAGTATATTTGGCCTGATACATTCATATGGAATCTACTTAATTAGCAGATTTGACTGAGAGATAATACTACCTACTAAAACAACATTAGTAAGATCCTGAATATGTTTTTTATTTTTTTTATTAATTTATTCTTGTTATATCTCAATGGTTATCCCCTCCCTTGTATCCTCCCATTCTTCCCTCCCTCCCATTTTCCCTTTACTCCCCTCCCCTATGACTGTGCCTGAGGGGGACTTCCTCCCCCTTTATATGCTCATAGGGTATCAAGTCTCTTCTTGGTAACCCGCTGTCCTTCCTCTGAGTGCCACCAGGTCTCCCCATCCAGGGGGACATGGTCAAATATGAGGCACCAGAGTTCGTGTGAAAGTCATACCCCACTCTCCACTCAACTGTGGAGAATGTTCTGCCCATTGGCTAGATCTGTATATGTTTTAAATCAATATGGAACACACATTTTTACAAAAACATATAAAATTCTAATTAGCTATATAAAACTGCAGATATCAAAATTCAGTGTGAACATCCATCTAACTGATGTGTTCCAAGTGAGATGGTGACTTCACAGCATCACAGCAGGATCTATTCTTCTAAGTTTCAATTCTTAAGACATTGCATAGGGACAATATTTAGTATCTATATGGCTACTAAACCAGCACATACTATCAACTCATTCTGATATCTTGTCCTGAGCTAAAATATAATAACACTAGAAAACGAATAGGATCATGCAGTATTAATGATAATAATTCAGGTAGTCCTTTAGAATAACTTCTGATGTACACTATAGTGTTATGGAAAAAATAATTTTCTGAATTGATGAACAGTGAGATCAATGCAAAGTTTTAGCCTTAATTCTACACCTAGAGATATTATTTTAAAATATACCTTTACATCTAAGAAGAATAGAAAAAATATTATTCCCTTTCTTATCCTGTTTCAAAACTCTTTAAGTCTAACATGTAGATTATAGTAAAATATACTTAGAAGACATAAAAATGAGTTTCAAATTAATATTATCAATAAACACTTAAATCTTGTATTTATTAATAGTCAAATTGCTCTCACCTGCATGACATCCATGATCATAACTTGACATTAGTATATATATATGTAAACATATATATACTAATATATATATACATATATATATAGTATAAATCCCTATAGCAAATAGAGAATGGTCAACTATCGGCTGGGATTACATATTAATATTTGTCCTTTTGTTTTTCTTCTTTTTCTTTTGATATTTTTCTGTATAAGTTATCATGTGGAAAATTGTGTTCAGTGTTATAAAAGCCTAAAAATCTATTATCCAAAGCATCCTGATTTCTAATTTAATTACCTAAATATAGATTGAATAGCATTTCCATTTTGGTCTGGTTTATCACATTTATGCTAATTCCAAAACAACCATCATTATAGTAAATATATTTTTATATTTCAAAAGTTTTAATATTTTACTTAGAAATCACTTAATTGGTAAAATAAGAGAAAACTCTCTGAATCTACTTGGTAACAAGTTAATGTATTTTTAAAAATATATTATTTGAAATATTCTGATTGTCAATGGACCTTATGACAATATTAGATATTGGAAGACATTACATTTGCAAATGAAGAATTTAAGTATTCATTTTAATATTTCATACATCACTTCTCAAAGCATGCTCTTATGTTAAATGTAGGCAGATGAATGAGACTTCTTATCTTACTGACCTAAATCAAGTGTCTCAAAGATGCTCTTGTTTCATAGATATTATCTTTCAAGTTTGTAAACATCTCATTTTGGCCAACAATATTATTTTTATTTGGGTTTATTTATTTTATTTCCTTTTTATATTAGTATACTAATTGTTATTTTGTACAAAATGGATAAAAATGAAAGATAATAATATTCTCATTGATAATGAATTCTTTCATTGATAATGAAAGAAAGGCTTTCTAGAACTGGAGTGTGTGACTGTGGTACTGGCAATGGGCATGCTGAGACGCGAGAACTTATTTAAATTGATTTCTGTTCCATGTAGTTACTTTCCAGGAAACAGGGATACCTAGTAATGCTTTGGCTCAAAAAAAAGTATAACATAAAATTAAGCATCAGATAGTAAAAATGAAGAATCCATTTTTAAGATAAGAAATTAAAAAAAATTTTTTTTTGCAAAATTTTCTCTTCTTGAACATTTACTATAGCTTAATTTACCAGTGAAAGGCAGGCATGGTTACCAAGAAAATATCATTTTGTTTGAGTAACATATATAAAATGACTAGAACTTCAGTGGAACTTGAAGATGATTCCAAATAAACTCCTCTGCCTTTTAAAGTAGAGGAAAACAGCCCTGTGTCAGAGACATTTTTATCTCACTCATAATTATTTCAAGGCGTTTTCACCCATTTTTGTAACAGGCTGCCCATGCTCGCATGTAGTTTGTAGAGCATATGGTGGCCCTGCTGTGAGCTAGTGAAGTCATATAGTTACTTTTCAGTCTTCAGTAGAGCAGAGCAGCATAGTGTTGAGTTTGGACATATTGCATTACAATCCTCTCTTCACAATTACATCATGCATACGCTGAATCATGGGCTATTGTTTTGTTTTATTACTTATGCTTGAAATTCCCACAAAATGTTCTTGAAATGGCATCTCTTCATAATATCAACAGAGCTTTTAAGAAATAGACATTTCCAGAATTCTTTTACTCAGTTCATAAGTGGGGTTTGTGCTTTCTCTTGGTGAATGAGCTTATGATTTTGCAGGCAAAAGTTTTATCAGTGTTCCTGAACTTTTCCAGTGGGGGAAGGAAGACCAAGGTTGATTTTTTTCCAAATAGAATAAATAGATGATTAGTACAATTTTATTTAAAAATTGACCATTTCATTCCTGTTATATTTTTTAAAAAATAAATCTCTATATTTGGAGCAAAAAGCATGAAAAAGTGTTTTGTACAGTAAGAAAATGTAGAGGAATTTTAACCCAGCTACATGACTGCTCTGGCAAGGCATCATATCTAAAGTCCTGGTTCTGTGTTATTTGGTTGGAATGCAGACATGTCACACACTTTTAATACCTCTGGCTGGAAACAAATATGCCATGAGTACAAACTTTTAAAGCCAAACAATGAAGGTATTTTTAGTTTGTAGAAGAAAGTACTCCTGTTTAAAAGTGTCATCTAATTGAGGGGCAGACAAAGTGACAAAGCAAGGAAAGATTTGACAGAACAGTATATGCCCAAATCTCATGAAAAAAAAAACAGAGGAAAGAGAAGCAATTTAAGAGAGCTCAAGTAAAGCCATTTTGAGTTGAGCTGATGGCCGTCAGTTAGCAGTCAGTTGAAAGAATACAGTGGCCGTTCAGTTCATGGCAGTTCAGATCAGTTCAGTCAGTCAGTTGAGAGGAGTTGAGTTCAGTGCAGTTCAGTAGAGTGATTGCTGTGCCTTGGAGTTAAGATTCTTTCTGTGTTCATGTGGGGACAGTTGAAGCCAGAGAATAAGAAGGAACCAGAAGTCGGGAAAACTTGCCCCAGTTAGTTTGAGGCCAAGCAGAGCAATTCAGGGAACAAGCGAGAGAAGCCAGGTTGAACCTTGGAGAGGAGTTTAAACAGGAATGACTGAGTTGAGTCAGCCAGAGCTCAGAAAGAATTATAGTGGTAAGCTTATTCAAGCAGTAAGCCTCTGAAGGTGGCAATTCCATCTGGGGAATAAAAGCTACTTTTAAAAGAAAACAGCTAATGTATTTATTTGATGGATCTTAAACTATTTTTAGTCTCTAAGATATATTAGTATAGAAGAGTGAAAAAGAAGACATGATGATTAATTAAAGTTTTTATCAAATAAGAAATAACCATTGAAAAACAGGAAGTAACGATAGGACACGCTAATCTTGTCATTAACTAAAGCAATGTCTGGCTATAAAAATGTTGTTATACTGTATTCACATGGCGGGTTGACTAAGAGTATTCAGGTTTTGGAGTCAGTGATTGCCTTCAATAATAAACAGAACATCCTTCATCTCCACACCTATATAAAGGGAGTACTTATATTCTTGCAGATTATTTTTGCATGTGTGATTTCAATAAGGTACCACCAACTTCTTGTTCCTTTATTAAAAAAATGTATTCTAGTATTATAAAAATATTTTTGAAGTAAATGTAAATGTAACCTGTTAAGCAAAAAATTTCCCACAAAGCCTTTTTGTTATGTTGTTCAGTGCCTTTAAGATAAAACATATAACTCAAAAAAAAATCCCTATACAACTCAATTGAGTATTGATAAATTGTATTAAAAGCAAGTATATTATTCATATTGTTATCATATGTTATATCAAAGCAGTTTATAACAGTAATTTATCACCAACACCTGCTAAGTTATCCTTTTTATGAGTTTAATTTGGTCTACCCAGGCCAATTCTCAATGCTTCTTCAGAAGAAGATTATTTAAAGGAGGGCAGCTGTGTAGTCTACATTCTCAGAATCCAGGGATTTGATGCACTGTCTTATTTTCTATTGCTGTGAATAGAAATTCACCGTGACCACAGCGACACTTATGAAGGAACACTTTCAAATGGAGCCTGCTTACACTTTCAAAGGTTTAGTTCATTATCATGGCAGAAAGGATGGCTTCACCAGATTTCTGTTTTTCATGGTTTCATTCATAAAGTGGAAGCTCAGCTGGAATGGGGCGTTGCCGTGAGGTCACCACTCCCTCGATTCCATTCAACAACAGGATTTTTATTTAATCTGTTTAATTCTTTGTAAAACGAATTTAGCTGCACTCAGTTTCCTGCTGCCCTGTGTCATCTCAAGCCTGACGTTTTGCAGCCTTCCTTACCCAGCTTGCTCCTTTTCATAGTAGATCTACATAAGCATGGCCACTAAAAGCTACATGACACAGTTCACACTGGGTTGTTTTGAAATCTCCTCTGCCAACCTAATTAATCCAGTCTTCAATGTAGCCTCAGGTTGATTTTTTTTTTTATTGGACAAGGGCAGAAAGGTGCACTTGCTTCACCCAAATATCACAAGAGCAGTCTCTAGAATGCATGCTAACATTCCTTTCTGAAACGTCTTGAGGAGGCATGCATTTGCTGGCGCAGCTTTGTTTTAAGTGAAACCATCAAAGCATATCTGTGTTTGCTGTGCACAGAATTCAGCCTCATGTTACAAAGTGCTCTAGTGGAGAATACATACGTCAGGAGAAGCTAGAGCTCAGGCATCAAGCAATGGTTCATCATACTAATGTAATTATCTTTCATATTAAATTTATAATTCTACAATCCATGGGAAATTTGCAGGGGTAGAATAGATTACATCATCAAATCCTTGCAGAGAGCATACAGTATGGTAGATATTCTTCAAGGCATTGTAATGTTTTCGTTTTTATGAGTATGATGGGGACATGCTTGCTCTTTCTATTAAGTACAGAAAAATAAAACCTTACCTTGAGTAAAAAAAGTACTGTTATCAATTTTGTGTTAAACATCCTTGAAAATTTCCAGTGAAATTTATTAACAGAGAGAAGAACATATAAACAGAATAATAAGTTAGGAAATCATTTGTGTTAAAAAAAAATGCACCAAACAAAAGAAATCCGAAAATTATTAAACAAAATACTATTAAATTTTAAAACATTGGTAAAAGTTACTAAATTTGAAGCAGTTGGGAGATAAAGGTTTAAAAATGTAATTGAATTAAAAGGTTGAAACATTTCAAATGTGTAAAAAGTATCTGTAAACGCTAGCAATGGTAATTTTCCATATGGTGACATTAGTACACCAACTATAAGGATTCCTAAAGAGAGTATAAAATCCCACATACTACATATAATCTTGACATTTTACAGCACACCGTAGTTGTAAGACCTGCTACACCAAGCGTTGAGAATACATCTGCTCTTATCTAAGCAAGTGTTACAGATTCCTGAATTTGCTCCATGCTTTGGAAAGAGGGAAGGTCACAGATAAATTTAAGAATATTTTCCAAAAATTGAGCCACTTATTTAAGCTGTGTATTCTCTCTTAAACGAAAGTAACATATTTAGTTCTACTTACAAGACCTGCAAATTTTAACTAAATACCCTTTTTTGTGTATATTTAGTAAAATAAGATACTTTCTTGTAAAGATCAACGTTCTTTTCAGATCTGAAAATAAAAATCTTCTACACTCTGGTTATTCTAAAGTGGTTGAAAGTTGAGAATTCCAGTCTCATTATTATAATGAATGGTAAGCTTTGTGTTAAAGACCTCCCATGAAGGTACCTGAAATATGCTGAATAACTGTCTCATTATGTTTCTATAACTTAACCATGATTATATGCACTGGACATTTCTCTATATTCATACTAAATTTATTATGTCTGTCCAGGGCTTGGAAAGCATTTGAGTTGGCCTAAAATGAAATGTGCACTATAAATCTTAAATAAAGTTGGACAACAACAACAACAACAATAATAGCTTTTGAGCCAGAGTTTTTCTGGGTAGCCTTGGCTGTCCTGGACTCATGTTATAGAATAAGTTAGCCTCAAAATCACAGAGATCTGCCTGACTTTGTCTCCCAGAGTGACAGACAGAACTACAGGTGTGGGCCACCCAGCTTAGGTTATCTTTAGTGTAAAAGGAATAACTCAAAACCATTAAGACAATATGATATATTACAAATTAGAATTTGCCTGAGAATGAAAAATAAAAAATTTCTGGCAATAATAGTAGGCCAGAGCATTTCCATACATAAGTCTAAAGCCTATATATACAGCAGCAGAGACAGGACTTAAAAATAAACAAATTGGCATATCTTGGCCATATTATACAACTTTAGTGGTTTTCACCATAGCATATTAATATTTTTAAATAAGTATGAAATAAGTATATATCTTATAAAATATACTGCCATCGTACAATTTCACATTTAAATATCTTGGATTTTGTGTCTCTCTAATACATATGACCCAATAAATGTTCTCTGTACTTCTGAGCATATTGACTTTCATATTTCACATCAAAAGTGCCCATTATTAGTTTTCTGTATGTAATCTTCTACTTAGTTTTTTTTTTAAGCACATATTAAAATGTAGGTCTTTGTAATGATTTATGCATGCCTCTTAAGAATACTGCTAAATTTTCTATAAGGCTTTTCCTATATACTCCAGAAACTGTTAAAGTTATGCTTCTTCTTAATGTTTTAAAAAAATATTTGTTAGAAACATCTATGAAGAAAATAATATTTATTTTAATGCATTATTAATCCAAGGATAACCTGTGAATGATGGTAGAAACTGATAGTTGCTGTAGCCTATACTCCTGCAATTTCACTTTGGCTTTTTTCTGAATAGTATATTGAGGAAGATTAGAGATACCATATGGAAAATGTTCCAAAAATTTTTTTGGTTAAGCCAAGAGAAGCAAGTTAAACTTTAATGTTTATAGACGTAAAAAGAGGAGTCACTACAAATTGTGAAAACCTGTTCTCTTATTGGAGCTGAATATTTTAAATACCCTAAGAGAAAATTTAATCTCTAGGATGGAACTGAGAATTCCGATTGCATTAGATTTGCCACATTACTTTGTTCTGAATTCTGTTTCCAAACAGCTAACACTGGAATGTATGCATTTAATCCCGGCACTCAGGAGTCAGATGCAGGCAGATATCTGTTTGAGGCCAGCTTGTCTACAAAGGGAGTCTAGGACAGCCAAGGATACATGGAGAAACCATATCTTGAAAAATAGAAAAACAAAACGCAAAACCTGAATGGAAACATGAAGCAATGAGTTGCACATTTTAGGAATTTGAAGGAAGGTTTCTAACTTCTAGTACCACAAACAATAATCACACACTACCACTTAACGTATAAAAACCTATCAGTGACAAATTTATTTTCTTTTTCTAAGGAAGGCATTTACTTATAACTTTTTTTAGTTAAAGTGTTATTTACTCTACAAAATCCTACAACTTAACGTGTTAAGAAAACAATACAATGGCCTCAAAAATAATTTCTGTAGGAAGTGGCAGATTAGAGGTTTTCTTTTCAACCGAGTATGTGGGATGGCAACAGCTGTTGTTTGTGTATATAGACCAGCACACTTTACACTGTGCAAAGTTATTTAACTGAAATAAACATGCATACAATGTGTTTTGATCAATGATCATAATTACCTCTGCTTCAAGTCCACTCATAATCTCCTCCCAAAAACTTCCCTTCTAATTTATCACTTTATATAATATTCCTGTGAATTAATCAACTTTCAATTTAATATACCCAAGATATTCAAAATCAAACACTTATGTTATGTATGCTTAAATTAATTAAAAATGAATAAAGTGATCCTGTCAATATAATTCATTTGTTCAATACAAAAGAAAAGTAGGCTTATAGTTAATACAAAATGAAACTATATAAATAGATGCTACATATAAACACACAAAAATGAAAATTCCTTATTATTATGAAAAATTAAGTATCAGAGAACAACAGGACCAAGAATTTATAAAATATAGATTATTATCTATACATAATAGTTAAAGTTTGGAAAAAGAATAAGTAACAGATGATTTATTAGCTGATCCAGATTTAGAGTATGGTTCCTATTACTAATCTGACACTTGTAATAATAAATACTGTAAAACTTGAGATTTGGAATAAATAATATTGTTATTATATCATGGTATAAAATCAGTAAACATTATAGTTATTTCTGATAATCCTAACTTTATCATGTCATTTTTCTATGATCATTTAAAAATTCAAAATTTAGTAGTTAAAATAAAAATATTTGTTGGTTTTCTTTTTTCTTGTTCATCAGATTTATTATGAGTTTTGAGAAATATAATGTAAAATTCAAGACCAGAAGAAATTTAGTGTCTGCATTTGAAAATTATTTTCCTGTTTATAACATCAATAGGTTTTACATCTAGAGTACAAGGGTATTACAAAAGGAATAGCAAATCCTCAGAATTCCCAAAGATAGTAAATGATCTACATTTCTTTTTTGTTTAATTTTTATTATTTTATTATTTTATTATTATTTTAATTTTATTTATTTATTTTGCATATACATGTATATTATTACACATATACACAATAGATTACATATAGCAAGAAGAACAATGACACAATCAGAAATTATATAAATGTTACATTCACAGTGTTTAGGCTATTTTTATTTGGCAGCCTTAAAGAAGATATCTTTCTTGGTGCATCTAAATTTCTGAATGTAAATCAATCTCCATCACATAATCATTATCAACTTAGAACACTTATCTACACCTAAAAACATCTTAACCCATAAATATAAAATCATCATTGTACTGTTTGTTTTCAAGACCGAGTTTCTCTGTGTAATAGCCCTGGCTATTCTGGAAGCTTCTTTGTAGACCAGGTTGGCCTTGAACTCACAGAGATCCACCTGCCTTTGCTCCTGAGTGCATGGATTAAAAAGTCTTGCACTATCACTTCTACGTTTTTAAGACTTTAACATGTAAGTAGCAGTGTCTTATTAAGCATACCCACCAAAAAGTAGGTTAACATTTTAGTTAGACTTTTACGTGATTGTACAGTACTTAGCTCAGGCATTTCAAATGAGGCACTTAAAGCCAGATGATGTTTTTTGACTTTATATTATGCCATCTCTTTGATAGAAAGTTCACTTAAGCATTATCATTTTATATTTTTTTAGCTCATTTTTATTTCTTCTATCAGATATCCATGACATGACTACTGCAAAAATTGTGTCACTACACCCCTGTTTTCCTGGTCCTGCTTCTAATACACTTTCTGGTTTGACTGGCAGTGATGGTTGGATGGAGGCCATGTACTATCTATTATGCAACATTCACACACATGCACCTTACTAATAGCTGGTTCAAAACAAGCTCTTATTTATATATGAACATATATTTATTTTATATAACATATATTTTATATTAAAACATCACAAATAAGACGTTTAAATTGATCAACACAAATTTTTAATAAATAACATCCCAATATATTATTAATTAAGGTCACCTAAAATTTTCAGCTAGTGAGGTTACGTTTGCATGGGTAGTTGCTTGTCGTAGAGGTATTCAAACATTTAAAAAAAAAAGAAGGCCTGACAAGGTGGCTCATGGCTGTAACAGGATACTTGAGAAGTGGATGTAGAGAATGCAACGTTATGACAAACCTGATGTACACAGCAAAGCATTGTCTAAATTAATAGACTCCTGAGCATTACAAATAATCCTTTAAAAATCTAAACCAGATGCACTTTATTAAATAATGTGTAAACTAAAGTTTTTATGAATTTTTTGACAGCTTGTGAGTAGAGGTCCTAACAATCAAGTCTTTTTTTTAATTAATTGATTAATTTTTCTTTTTTTGCATACACATTTATATTATTACACAGATACACAGTAAACTACCTATAGCAAGAAGAACTATGAAGCGATCAGGAATTATACAAATGTTACATTCATAGTGTTTTGGTTATTAGTATTTGGTAACCTTGACGAAAAAATCTTTCCTATCTTGGTATATCTAAAAATCTGAATGTAAATTAATAACAATCATATTTCATCTATATCAACTTAAATCATCTATCTAGACCTAAAAACATCTTAACCCCTAAACAACTAAGCTTAATTGTAAAACTAAACTATCTGGTCTTCAACCCCATTAGAGACTTGGGAAGGAATAAAATTAAGTATCTGAGTAGACAGGAAGTACAAGTAAGCAGCTTCCAAATGAGAAAACACCAGGGACAGTTGGATACCTGAACAGTCACCCAAAACTCTTTATAATGCTGGAGCATCACCTTCAGACTTCTGGCCCTGTATATCTGGCAGACATACTTGTGAAGCAGGAACTACCTCAAAGAAATGATGAGCATAAATGAACCTCCTTATGGAGATGGCTTCACAGGTGGAAAACAAGCCATTGGGCAAAATGTCCTTCTTTCTGCCATAGGAAAAATGGGCAAGCTTGGATGCAGGCAGAGTAGACAGACAAACTCTGCCAAGACAGTGTAAATTAAACGCCAAGTCTTAAGATTGTACACTGAATGCTAGAACATATATAGCAGAAGAAAATGAAAAAAAAAAGTCTTGAAAAGTGTCTGCTATCCTCCTCTTCCATATTGCATGTGCGCACACACACACACACATGGGTGTGAACTCTCTCTCTCTCTCTCTCTCTCTCTCTCTCTCTCTCTCTCTCTCTCTCTCTCTCTCTGTCTCCCTCTCTGCCTCTCTCTCTGTCTCTTTCATCTCTCTCTCTCTCTGTCTCTCTCTCTCTCTCTCTCTCTCTAACACACACACAATGTGTGAATATAAAAACCCCACAAAATAAATGTAAAAGAATAAATAAAAGAGATAAAACTTTATTTTTATGCAAACTACTTTCAAATATTTTAATACATATCTTGGGTTTAAAATACTTCCTTTAACCTACCAATTTATTGTACATGTTTTTCTTTTTATCTCCAGCCCTACCTATTTTAGTATGAAAAATAAAATAGCATGACAATGAGAAATTTCACTCCTTAAAATCAGCACTGGTAGAAAAGCTTCAATTCACCAAACAGTGAAAAGATATTAATCACATGTAATTTCTTTTCATACATTTGGCGATATTTGGTCAAATATCCATCTATTGTAAAGGGCAATGATAAGGTGTGAAAATTATGGGCAGAAGTATTCAATATAATTATTCCAATTATATTATATTCTAAAATGCCAAAGTTCTTGATAATTCAATTTTAAAATAAAAAAGATCATGATACTATTTCCATTCTTCTAATTTAGCTACTATAATTTAACAAGTATAATTTATCCAAAAAAAAATTAAATGAAATCAAGTGGTTAATGACATAAATTCAAGGTTACATATTTATTCCAGAAATTAGGTTTTTCTACAGAAACCTATACATGTGTACCAGTTATCTCCATATATAACATTTGGAATTCCACAATGTTTAATATTTTATTGCTAGGTGAATTTAGTGCCTTTTTTATTTTTCATTTTCCTCCTAGTACCATCAGGCAAACTTAAGAGAGCAGTTTCTTTAACTTGCATAATTTCATGCTAACCAAATTTGTTAACTTGAATTTCATTTTCAAAACTGTATTTCCTGATACATGTTTTTGTTTGTTTTCTTGACTAGTGAAAAAGGCCATAGATTTTAAATCTAGAGGATTTAAGTTGTTTCCAGGGAAAGACAACAGCAACAAGTTTTCCCTCTGTGAGTGCACTCCTTTTTGTTACTTTCTCTAGTGCAAGAGTGAAGTCTGTGGTGTCTGTGTTGTCCGTGTGTGTTTTACCTACATGTCTGTGTATTTACCAAGTAACTGCATTAATATTTATGTAACGTGCATGATGATTATTCAATACTTTCTTGAATTTAAGTGTATAATATTTTAATGATAATTTATCAAAGTCATAATTTTTGGCTATAATTTATTGCTATGTGAATAAAATTGCTATATTTGTTATATGAGGATAAAACACATATAATTCCTAATGGTTTGGTTTCTTTTAGCAACACTTATATGGCTATGTCTCAGATATCACATAAATATTTTAAGGAATAGTCTGATGAGAATTTTCCTTTAAAGGAGTTTATTAACTTGAAATAATTTCTTCGGTTAAATATCCCATAATGTTTTCTAAATAAATTTTATTATAATTATTTTCTCATTTGAAAATGTTATTAAAAAGTCCAGAATAAACTCAGATTGGCTTTATCTTCTAATGCCCTCTGTTAATTTATAAATAATTCGCAGAGTGAAAAGTCTATGCTGTCATAAACATAAAAGAAATAATATTCAAAAAAGCAATACATATTTGTCATAAAATGGAACAACAATTGGTAGAAATTCCATATATATATATATGGAATTATATATATATATTTTTTGATGCAAGCCAGTTGTAGAATACCAACATCTGAATTCTAAAATAGCATGAAAATTTGAAAGTAACTATTGTTCAATATGTGCAATCCTATTACTCATTCCCGAGCAAAGGTACATTTTAATTAAATTTTGTTTAAATCCAAAAACTTGCTAAATAATTTTGTAAATTCCTGCCAACTGTTACCAAAACAGTTTACCTATACTTTCACTTGTAAATATAAATAACACATTGCCAGTTAAATTATTTTCTCAACAATTCGTAGACTATTCTCCTTCCCTTATGTTATCATTATATGTTATTAGATGCACTTAATGAAATGCTTATATTTTATTAATTACATTTGAGAATACAAAACTGAACATCTTGACTTTGGAAGCTGCATTACTGATGCTTACAAATTACACAGCTTGCAATTATGATTTCTTTATATATTTGGTTTTAAATGTGTTTTTGATGTTGATAGCCAATATTTCCAAAATTACTAAAAATATTTTATACATGAACTGTTTGCTATAGTCTGGAAGATTATTCATATATATCATAACTAAAAGATGCATGTGTATTATATGTTACAAAAGTTATTATGTTTGGTAATTCTAGCAGAGCAGATTATATTAAAGCTATATGCCAAGAAAAATTACGTGGCCTTATAACTAAATGTAAGATATACCAGTTTTTCTCTAAAGCTGTGGCTCTTTATGGGTTTAGTTAAAATCTTAATTAATGTGTTTAATTAAAATGTGTTTAAGTTAAAAAGCAACCCATATACCACACTTCACATTTGTATAGACACTATGCCTCAGGCTTCCAGTTCCTCTGAAATATTTACTTATATTTTCTATACTGACAGTAGATATCAAGGTGTTATATCATCTAGGAAATTATCTGTTTTCATTGGTATAATATATTAGATGAATAAATATTTTACCACTTAATGGGCCATAGATACAAACATAAAAGACAACTTCAGTGTTTCTGTTACCTGAAAAAAATACTGCGGTCAATATTTAATTTTAAAATGAGTAAGCAAAATGTTAATATAAAGCCAAAAATGTGAATAATTTTCATCATAATTTTAAAACAAGCCTCTAATTCATGAAGGACATATAAAATACTCTATTTTAATATGAATAATCCCTATATAGATAAAATCAGGTTATATGCGGAAATGATTTCATGGATGCAAAGTAGTTTCTTAACATTACCTGAATTATATTTTACTACAAGTTTTTTACCCAGCATTGATAACTTTGCCTAAAAACTCTTTTTTAATGAGATATATCAATTTGATATTATCATTGCCTATTTTCAAGTAAATATTTATATTTTAGCATTTGCTATCATTTATTTAATACAACCCAAAATATTAAACTTATTATATTATTATATATACAAATTTAATGAGAATGAAAATAGAAACTAGTATTTTAAGAAAAGTAAAGTGTTAACTATTGTATTATGAAAATACTCAAAACCAAATTGTTACAATTTTAAACTGTTAACAGTGGTGAACTGGTTATTATAAAGAAGAATTATAAAGAAACTTTGATCCTTTCATGTGATCATGCTTTTGTTTCCTGTATCAAATCCACACTCTCACTCATTCATGAATCATTTATGCCACAGTTGCTCTTTCTATGTTTTCCTATAATAATGCAATGAAAGGATGGATATAATTCAGCCTCAACGCAGCAGGACCAACCGTTTTCCCAAGAAACTAAAGTAAATGAGAAGCAATTGTTTATGGGATATTAAGTGTATTAGTACAAAGTAAAACAACACTGTGGATAATACATAGTTTGGTCCCAGAACAAATTCTAGTGTATCCTATGGTAAAAGTTAGCACAAAAATAAAACAAAAAATTTAAAATAAAAATAATAAGGCAACAAAAAAGAAGTGGTCATATGGAGATTCACAGAAATAAAAATCTATTCAGTTCTGTTTTAGACAAGAAACCCCTTTTATTTACAAAAGTCTATTTGTAACTTTTAAGTTAGAATATATAGATATATGTTAATTAATAATGTATGCAGTTCTGTATTACATTTCAAATTCATATATAGTAAAATAATTTTTATAAAAAAACAATTTAAATTATAAGATCATTTTCAGTTGTTTGTGCAAAAATGATTCCCAATGTTTTTACAGTGTTAATGATGAAAATATACTTAAAAAGCTCATCCATAAAGGCTTTGCCATCAGTAATACTGTTTTATAGAGTCAACATCTTACATAACTTGTTGCAAGTTACTATGGAGATTACATGCAATGAAGGAAACCGAGCTGACCAATCATTTCAAAGGCATTAGATAGTGAAAGCAGTTGAAAATTCACTTCATGTGAATATCTTGTCACCATTTAACTGGGAAATACTAAAATTTCTGTAAACTAATATAAATAAAATAACATATACAGACATACACACATACAAAAGAATGTCATGTAAAACTTTATGAACTGAAATTAATTAGTCAAGCCTGTTAAAAATACATCTTCATTTTAATATATGGGTACGATAGTTTCAATTTCAGAAAATCATATATAATAGCTATGTCATTCCATAATTTCTAAACACTGACATTAATTAATAATATAGTATTGAACACATTTCTTGGTCTATCCAAGATTCAGTATGCTTATCTGGTGGAGGATTATAATAATAGTAGTTAATTTGAATGTTATTATATATATATAATTTCTTGAATGATTTTTGACTATAGTACAATGCAAATAAATATTATTGATATTTTTTGAAATATCACAGAGTATGACATTTGAGACAATAATAATGGGAGGGGTGAAAGGAAAATTTAGATTTTTTATCTTCTATGTACTTGTGTTATGATGTGCTATGTACAGTACTTATTTTTATGCTATGTCTTGCATGATAGCAAGGTAGGGAAATCTAGAATATGCCACCCATTTTACTCTTCTACACAGTTTAAACAGTCATAGTCTAGTACCATTTTACAGTAAATCCAGAAATAACACTAAACTGAAAATCTTCATTCAATGAATACACTTTATAAGGATGTGTTGACAATCAAACTACTACATCATATGTATCAGAAAACTGACTTCTCTTATGTTTTACCTACATGTTAATATAACTGAACTTTATAGTTTTAGAAAAGATGTCATCTTAAGTACAAAGTACAAAAATAAAATAAGACCACTAATTTATTAGCTAACAAATGTTATTAAAATTGCATAAATAGTGTCTAAATAAAATGTTTTCAGTTATGTAAGATAAGAATGAGCAATTATCTTTTGAAGGAAGAGTAGCTTGAACTTTAAAAATATTACAAAGTTTTGAAAATAAAAAAGGAACATGCAAAGACATGAGTAAAACTCGTACACATCCATGAAGCTATCATATACTGAAAGAAAGGAGCTGTATTCGAGCAAAATGTAAATATTGCTGACTAATGAGAAATAAAATTTACCTTGTATATGATCTAAAGGGTATTAACTACAATATAAATGAATTTTAGAAATTAAGTAATCATTTAATACTTGCAATAGGTTGGAATCAGAACATATTATTATTATGAAAATTACAAGGATGATTAGTTTTCATGTGTCAATAGAAGCTTTGAAATATGATTTACTGAAAATCTGAATAATCATGGTACAGATAACAGATCCATACACAGAAACTATAAGAACTGTGATAATGTTTCAAACAGTGAAAAATATAAAAATATGATGGTCTGCATCAATAATTTGAAATTAACCCATTACAGTAGATTAGCCAACAAAAGACTATGTTCCAGAAGACTTTTGGACAGTTTAAGAGTAGATAAATAACAACTTGAAAAAAACAAGCAAATCAATAAATCCATAAACATCTAATAGAGTTGGAGAGAACTCATTAGTTTGTGATATTTATGAGTAGTTTTTGAATGGTCTGGGAAATTATTCCATTTTGTGTCTATTTAAGGAAATAATGGCTTTACAAGGATACAACTGTGAGAGATTACACACAAGCTATCCGCCTGCTTGAAAAATCACTTTGAAAAACAGTGATGGCTTTGAAAAAAAAATTAGGCCGAATTCCAGAATCCAGTCAGCTTAGATTTTAAATTAAAATTTCTTCAATATTTATTTTTATATAGTCATTAAATGCTGGCAAATGGTGTTGTCTAAGTAGAGGGAGAGCTTGGCGTCATTACTCTTCAGAAAATGTTCTCTGAATGATCCCACTCTGCTTTGCAGTTCAAGGATCATTGTAGGTTTCATTCTTTTTCTCTTTAGGGCCCAGTTCTTTTCTTTAGAATGATGAGAATGTTATACAGGGAGATAAAAAATAGAAGATATCCACAGGTTCACTGTAAGATTCATATTATAGTGCAGTATAACTCAGATATTCTAGAACTGGTAATGAAGAATTTAAGGATAAAAGGATATACAGTGTCAGTGATGTCAAAAGGGGATGTCTAATTAGACCTTGTTTCAATATAAACAATGAAATCTTGTTCATCTATATATACATAAGTACACAAACATGCGTAAATGACTTTATCATAAAATAGATTTTAATTATCCAATGTGATAACATTCACTTTACTGAAAAATGTTAACATTTTATCATTAAATAAATTATCTTTAAAGACTGTAAATATATGAAAAATAGATAAGTCTAAAAGTTACAGAATTTATGTGTGAGTAGAGCCAACCTTTGGCTTTCCAGCATTATCAAAAATCCAACGAAACATAGTAATTTACACTTTTTAAAGAAATTGCTGTTGGCAAGACAGAATGCTTCCCTATACAAAAGTGCATTTTATTTTCATACTGCATTTTATTATAACTTTAAAAGTAACCAGGACAGGGTTAACATAGTCACAACAGTTACTGTTGTGACTCTACTGTTTATAAATAAGGCAAATACCTCATTTTGGTGTGTTAATATTCAGAATGGTATATATGCTTAATACAGACAATCATAATTATTTTCTAATATATCCTTGAAGAGAAAAATTACTCTATATTTATTATTGTTTTCAATAATGCCATTTTAACTTTATATACTCAAACAAACCTTTAGTAGCATGGTTTTGTAGATTTCAATATTTTTATCATTGAGTTTCTAACCACACATATTTTCTATTTGCTTTTTTTTGTTTTGTTTTGTTTTCTCTGGTTACAGTAAATGAAGGAGGTATTAAGACAGCTTCCAACTTATGTCCAGATCCTGGGGAACCAGAAAATGGGAAGAGAATTGGATCTGATTTTAGGTAATATTTTAAATGATTTATATTATATATCTTGCCAATTTTTAAGTTAAAAGATTAAAAATAATTGATTTTATGGGAATGGGCATTAATGAACTCAAATGATGCAAGCTTGATTCTATAGTTGTTATTAATAATGTGTCAGCATTTTAAAGAGACTAGCTGAGAAATACAATCAAATTCAAGAATGTTCCTAGGCATAGAATTATTAATTCTTGTTATTAAGTGAATTAAAAATTAGTGAATTTAATTTTAAAGATATTACTTTTTTCTTGAATTCTGCTATTTAGTAGCTGTGTGGAGCAGAATAAATTGTCACATTTTTGTACTTCGTATTCTATAACATGTAAATCTGATTACCCATGCCAGTGGTGAATTTTCAGTGAGATAGTATATGTGACATGAACCAGCTAGAATTTCAGAAAAATTTATTTAAATTTCTAGATATAAAATAGTAGACTTTTCTACTATGTTATCTAATTAGCATTTAAGTCAAAATTAAATTTACTAACAAATAAAAGTGAATATGACTTATTTTTCAGGCGAGTAATCTACCTAAGACTTGTTAAGACACACATATACACACAGATACACACACATACACCCCCCCCCACACACATGTTTGTAACAATCATTAATGAAAATAGGAACATATGCCATTTGACTCTTTCTCTTTTGGGTTAACCCACTCAGTATAATCATTTCTACTTCAATCCATTTGTCCACAAATTTTGGGAATTCCTTGTTTTTAATAGCTGAGTAGTATTCCATAGTGCAAATGTACCACAGTTTCTTTATCCATTCTTCTACTGAGGGACATTTAGGCTATTTCCATGATCTGGCTATTATGAATAAGGCTGCTATGAACATGGTTGAGCATATGTCCCTGTTATGTGGTGGAGAATTTTTTAGGTATATTCCAAGGAGTGAAATAACTGGGTCTTGAGGAAGCCCTATTCCCATTTTTCTGAGAAAGCACCAGATAGATTTCCAAAATGGCTGTACTACTTTGCATTCCCACCAGCAATGAAGTAGTGTTCCTCTCTCTCCACATCCTCACCAGCATGTGGTGTCACTTGAGTTTTTGATCTTAGCCATTTTGATGGGTTTAAGATGGAATCTCAGAGTTGTTTTGAATTGCATTTCCCTGATGACTAAGGAGGTTGAGCATTTCTTTAAGTGTTTCTGAGCCATTTGATATTCCTCTGTTGAGAATTCTCTGTTTAGTTCTGAGCCCCATTTCTCAATTGGGTAATTTGGTTTTGTGATATTTAATTTCTTGTGTTCTTTATATATTTTGAATATTAGACCTTTGTCAGATGTAGGGTTGGTGAAGGTCTTTTCCCAGTCTGTAGGCTGTCGTAAGTTAAAACAGAAACAGAAAGAGTCAAATGGCATATACTCACTTATATCTGGACACTAGCCCAAGGGGCATGTTCCATGAAAGTCTTCACTTACCAGGAAAGTGGGACAGAAGGGAAGACTTATTATTGAGATTCTAGGTGAGAGAGGCAAGGGAGAATGGGGAAATAGAAAGATCTAGAGAATCCTAGAAACCTACAAGAAGAACATTTTAAGGGGTGGACCTGGGCCCAGGGGTGCTGCTCAAACTGTGGCACCAGCCAAGGACAATACATGCAGTAAACTTCAAACCCCTACCCAGATGTAGCCAATAGACAGGGCATTCTCCACAGTTGAGTGGAGAGTGGGGACTGACTTTCACACAAATTCTAGTGCCCCATATTCGACCACATCCCCTGGTTGGGGAGGCCTTGCAGCACTCAGAGGAAGGATAGCAGGTTATCAAGAAGAGACTGTTACCCTATGATCATATACAGGGGGAGGAGGTCTCCCTCAATCACAGTCATAGGGGAGGGGAGTAAAGGGAAAATGGGAGGGAGGAAGGGGCAGATACAAGGGATGGGATAACAATTGAGATGTAATATGAATAAATTAGTAAAGTATATTAAAAAAAAGAAAATAGAAACATAAATTTGAGAAAGAATAAGAAGCAGTTTATGACAGGGTTAGGGGAGAGAAAGGAAAAATTACAAATATTGATATTTTATTCTTATCTCAAAAATAAAAGAAACAATTTCTGAAAGGATCACAAAATGTTCTCAGTGATAAATCCCCTTTCTGAAATAAAAGATACAAGGTCGAGGATTCAACTTCCACCACCACAAAAACAAAAGACAATCCAATTCATGGATATATTGAATGAAAATTGAGTTAAGATTAATAACTAGTTTACATCGGTCTTTGTTGCATTTTAGTGTTATTTTTCACTATTGAACATATTAACAAGCATCCTAAACAGTTACTCTCATTTTTGCCTTTCACTGTTTTTCTATTAAGTGTAAAGAATTCTTAAATGTTATCCCTAGACCATCTAAAGACAGTTTTCATAAAATAAACCTACGAAAATATTTCATAATAAAAATGGAAAAACTAAACAGGAAAATCTCAAAATTTCTTGTTATAGCTGTGCTTTGACTCTATAAAACACTTGACTAAAAACATCTAAATGCCTGGAAGTTTTGGAGCCTCTGCATGATGAAGTGGCTGGAGTAAAAACACTCAAGTGCGGCAGGGTCACAGAGAAAGACAGTATCTAAATAAAGAAAACGTTTCGTTTTCAGTAAGCAATCCCACTTTTGGTTATTTCTATATTGATAGAATTGTACTAAGTTGTTCTTTACACATGCCCTCTTTATTTTTTGTAAACCCTACATGTACTTGTCAATCTATCTCCACTTAACATTTGGAGAAGCTGAAACTTTATTCACCTTGCTAAAAACTGACATTAAATTGAAGTTCAGCCTGTTAGGATCTAAAGGACTCATTGTTTAAACGTTGCTTATGTGTTTTCAAATCAAATTAATTTCACCAAAAGTATCTTTAAGATAGATCATTTAATCGGCCTAAGAACTGTTTTCTCTTTCTGCTAATATGAAAGTATTAGCACAGTATAATGTGTGCGCATAATCATAGATCTTATAAAAATACACATACTCTATTCATCAATGGTGTCGTGACATAGTATGATGTACAATACTTATTAGTACTTAGGGAGACTAAGCAACATGTATTTTAACTGAAAAATAACGTTAACATAGTGCATTAGTATTATAATGGGTTAAATGTCTATTAGGTACAAAAATATAAATCATGTTTGTACAATATTAAATTTAGAGAATTTGAGGACTCAAAATTTTTTGAAGTTAATGGAGGAATAATGATCTCGAAGACTGAGTACTAATCAGTGTTTGGATGTACCCAAGCTCCTACTGGATCCGTACTTGGAAGAAAAACACGAGCAGGAAAACATACCAACATATTTAAGTTATAGAGTATAAATTGAAGTACACAGAGAAAAA
Source organism: Acomys minous (assembly GCF_964271855.1). Lineage (NCBI taxonomy): Eukaryota > Metazoa > Chordata > Mammalia > Rodentia > Muridae > Acomys > Acomys minous. Next base: position 30,782,673 of record NC_140493.1, on the reverse strand, counting down.
TTGAATTAAATTGATAAGAAATAAGACTTGTCCTACAATGAAAGTTCCCTGGAAGTCTTGTGTCAAACCAGGACTGAGAATATATTTTGCTTCAAAGAGACAATAATTTATAAGAATGAAAATTGATGTTTATAACTCAGATTTCACAGTCACACGGGAGGGGGGAGGATTCTTAAACTTAGCAACATAAATGAGTATCTTTCATGACCACATATGTTGCAATTAGACAATCGCAATTTCCTCCCTCATACTGTGCAGACTCTCTGCTTCACTGTGAGTACACATCAATGGGCAGGCTCCCTTTGCCCACCTCTCAATGAGGACAGCCAATACCATTTTACTCATTTAACCCATGTACTTGTTTTGATGTTTTTATGAGGAATTATGTGAAAGTGATCTGATCTAATTTTCTAAAGGTCACAATATTTAAGGTTTGCACAATTAGCTTCATGAGATGGTCATGAAAAAATGGCATTCTCTATTTGAATGAGAGACACCGGCTTAAAAGGTAAGGCAGAGAGGCACTTCAGAGCAGGCCCATGTTCAGGAGTAGTTGTCAACTATGTCAAAATGAACTCAGTGGTATCAAATACTTTTTTGCTTGTTTTTATTTCTGTTCTTTTGTGTGGGGGTATTTGTGTTTATTGTTTTTGTTTTGCTTAATTTTAAGGCAGGGAGAGGAAGAGAGAGACAGAGACAGAGAGAGAGGAGAGAGGAGAGAGGGAGAGAGGGAGAGAGAGAGAGAGAGAGAGAGAGAGAGAGAGAGAGAGAGAGAGAGAGAGAGAGGAAAGAGAAAGAGAACAAAGTTGGATGAGTAGAGAGGTATGGAGGATGGAGGATCTGGGAGTTACTGAGGGATGGAAATAACATAGTGAAAGTGTACTGCACGCATGTTTTTAATTTTTGCTTGTGAGCCTCTCCTTTAAAAGCTGAGTCATCTTTTCAGTCCTGCATGCATATTTTTTAAAAAAGAAAAAAAACTAAGAAGAATCATAGTAGAATATAACTGATGTTAACTTCTCATCTCCTTACAGTCAACTATACCTGCGCGCGCGCGCACACACACACACACACACACACACACACACACACACACACACACACACACACACACACTAGTTCATTATCAGTAGATGATACCACATAGATAACATATACAGAAGAACCATGGAACAATAGCAAACATCCACATTATTTGATGACTATAAAATACAAGCAGCTCCCTCATCCTGATTTTGAGAACCATTTAAGTGGGACAAAATCAAAGATGGAAATGAGAAGGAAGTCCTTTAAATCAGTGTGAAGAGACTTGACTGCAGTCATGGCAGAAGACTGCCTCTTGTTTAACAACATGAGTGTTGCTGCTAAGGGGTTTTCTTTGGAATGACAGTTTGAAAATAATTACAAGCAGGGTTGAAGTATGACTAGACACTTCAGATGTTTAGCATATTTGGGACATCAAGTAGCTCAAAGCAATGGAATAATGAGCAAATTACAGTCACTAGGAAATCAAGACATTATTTCTATAGTGCTAAGGTCTAAAGAATTATATAGAAGACTATATTGGTGGTATGAGAGAGTATATCTCTCTCATATTCCAAAAGAATATAATCTTACAATAAACATTATTCCATGTATGCACAGAGAAACCAGAATCACTTTGACAGGGAGCCCCATTGAGGGATTGTGTAGACCACACTGGTCTTGATTGTAGGAAATCCCAACACAGCAGTGAGCAGTACCATTCCTTAGATTCAGGCCTTAGACTGTATAAAACCAGGGAAGATCAGCTGAATGCTCACAATAAATACATTCTTTCCTCTCTGCTTTTGTCTGTGGGTGTGGATTGACTATCTGTTTCGAGTTTCTGTCATCTTGACGTACTTGATGACGTACTCGAGGCTGTAACCTCGAATTGAGAACCACCTTTTTCCTCTCAGGAGTCATTCCTATGGTATTTTTAATATGACAGCAGAAGTGAAACTGGAGCAAGAATTATTTAGAAGTATCAGAAAAGAAAGATAGATAGACATAAAAGATCGACAACTAAAGACCAGTCAAACAAAACAAGGCCCGTAAACAAAATATATGCATGTAGAGACAGGTATAGAAGAGGTGAAATTAAAGGCACGCTGGAAGTGGTAAAAAATATCTGCTTTCCAGAGAAAAGAACATACTTGATGTTGAAAATGTTACCCAACAGAAAAACTTTTGGTGCCCTTTGGATAATGCCTATGCTTGTTACATGATTTATCTCCAGCATTACTCACTGAACTAGACACAAATGTAAAATAGGGTATGCAAAGTATGTTAAAATTCATTATGTTTGGCAAATTGCTAGTAATTATTTCATAGAATCATAGATGTCAAGCCTAGAAATCCTTAAGTAAATGCCCAAATTGTCAGATCTTTAAGAGAGAATTCTGAGTCATCGCAAAAGCATTCTGCCTTTTTAAAGCACCAGCCTAAGAATTTGTAGACTCATCTTAGAGACACAAAGACTTAACAGGTAGAAATGGGAAAACTGTTAACCCTATACACACACAATCGATATATTTGTAATCACTGAAGCAATCTACAGGAAAACCTTTGAAAACTGATCTTCCTTAGTGGATCCCATGTGCTTAGCATTTGTGTTCTAATCTCTAAGGTAAGATCCTTGGACGCTGAGTTTTGAAGTCTTTGCAATGTGTTTTTCTAAATTGAAATGCCCATGGAACATTACAGAATTTGAAAAGAAGAGAAAGGCTGCCAAAAAAAATATAAAAGCTGGCGGCGGCATGTATGCTGAAGGATAAATTAAAAATTTAAATGTCTCTTAAAATTACAACCAAATGTCTGTGAAATTCCAGTTTTGGGGATCCTTACTTATCATATATTCTTGAAAGAAAGATTTTATATGACACTTTCTTGTCAAAAGCATAGGAAATTAAGGAAGAGGGGGGAGAATTTAAAAATGGAAAAATGACTTTGCCAGGCAATCATTTGCTTCCTCTGAGAATGAGGAGTGTGCCTAGTACCAGGTCTGCAGTTTGATTGAGATATCCAGACACTGACGGATGCTTCTTGGCTTATATTAGAGCACCGCAATTAGGGAAACGGCAGTAATGCAAGTGCACCACACCATTGAATATGAATGTCTCTCCCCACCCAGAAAGGGTTTTCTAAGCAAGCTAGTCTATTCATCGATCTTACATTATTAATTTCAATGAAATCCTCTATAGTAGAAAATTTCCAAAAGAATTCTTATTGCTCCAAGTGGTCTAGTGCTCATAAAGTATGCAAAAAAAAAAAAAAAAGACAGCTGCCACCTTTTGTGTTTCCATTCTCATTTTACACAGCATTAGTTCATTATTACCGGCTATTTCTTCATATTAACCTTCCCAACTTCTTGTCTGTACCTAACATTCTGTAACCATCACATCTTTAACTTCTTCACGGTTTCTTTTCATGAGTAGTGAGTAAGTTTCTGAGCTCCCTGCTGTTAGACTCTGCAACATGGAGATTCCCCATATTCTGAAAGCAGAAGTACTCCCTTACAGTTTCAGAGAATAGGACTCCTACCAACCTAGGGCTCACAGGCTAGATACTGGAAAGAATGTTGGCGCTAACCAGTTTATGAACCACAGTGGGTTAATAAAGAGAATTTAATGTAGGGCTTATGCAATGGGGTTGGAAGACAGAGGCCTTCAGAAGGAAGACAACCCTGGAAGGATGGGTGTGGGAATCTTCAAAAACTGAGCCAAGTCAAGCCACTTGTTTTGACAGTGGTCTTACATAGGATTTGGTAAGGACTGAAGTTACTATCTTCAAAAAAATTCTACGAATTGAACAAGATCATTGAGTGTTTCTTGAGAGAATCTAACATAATTAAAATAGTAAAGTACAGATCAGCGGATCGAGGGAGGTGGGTTATCTTACTGTAAATAGTTTGGTTGAGGTTCTCCAGTGATGACTGGGTACAGGTAAAAGAGCCTACCAGGATCATGTATATTCATGTCATATGCCATCTCATTTCTGTTTAAACATGAAATATCTATAAATAAAGCAATAATAATGTGCTGTCAGGAACATATTAACTTCAAACATTGACTGCATTGGAATTCAGCTCAATCAGGCTTCAGAATAAGCAGCTTCTTTACCTGTCCGTGTTCTCTGATGTCTCTGCCTTTGTCCGGCCTTACTTGAAATTATATGCTCGGAAGTGTAGTTTTCCTCTATGCCCGCCATGTAGTACCCCCCACTACCACTGAAGACCCTGTAAGTCTGATTTGTCTGTTTCTCTCCAGTCCTTGCCTTTTGTAATTCTTCTGATATTTGGACATTTATTTTTTGGGGGGCTCTAATTTTCTTATAGTTTGTCCTGTGAAACTTCAATATGATGAAATTTATATTATCTTACATTTCATTGTGCTATGTTAAAAAACAAATTTATACTCTCCATGTGAATGCGAAGAAGAAGAAGAAGAAGAAGAAGAAGAAGAAGAAGAAGAAGAAGAAGAAGAAGAAGAAAGAGAGAGAGAGAGAGAGAGAGAGAGAGAGAGAGAGAGAGAAATGTAAATCTGAATAAATATTATTAAATAAGCATTGCTTTGGTTGTAGAACAGAAACATTCTCACAGTAAATAAATGCCTACAACCAAACAAAATTAATGACAGAATATACTGGGGGTTTTTTTTTTTTTGGTACAAATTCCAAATAAATGACAGTGTCTTTCTATATATTTCTCTACCTAACTATTCAAAATTAATTTATCATTCAGCACTAAAAAATAAAATAAAATCCAAACTAGCATTTTTATAGAACAAGTATGTGTCACTAAAAATGAAAGTGCAAAATTTGGAGTCAGGTTCATGTCACTCTTTTTTGGATCACTTGAATGACTTCTTATCCAATGTTGTTTCATTTTTTCTTTAGCAATATTGGAAATGATAATACCAAACTGTGCCAAAAGAGTTAAGACTTACATTATATAACATAGAGTCATGAAGTCATTCAGTATATACTCAGAATGAACCAGTGGTCAGTCAATAGGTTCATCTGAATTTCCAATTATTTTCTTAATTACATCAGGTGACAATATCTTAATTCTTACCTAGGTAGGAGGGTCCTTTCGTTGTTTTGTTGAATATTGTTTTGTACTATTTGGTTATCATCTCTTGGAAATTGGAGTGGGGGTAGGTCTTAGGGAAAGAAAATGTGGAGATTAGCTGGGAGGAGTGACAGAAAGGGAAACTATGGTGAAGATGTATGGAGAAGATTCTGTTATCAGGAAAGAAAGGAAGGAAGAAAGGAAGAAGAAAATAATCTTCATTCTTTCCCAGTAACTCAAACCCCTTGATTTCTTACCTTACTCATATTCCTTAGTAAATTTAACTCTCATGGACTTTTTTTCTATGTTGTAATTTTAGGGGACGTGCAGTGACATTTTTAATGCTTGTTAGTAAGGGAATTGCCTAATGTGTTACACATAAATACAGTGAAATTTACAGCTATTTTAAACAATTAATTAAAAGGCATACACATTGATATCCAGAAATGTCTGCAAAATATTCTTGAGTTAGAAAAAAAAATACATTGATCATTTTAAAACTCTCATTGACTTTTTAAAAAGACTTTTCACTTCCAGCATATCTATAGTTTTCTCTTTCATGAAGTGTTACATTTAACATTCAGAAAAAGGTGACCAGGGTGTACATAATCACTCTCCTACTTCTAATAAAAGACATCTATCTCCCAAATGGCACCAGATTAAAGATAGGTACAATAGTGGTCATCATGTATGGTTATGCCTCTGTCTTTTAGCTTAAGGATTACTTCACTCCACAGTCCTATTTTGTTACTGATTCAAAGCCAAACTTTGAACCTAGTGCTTATGGCTTTCAATTTGTTGCTCTTTCCCTTTGCTTATACATTTGCATTTTAGCATTTTAGTTCTTCTTTAAGATAGTCTAAACCTAGCTTTCTGGCATTATCTTTTCTAGCACCATATTGTGATACTGAATACTAAACCTGTCTCTTACATAAAATGAAAAAATATCACTTTAGTTGTATGGTGTGTATGTAAAAACAATAAATGTTAAAGCAGTTTCTCTTCCTTAAACTTACTAGTTTCACATGACAATTTTTTCTTCAGATTACCTTCATTTTTAATGAGTAGTACTCTATGGCACACTATTCTTTTTCCAAATAGGTTATAGTTCCATTATTTAAAAATTGTATCTGTTCTTTAAATGTAATTTCTTCGTCTCTGACATTTTGTATCCAAAATCACTTGTGTCATTAACTCTTACGATAATTCATAATGTTTCTATTTTTTCTACAGCATGCATTCCTTTTATATATTAAAAGATTTATACCATTGCACTATGTTTTAGTTACCAAAGCCAATCCATTTTAAATATCTAAGAAAAGCTTTATATGTGAAGTGAACAAACCATATGCTATTTCCTACAGCATTATATTTTAAAACTGATATGATTAATTTGTGCCAGTATGAACCATAGAGAAGTATTTTTCCGGCCTCACTGAAAAAAAGAAAGTCTTAAAAACTATGAATTGGGCCTGAAAACAGATATAATTGAAACAACAACTTCTCTATTGTTCTCTAGAGCCCAAGAAGTTCTGTATAATGTTGTTGAGTAAAATTTAGCTCTTTAAATTATATAGGGTCAAAGAGAATATGGCATAATGGATATTTCAATAGCCACTCCAGTAATATTATCCAAGCTGATAGGACTGTTAAGAATGTATGACTTAAGGAAATACAGAAATGACCTAGGGAAGAATGTGATATGAATGCCGTTCACACTATAGCACTTTAATAAGTATAACACTTTATCTGTGCTCTCTGTCTTTGTTCGCACAATATTTTTTCTTTGCTAGAGGGGAAATACAAACTTATTGCTACAGTATTGTGAACCATAACACAGAGAATAATAAAAATTTAATCCAAACAACAATTTGAAGATACAAATGCCGTGGTGCTACCTTTCTGAAGTCCACTTTTAAATATATGTTTATGAATATTTTGTAGTGCAGCAAACACAAACATAAAGACAGTAATAAAAGGTGATGAAATTTTGTCGAAATTATTTAGCAGGTATCTTGCTCTGTTTGTTAAGAAATAGTTTTCTTTTAAATGCAAAGAGTATGTAAACAAAAAAAAAAAGGAAAAGGAAAAGGAAAATTTAAGGTTAAAACAAATGCCAAAACAAAGCATTATGCACCCCCCCCAAAAGTACTCTGTAATAATATCCCTGGTTTTGTTAAGTGTTTGCCATCTATTGCTGGACATTGGGAGGTGCTGAAAACATTGGTAAAATCTAATATTTCCTTTGTGAGTAGTTGTCATTTGGAAGTAGATTCTGAGTTAAGGATGTGGGCTTATGTTCACTTTCCTTCTCAGTGATGGGACACATCTGGTTTAGACAAGTGCAGGCTCTGTGCACGCTATATCAATCTTCGCAGACTCACCTGTGTGTTAGCCCTGTTATGTCTAGTACACTTTGTTTCCTTGGGGTCTTCCATCCTCACTGTCTCTTACAGTCTTTCTGCCTCCTCTTCCATGGGGTTCCTTAAACAACGAGGAGAAGAAATTGAAGGAGACATCCCATTTAGGATTTAGTATTCCAGAGTCTCCCATTCTCGACACATCTTCCAGTTGTGGGTATCTGAATTTGTTTCCATGAACTGAAAGAGGGAGCATCTCTGAGGATAGCTGAACAAGACACTGATCTATGAATATTTAAGAATGTTGTTAAGAGTCATTTTGTTGTACATTACTTTAACATAACTAATATTTGATTTCCTGCTAGGTCCATGGCCTATCTATTCTTAGTTCCTTGGCCTCCAGGACATTGTCAGATATGGGTCATGTTTCATGGAGTGAGATTTAAATACAACAAGATAGTGGATGGCTATTCCCACAACACTTTTTTTTTTGCCAGCATTCTTCATTGTAATGCAAAGGTTCTTAACTCTAACAACAACTTAGGGTACGATGCTCTAACACAAAATTATCCAAGTGACCTACAATGAGGTGAAGTCACATGAGTGTTCTTCCTAAACCCTGGAAAAACTTTCACCTTGATTTCATCATAAATTCAACACTGAAAAACCAATTCTAGTATAATTTCTTCTCTTTCCTTATTTGAACTATTTTCAACACTAACTTATATCTAACTGGGACATTATTCTTTACTCTTCATTTTTTTTTCATGTTTAGCTCCTTCCTTAGAGATCTCTGTACCAATGCATTCTTGTTATGTGAATATCAAGTTCAATGTATCTCCCAGGTAATTGCACTTTGGCCACTCAGGCCACTTGACTGTGCCACTCATCTCTACTTGGAACATGTCATCAAATAGATTCCTTTGTATTTGCCACCTCTGTATCTCTATCTTTGTCATGACAGCTCTCAGAACCATTCCCAGAACCTCCCTGCTCCATTCTATCTTACGGTGGATTGAAGGGGATGATACTGCAGTGTTTTTTTTTTTCACCAAAATTCTGGCTAAAGTGGCCTTGACTGGACATCTTAAAGAAGGCCACTTAAGATATCCGTGTAATGCTACCACCCACAATTAGGGTGGGTTTTCATATCTCAGTTACCTAATTGACTTTATGCACATACCCATAGTGTCTTAGGGTTTTGCAGCTACTCTTATAAAGGAAAACATTTAATTGGGGCTAGCTCATAGTTTTAGAGGTTGTCGTTATTGTCATTGCACTAAGCATGGTAGAATGGAGGCAGACATAGTGCTGCAGTGGTAGCTAAAGTTCTACCTCTGACCTTAAAGCAGCACAAAGAGACATACTCCTACCCAGAGCAACAGAAGCCTCCAAGTCCATCCGATTGACACAAGGACACACACACTAATAGTCCCACTCCCTATGAGTTTGTGGGACCATTTTCATTCAAACCATCACACCATTGGTTTTAATATTTAATGATTGTAAATTCTTTCATGTTGCAAAACAGCATCAATAATTACCAGTCTATTCCAGTCATATGTTATATTTAAGCTATAATATCATATCCTCATAATCTTATAACTATATTCTCACAGGCTGATATCTATCTTATAATGTTGTGGAGCCAGGTAAACTTCAAAAGTTTCTATACTCTTCAACATTAAAATACTATATAAATGGTCCAAATTCTTTTTTTTTTTTGAAGATGATCCAAATTCTATATCCAATCTTAGACGTATGTGCGCTCCTATGTGGGGAAAAACAAAACAAAACAAAAAGAAGTTTTTAAAAAATCCAGAATTAAAATCACCATTCCAAAGCAAAATTATAGCATTACCAGAAATGAACAAACCAAATTATCACTGAAAATTTGCGTGGTAAACACCAACTTATACAGGTGCATGGTCTAGTTTCTAGGGTTCCCATGAAAACCTCTAAAGTTCTGCTGCCTTTAGCAGAAGTAGCCTCTCTTCTGAACTGGCTCCACTACATACTTACAGATTTATTGATGAAAGCCCAATGGTCTTGGCATCTCCAACATTCTAGGAACGACACTAAATGTTTACCTTACTTTCATCTATTTATGCACGATCCTCTCACAGCTTTCTTGCAGGGACTCTGACTTTGTCTGACATTAGTGATTCTTAGACATTGTAGATGCTTGTTTATGCTTCTTAGGTAGTTATGTTTCAGTAGAAAACCCCATTTGTGCCATTTTAGGTTTAGGTTGTCTATTTTCAAGCAAATTCACATTTGAACAAGACACGGCCTTACTTAGATGAATGGACTCTTGTTCTCCAGGAAATTTTTATGTCATCTCAATACACCGTACCAAGTTTTACTTTAATTATACTCACCTCTTTAACAGTTATAAAGGGTAGTCATCTGGACTCTTTTGAATCATATTTTTCCACATTTTATTTTTATTATTTTTTAATTAATTAAACATTCTTTATTTTTTGCATATACATTTATATTATTACACATATATACAATAAACTACATATAGCAAGAAGAACCATGGCACAATCAGGAATTATATAAATATTACGCTCTTAACCTCTGAGCCATATTTCCAACCCAGTTCTTTTGAATCTTTAAAATTTTACACATAGTTTAAAACTTGACATTTGTCAAGGTTTCTGCTCTCCATTTTACTCTCATGGTAGATATGTCTGAGATTCTTAAGCCATTGTCCCATGCAGAAATTTTCTCCTCTAAGCCAATGAGTCCACTATCTTTAGAACCAACTGCAGTAAAGTTCTCAGAACCCAGAATGAATGCAGCCACACTGATTATGAGAGTCGCACGAAGGGTATCTAACCTAGACCATCCATTAATCCTCCCACTCTGCCTGCATGAGTTGGGCCTCAACTGTCTGTTTTCTTATCTCATTCTAGTGGTCCAGGATCCTCAATTTACAGTTCATATTTGTTTCTAGCACAGTCCCCTGAGTTCCAAAATTTCCCTTATCCTACAAAAAAGCAGTTCCTTTGTGCTTAGAATCACATGGTAAGGCTTATCATACTAACATATCCACTTATTGATTTTAATTTATCATTTATAAAATAACAGCAACAACAGCAAGAAAATATTTAAAGAAACAATGTAGCAGGGAAGGAAAGAGGAGAAGGCCTTAGATGTCCTTATGCTTGTCCTCTCGGTATTTCTGTTTTTTACACACTGTAATATTGGCAATCAGTACTAATGATACCACATCATTTATTTAATTTGAAAATGTTTTACAGAATGATTTGTATTTGACTACAATATGAATTGTTCAGATATTATCTGATTGTAGATCTTGGAACAAAACTATAAAGTTCTATCAGCATGCTTCTTTTTCCTTTTGCAAGGCTGATGCTGTTTTTTTGTCCAGCTTCGCTTTTTTTTTTTTTTTAGGGGTGAACCTCTTTTTTTTTTTGTCCTTTATTAATTTATTCTTGTTACATCTCAATGGTTATCCCATCCCTTGTATCCTCCCATTCTTCCCTCCCTCCCATTTTCCCCTTATCCCCTCCCCTATGACTGTTCCTGAGGGGGATTACCTCCCCCTGTATATGTTCATAGGGTATCAAGTCTCTTCTTGGTAACCTGATGTCCTTCCTCTGAGTGCCACCAGGTCTCCCCCTCCAGGGGACATGGTCAAAGGTGAGGCACCAGAGTATGTGAGAAAGTAATATCCCACTCTCCACTTTACTGTGGAGAGTGTTCTGTCCATTGGCTAGATCTGGGTAAGGGTTTAAGGTTTACCGCCTGTATTGTCCTTGGCTGGTGCCTTAGTTTGAGCGGGACCCCTGTGCCCACATCTGCCTATCATAATGTTCTACTTGTAGGCTTCTAGGACCCTCTGGATCCTTCTACTAAAGTACTACTTTTTGTGTTGCTTTCACTTGAGAGGCACTTTAGGCAAGGGGAAATGTTCCTTCCAAAGTTAAAAATACCTAAATTTTCTTTATTTATGCCTTATAGCAAAGTTATTAGGTTAAATGACAAATATTTAAATATCAAATACCTTTACATTTTAAATCACAAAAGTTTAATCATTAAGGAGTCACAGTATCCTTATAAAATAGTAAGGTGTTTAGGATATATTTGTTTTGACATTCTATGTTTTAATAAAAACTGGACTGGGACATGGAATGTTCCATCTTTTGGGAACTTAAAAAGAAAGTCTAATCTTTTTTTCTTATATACTTTTATTTATTACACATGTATAAAACAAATTACATACAGCAGGGAGAACCATATGACAATCATGAGAATAATGAGTTCTATACATGTTACATTCATAGTGAATTGGCCATCTTCATTCGTCCCATTTGAAGTGTCTTTCCTGTCTTGTTGGGTCTAAATTTCCAAATGAGATTCAATATCTATCCTATCTCAACTCTAAAAGCTTAACTTCTTTATCTTGATCTAAAACGATCTTGTCCCCAAACCAACTAAATTTGGTTGTAAAACTATACTATCTTGTCTTCAATGCCCCTCAGAGACTTGAGAAAGAATAAAACTTAAATTCCTGAGTGTACCAGAAGTGTGGGTTAGCAGCTTCCAAAATGTACAAATTTACTTAAAACAGTTTACTGCCTGACCAGTCACCCAATACACTTTATAAAGTTGGAGCCTCATTTTCAGCCTGACTTTCTCGATATATGTGAGAAAATAGTTGAATAAGATCTTCAAAAGTCTCAGAGACACACAGAATATGGCATTTAAAGTTGTTTGTACAATCCTAAGTTTTTTGACAAGAAGACAAGTTAACTCCTGACAACACTCAGCTGACCTCAAAGAAGGTGATGAGCATCAAAAACCTCCTTCTGGAGATGGCTTCAAAGGTGGCAAATAAACACTGGGCAAAATGTCCTCATTCCTGCCACAAACAGAATCTGCCTAAAAATGGGCAACTTAGATGCAGGCGGAGTCGACGGCTGCACTCTTCCAAGTCAGAGTAAGCAAGTCCTCAATAGTTCCTGTCCTGACCTCATCAGACTTGGTAGCAAATGCCTTAACCAGCCAGACAATCTTGCCTCCTCCTCCTCTATTATCTAATCAGCATTAAATGCACGTGTGATGCATATCCTAAGCAATCAGCTAAGATATTACTAAGACATAATATCTAACCATTTTAAACAGGCAAGTTGGCACAACTAAGTATTCACATGTTCTCAAGAAAAACAACCACTCTCAAGTTGACAAGTAACATCTGAGACCTCTAAGTTTCCCTCTGACCTCTGCATGCCCATGTGCCAACACATGTACACACAAATAAATGAATAATTAAAGTGTAAAAAAAAATAGTTCCTGTCCTGCGAACAAGTCTGGCAGAGATAGTAGGCCAGAAAGCTGAAGATGAGGCTCCAACGTTATAAAGTCTAATCTTATTAACTCAAAACTTTATACAATGAGATACACTGTTATGAATTAAATGTGAAAATATGAATCTATTCTATAGCTTTAATTTGGTAAAGGGGCTTTGACAAATTTGAATTAGATATTTCTGTAGTAATTTATCACGGCATTAAGAATCTCACTTTAGGATTTCAAACTATAAATATCATATAGTAGTGTATGAGACCCTACCTATGATAAAACAACTCTCTGTATTCCAGGTAACACTCAGAGTGCCTTATGACATAGTCTCACAAATTCTTATTATTTCTATGATTATAAATGTTTATTAATGGAAAGAGCAGATCATACAAGATTTTAGCAATCGAGTACATTGTTATCTACAATGAACGCCATCCTAGCCCATTAATTTTAATGTCTAAAATAACCATGATTATATTAGATACCTTATAACAATTTGGGATGTATTTCTCAGGAACGATTTCTTGCAACGAAATGCATTTTAGAATAACTAGTGAAATCTCCACTTAAATTAATTTGTTTCTCTCTGACAGCTGATTTTTAATCTATTTTATTAATTTATTCATATTACACCTCAATTGTTATCCCATCCCTTGTATCCTCCCATTCCTCTCTCCCTCCCCATTTTCCCCTTACTCCCACAGCTGTTTGTTTTTAGTTAATTGGTTAATCATATAAATATTAAAATGTACTAATCATTTAAGCATAAAATTATAGAAATGAACTGTGAAATGCTTTAATAATTAGATGGTGGATATCTTAGGAGAATAAAAGGCTAAGGGTTGTAAACTGAAAAGCAGTGAGTACAGGGAGGAATGATATGCAAGTGGCATGAAGATAGCCAGCCGGGCGTGGTGGCGCACGCCTTTAATCCCAGCACTTGGGAGGCAGAGGCAGGCGCATTGCTGTGAGTTCGAGGCCAGCCTGGTCTACAAAGCGAGTCTAGGACAGCCAGGGCTACACAGAGAAACCCTGTCTGGGGGCCAGGGGGCAAAGATAAATAGTATCATCCAAGTGGGTGTGGTGACGTTAAAAAAAATTGCTTTTACCAGCATATTCCAGGTATATTGCCAGTGTGAGCCTTAAATTTTCTTTTTGGAATGATGAAAACACTAAGAGATCTTTGCTTCTCTAATATCAGCAGTACATATCTTCAACTTTAGTTCTTTAATAGTTTTATAGAGTGCTATTTGGAAATCATACCCTGTGTATGTTTTACAGGTTCCTAATCTTTATCAACACCAACCAACAATTTATAATAATGCTAGCCTACTTATGTCAAAAATAATTTACTGCCTAAAAGCTGTTATTATCCAATGATTTAAACTCATTTACTCAAAAGGTAACACTTCAAAATATGAGTTAATATTTAAAATACGTAGTTGCATCAGTGTTTACCTATTTACATTACTTTAATGATCTTCAAACGCATTGTTGTTTTGTTCCCTTTTTTATATATACATATATATATATATTTATAATTCACAAATTACATTATATATATATGTATTTTAATGGACAAAGGGAAGAAAACAAAATAGTATGATATATTTATATATTTGTACTTTGTAGCGTTCTCTTTTATAGCTTATAAAGATCTGTATAAAACTTTTCTTGTTATTGAAAAATACTGTTTATTAAGGCTTACAGCGTACTAAGAATTGATAAACAAGACATATAATTTACCTAGAAGATGAAAAACAAAGTAGAAATATAGTACAAAGACAACTAATTTTATAAACTCTCCACAGAGAAATATAAACATAAAAATATAATCTTTACTTGTCAAACCATTTTCAAAATATAGAAAATTTGAAAACTGAGATTGTACTAAGTGCAGCAGTTATCTTTTGTCTGGAGTCATGGAATTACACTTCTTTTTAATGGACTTTAGGTTATCTCATTATGTAATAAAGAGTTGCTCTCATATTAAAAATCTGTTTTAGCTAGCACACTTTCCTAAGGCATTTGTGTTTCTTACTGCTTATTGAACAAGCTGGGCCTCATGGGATTTCCTCTTTGCTATTATTCCACTTTTTATAATATATACATATAAACAGAGGAAGTAAAACTTAAGGAAGATTTTATCTTCGTGATGGAATCTAAAAGATGTGAAATGAAGTATTGGAGATACATACAAGGCAATATCACCCTTGTACATTTTCAGGTGTACACACTTCAGTGTTCAAATCAGGGAAGGGGCCAAGAGCTACCGTGTTTTGGTTATTGAGTGATAAGTTAAACACTTCCTGTAAGAAGGCACCCAAGAGCAATATCCAATCTGGTTATAATCATAGTGTAAAAAGCAGTATATAACAAAAACAGGGAAGTGTTTGAATGCTGAATAGGGGCCATCTTCGTTTGTTACAATATTGGTTCTGTTGAAACAACCAGTGGAGAAAATGTAATTGGGTTCAAAAGAATGATGAAATGAACAATAAAAAGGATTATGATATCCCTACTGTTTTTTCATCTCATTTGAACAAAGATTTTGGCAAAATTTTAGAATCATTTAAAACATCAAATGATAGTACCGATTTAATTTGGAGAGCTATCAAAAATAATAAAGCCCTTATTCCAAGTGAAACAGGGAATGGCCTACGTTAAGTCAGATATGAGAGAACAGGGACAAAAAGTACAGATGTGTTTACTTCAAATAATGTGTTCTACTATGGAAATTATGACCCTCCTTTGAATGCACGGGCTCTTTTTCAACTATATATTTGTGTAGGTGTGTATTTGTGTATGAGTTTAAATATAACCTGCTCATATAATGTTATTTTTACTCATGTTTTCAGGGGTGACCATTTGCACAAACTTTTATAATCACAGAATAAAATTAAACTGTAAGCCAATGTATCTCCTAAAGCATGTGGGCTGTTAAGGAGGCAGCTAGAGCATAGTATGAACACTTCTATGGCATTCTGGATGTCAAAGCATCTTTGGCTCCATTGTTTTTGAAAATCACAGCAACGCAGAATTGAATATTTTTACATTTAGTTCCTATTTGGTTTCAAATTCCTTTGTATTCTTAGAACACATAATGATCATATTTTTAAAAATTGCCCTAAACTTTATTCTAGTTAAAAAAAATATCAAGCCTATGTTTCTAATGTGGGGCTTAGGAGTAGAAAGAACTGGGGAAGGAGACTCAGGTGAGAGAAAGAGAAGCATAGATGAGGGCATCTTTGGGACGTGCCAGAGGCCAGGGGTAGGGGAGGCCACAGGAAGTTGACGAGGGTCACCCTAGATGAGCGTCTTAGCAACAGGGGATATGGAGAGCCTGAAGTCACCACCTCCTGTAGCCGAGCATACTTGGATAAGGACTCCAGCACACAAAACATTCGCCCCAAATTTTGTTCTGCCTAGAAACTGTGCGGAGACAAAAATGGAGCAAAGATCGAGGGAATGTCCAGCCAAAGAGTGGCCCCTGCTTGACCCCTTCCATAAGAGAGAACCAATCCCTGACAGTGTTAGTGCTATTCTGCTATGCTTTTGGATGGGAACCCACCATCAATCCTCTGAAAGGCTCCACCCAGAGTTTGATGGAAATAGATGCAGAAATCCAAAGCCAAACAATTAGACAGAGCCAAGGGAATCCTATGGAAGAGTTGGTATATGTTTGAAGGAGCCAGAAAGGTCAAGGACACGGCAGAAAGACATGTAGAGTCAACTAACTTGGGCCTAAGTTGGCTCACAGAGACTGAACAACCAATCAAAGATCATGCATGAACTTGTCCTAGGCCCCCCTGTACATAAGTAGTTGATGTGCAGCTTGGTCTTCATGTGGATCACCCAGCAATTAGAGTGGCGGTCCTCTCTGACTCTGATGCCTCCCTTCATAAACAGTACCCCTAACTGGCCTTGGCTGGTCTCAATGGGAGAGTATGAGCTAAGTCCTTAAGTGACTTAATGTGCCTGGACAGGATGGTACCCACAGGGAACCTCTTGCTTCTCTGAGGAGAAGGAGAGAGGAGGATGGGGGTGGAGGAGATGTGGGGTGGGGCTGAAAGAGAATGATGTTGGGGTGCAATAAGGATGTAAAATGGATAAATAAATAATAAATAAGTAACAATTTAAATTGCTCTAAACTTCATTCTCATAAAAGGAAAAAGTAGGCATATGTTGCCTGATGTACTATTACTCATTTTTAAAAGTGATATTTTAAATAAATTTAAAGGAATATTTGTTTTTTCCAAAAGCATTAACTTGTCATATTGAGGTTTATTTGGCAATGTCTTTTTTTCCTGTGTGTTCAGCACTTTAATATTTTCACTATAAGAATGTTTTACATAAGCTTTAACTTTTGCAGCAGACTTTATCTCTGATTAATTTCTAGTCGTAGAACTTTATTTTTGAATTCTAGATATCTGCATGTGTCAGGAAATCATGAGACCTATAAACCAACAAAACACAGTATATGAAAAAGTAGTGGAATGCCAATTCATCTAAATGAGTTGTTGATAAGATTGCTTGGTCTTGGGGCATATTCCCTTTGAATGATTTATCAACAGCTGCCTTGTCTTTTCTTTCATTTGCTACTATTTTATTTATTTGATTACAAGCAAAATAAGTTTACTATTTTAGACAAGCTAGATGAGTCGAAATATACACATTTTGAAAAATATCTTATTCCACTGATAGCTTTTAAGTCTTTTATATAACAGGACACTTTTGGAAGATTAAGTTATTTTTTAAAGGATGATGGCATTTAAAGATGTGCCAGCCTAATTATAGTGAAGATCCACATTTGTTTCCAAACTATGTCATTTTGTGTCATCTGCCCGATTATTTGAATCTTAGTAATGCCCTCAATCACTTGCTGCAACGTATTAACAATTGTGAACCATATTAGATGAGCAGGGTACATATCTCTTCAGGGTTGACAGAGAAATTATGGTGGGTACAAACAGTCATCTTTTTTGTCATTCACTGTAACTAAATATTTTTCTCTGATTGTCAATTTGTATATGAATTATTAATCTCTTATAGTTATGTGTTTATTTTAGGTTTATTTGAATCCTCGAGATTTATTTATTTGTGCATATGTGGTGTAACTGTGAATCCATTGGACATGTATGAAGATGCACAAGATGTCCAGGAAAGGGTGTTGGATACCACAGGGCTCAAGTTGCGGGGGTTGTGTATAACCCAGCATGAGAGCAGGGAAACAAATTTAGACATTCTGGAAAATAAACAATACTCTTAGTGCCAAGATTTCTTTCTAACTACCATGATATGAATCTTAAAACACTTCATAAAGAGAAATCAAAGTGAATTTGCCTGAAACATCCATTTCCTAATTATTGAGACCAGTTCCTATAGAAAAGAGTGCTATTCTGTTGATCTCTCTGCTTCATTATTTTGCATTGTTATATGTTTTGGTGTTTAATATATATTCAGTGATGCTGCATAATATAAATGAATGGCTCAGGCATTTTCTTTAATAGTGGAGAAAAATAAATCTTTTTCAAAAGAGAAAAAAGTACCTTAAAGCATTTATCATGCAAATAGTTTGCATTTTATTTAAAGAAACTGTTAATTCCTGCCATAACATAATTACTCGTAGTGACAGAGACTGTAGCTAAACATATAACATCCCTGAATTCAGAGAACAACCATGAATTACAGGTTTCCGATGCCCTACATGTTGCTTTCAAATGACATGAGCTAAATTAAAGGAAAATAATGGTCAAAAATTACCTTCCCAAAAGCCGGAGAAGCCTCCTTTTCTAGTTTCTTTTATTTTTTTTTCTAAATAATAGAAAACATGGCAGTCAAAATATGCCTCATTTAAAGGAAACATTTAAGTCTACATTGAATAAGTTGGAAAAAGCTTCAGAATCAAGAATAGTGCAGATGTAGAAAACAAGTCTTGATAATGACAAAAGAAAATAAGTGTGAGTTCTGGGCCAACATATATTATGACAGCATTTTGAATACAAAGTAGGTATATGGAATATATACATAGGAATAATACATTTTAGAGTTTTAACACAATAAATGGAGGAAATATTTTGCCATAAGAGTTTAGGAGAATGAAGTATTAAACACCAAAGTGACCAAAATCTAGATATTCAGATGACTTTCAAATTAAAGAATTGCCAGACAGTTGTGGTCTGATTTTAAGCTAATAGAAATAATTGAGTGCCTAATATGTGTTAGAAATTAAATGCTCAATTCATGATGCTTCGACTTTTTTTTTCTTACATCAAAGCAGTTAGAAGTTAGCAGGTCTGACTCTGCAATATAAGCTACTATCTATATCCCCTCTTCTCACATGTAATTTACTCCAAAACACACAAAAAAATATACTTCAAATATATATAATGTCTATGCTTTATTGGTAGGTTGATCTATTCCATATGACCCTAGACACAAGCTCCTAAACCTATAATGCTAAATTTGTGGGGACTGAAGCAGAAGACTCACATGTCTATCACCAGTATGGACTATAGATCAAGACTCCAACAAAAAAATATTTACACAAAACACAAACAGTTCAATATTTAATGCTTGAAATTTGAATTTTGTTTTTCCTTTGATTAAAATGAGCCCGATAATTTTATATTTATAAAGTTTCATATGTTTTAATGGGTAATGCATGTTTTCTGAAATGAGATTTGAACTGAATTTTTCTATCTTAAAACTGATAGGCAGTAATAAACCAGTAAAAGGAAATCACCAAAGAGAAAAACAAAATCTTTGACTACCAATTTCAGAGAAGGGGAAAGCAAATAATACACAGATCATAAACCAAAATGCAATTAAGTGATAAAGCTGCAACTCCCAAATTTAAGTGGATGAATAAGAGAAGACACAATTTTTTAAAAAACAGATACAAATAAGCAAATATTAAGTCGTCTTACTATTTGTTCAATTGTAGCCTTGGGTCCACTGTGCAGTTCTCCTGTGATGAAGATTATGTCCTGCAGGGAGCAAAAAGCATCACTTGCCAGAGGATAGCTGAAGTGTTTGCTGCCTGGAGTGACCACAGGCCTGTATGTAAAGGTAAGGAAACGTATTATCCTAAAGTAGTCTCTGAAGATACTGTGATGCTTATATTTGTTTTGTTAGATCAACTTTAAAAATAAATGATGATGTGTGTTATGTAAGTTATCATTTACCTCGTGTTTTCAACAATTTTAAAGAGGCTGGAGATCAGTATGTCTTTAAACTAAATAGTTTCCAAATCAGTCATCATTAATATCATAACTAAATCACAAAGCAAGTATTGTCCAGCATTAGAAATTATCCTGGGTTTTAACAAATGTTTCAATTAATTTTCCTGTGTGATGGTGAAATCATAATTTCGAATTCACTTGTAGAACTAACTCATCACTTTGTCTGCTTATGGTGCGGAGAGGTAACATTGGAGTAGAAATTTGGTTTAATTGAACTTAAATTAGAGCCAAGTAATGATTAGTTTAAACTGTATTACCAGTTATCACAGGTATGTTCTCACTCTCCTCTTTATCTTTCTCTCTCTTCCTCCACCGCATCTCTCTCTTTCTTTCTCTTTGTGTGTGTGTTAGTGTGCATGTATGTGTGTGTATGTGTATCCACTGTCTTCCCCTCAACTTCCCAAATATGCTTTCATACAAATAAAAAGGACACTTTCCTTTTTTCTCATTTTATTAATTTTTTATTACTTTATTCTTGTTACATCTCAATCGTTATCCCATTCCTTGTATCCTCCCATTCTTCCCTCTCTCCCATTTTCCCCTTACTCCCCTCCCCTATGACTGTTCCTGAGGGGGATTACCTCCCCCTGTATATGTTCATAGGGTATCAAGTCTCTTCTTGGTAACCTGCTGTCCTTCCTCTGAGTGCCACCAGGTCTCCCCCTTGAGGGGACATGGTCAAATGTGAGGCACCAGAGTTCGTTTGAAAGTCATACTCTACTCTCCACTCTACTGTGGAGAATGTTCTGACCATTGGCTAGATCTGGGTAGGGGTTTAAGGTTTACCGCCTGTATTGTCCTTGGCTGGTGCCTTAGTTTGAGTGGGACCCCTGAGCCCAAATCTGCCTATCATAATGTTCTACTTGTAGGCTTCTAGGACCCTCTGGATCCTTCTACAGATTCCTCCTACCCAACTCTGGGAGACTTCCTTTTTTACCGTTATTAAGCTTTGGTTTAAAATTTCACTGCTACAGTTAGCAATTCTTCATTTGTTATAACTTTGTGTGTGTGTATGTGTGTGGGGGTGTGTGTGAAAAATATTTTGAAGGAAAACTGAAGCCTTTAACATCTAGAAAACAAAATGGATTGAAGCTCAAATATCCAGATTGTGTTGCCTCATCATTTTTACATATAAGATCAAATTTATTAAACTGTCTTTATTACATTTGCTTTGGCATTCCAGTAAGCTTTTATGATGGAAGAGAATACATAATTATAACCCATACTGTTGGCTTACAGCCTCCATGTCATAAGCTTTAGAAGTTGAAACTAGTGTGATGATATACTTACGCATAATCAACAATGTTTGCAAGAACTATGCAAGTAGGAAGAGCATTACTCACAAATTGCAAGGACTTGCTTTTATGCATGTAGAAAGAAAAGCTACTTCTCAAACTCAAATGTCATTCTCTGGGTTTTAGCTGATCATCAAAATAGCTATGATTTCATTGAAGACAAGGTCTGAATGTTATTACACCATGTTATCTCTTTTTTTAGCTTCTGTGTTGTTACACACTTTTCCCTCCTTCTGACTGCCTGTTTGCCATCTGGTCTTCTTGTTCCTTTTCCTCTTTTTAAAACCTGACTGCTAACTGTGAAAAACCATTCTTCCCATACGCCACCCCTCCGCCTTTGTCCTAGCTTCCATACTCATTATATTTCTTCAAATAAAATTTCTTACCAAATTATACAGTCTCTCTTTATTGTAAACTCATATTTTGAGACGTGGTCTTGCTACGTATCTCTGACTAGCTTATTGTTTACTTATTACTACACCAGGCTAGGCTTTAATTAACATGTTGATCCCCTGTATCCATCTCCGTAATGTGGCATTACAGGTGTTAACCATCATGCATGGTTTAATCTTTCTAAAATATTTGAAGCTGCAATTTTGAATTTATATTTGTCATTTCTGTTGTTTTTATCTTGTGCCTGTGATTATGTTTAATGATTACATTTCTTCCTTCTTCAGTGTATCAGTTGTCAGGACTTTTTAGTTCTCCCAGTGAGCCATTTAGCAGTCACTATTGCCAGGGGATTCTTCTTGTATATGTGGAGGAAAATGTCAGAACAGAGAAGGGGCATGTGTCCTAGGTACTATAAAAGGAAAAAGATATTTCAGGGTTGGCTAGATATGGAAGGAGGATGTAGTAAGAAAAGATTAAAATGATGTTCGAGTGTGTATGAATAGAACAATCTTGTGCTGTTAATAAATACGAAGGCACTGAAAATGGAGTCATGTGGGAGGGAGTCCACAGTTACTACAGCATTGTCACTATTATTTTTAACATTCACTGTATGCCAGGCATTATGTTAACAACTGCATATACTCTGTCTCATTTACTTCTCCAAAAATACTGACGGAGGCATTACCATCTCCGTTTTAGAAAGGAAAAGCATAAGGCAGAGAGTGATGGAGGCTTCCAAAACTTAAGTGACTCCAACATTTTTAAGGGAATCTCATAAGATGTGGAGTAGAAGCCCAGATTTCAGAGCACCAAAAAGGCACACACAAGGAGAAAAAAAAGTGTAAAACACAAAGCAGTGCACCGTACTCACATGGTAATGGTAACTTAGGCTGAGAAAATAACACATCCTATGATAATTTTTGGACCTATATAAATTGATTTCCTTGTATCTTTTTTATTTTATGTCTTAAAATAGTATATAATATAATAACACTAAAAGTACATTATGATTACAATAAAGAGAATAAAATTTAAGATGAAGAGTTAAATACATCTAGATATGATCATATATATCCAGAATCCAATCATTTATTAGGTAAAAGCAGGGAGATCAGGAGTTTAAAAATATTGCCAGCTATCTTGAAATATCTAAGATAGCCTGAGCTATATGAGATGCTGTCTCAAAACTGCAACAGCGTTTCGATGAAACTAAGTAAATATTTACATATAATCGTGTGTTAACTCTTTTAATTGAAATGGTATTCTACTGTGATAAGTATAATAGATGCCAAACATATACACATACTGGCTGTCATATATACATGCATCAATATACGCACACACACACACACACACACACACACACACACACACACACAGAGAGAAAGAGAGAGAGAGAGAGAGAGAGAGAGAGAGAGAGAGAGAGAGAGAGAGAGAGAGAATACTGTTGTAATCATAAAACATATACCAAGTACTTTGTGAAACAAATACAGAGCAACATGTCGCATTGGGTTTGTGTTATCCATGTCCTGGAATGATTAACATTTAGTATTAAGTTATAGCTATAAAAAATCATCCTGGAGTCCGGCACTGGGGTGCATGAATGTAATTCAACACTCTGGAAGGCAGAGGCAGGCAGAGGTCTATGAGTTTGCAAGTCCGGTTTACAAAGTGAGTCCAGGACAGCCAAAGTGACACTGAGAAGTCCTTTGTCAAAACCACAACCACACACACACACACACACACACACACACACACACAATCACCACAGGTTGTGAGTTAGGTATGTCAAGTTTCTAAAGCTTCCTGCTTCCCTAGGTACAATTTTTCATAGCAAAAATACTGATAAGAAATATGGTTATTCCATAAAATGAGATTGATGTTGATATGAGAACAAAATCACATACAAGAAACCCTAGACAAATTATGGAATTTAATATCTATATAGAGTAAGACTGAGATGCTAAATCATTTTTTTATTCAAGACTTTTATTTTTGTAAAACTGGATGAATCATGTTTGTGATTAAAGATTGTTCTAAAACAGAAATTACATTTTCTGTCATTTTTTTTTTTTTACAAATGCTACAGTTCTGCAATCGTTGCCACAGCCAGAAATGTTTTTGAATGTTAATCTTGCTTCTTATAGATTCTAATGCATGTCCTGTTGTTATGGATATTTGTAGAAACATTCATTCTGCCATTGTGAACTGGGATGGATAAAAACTAGATATTCAACAATCATGTAGTTACAATCCTGTCTAAGTTTACATTATTTCTGCAGCTATTAACTATGTCTACAATGATTTACTTACTTATTGGTTGCAAGGCACACATGTGTGTGGCTTATAAGACATGCATTGCTACTGAAAATCACTTGCTGAGGTTCAGGAAACAGTAATGGAGGGAACCTGCTGACATAGTAATTGAAGTTTTAAAATGACTGTCTACCACGAGTCTGAACAAAGAGCAGTTCTCATGTCTAATGGGTGCTTGGACAGAATAAATATGTGTTTGTTCCAGAGGGTGCCATAAATAGCAGTATCAGTGTAGTATTCCTTTGGGAAATCACTAATATAGCTGCTGTCCTCACATTGCTTTATTGAGCACTGAAGAAACTGTTATTTTTAAAGGGACCTAATTTCACATGGATAACAGCAAATTATAAACTAAAAGTAAGACGTACTAATAATTTATATATCATGAGTGTATACAACCTCAAATGATGAGTATTATTTCCTAAATATTATGTGTATGTGTATTGATGTGTTTTCTATTTTAATGTTTTGAAAACAATTACTTTTTAGTTGAATATCCACTCGCTCTCTAAGATGAAACTTGGGGATATAGGCTTTTACAGTGATTGGCACACTTATTTGAGATTTCTGAATGTTTTGTAAGTGAATGTTGTGGGGGGAACATCCACTTAAGTGTATTAACATGAATACACTTAAGAAATTTAACACTTGTGCCACAAACACATTATTTTGATGTGGCCAATCAGTATTTATTTGGGTATCACCAAAAAGCCAATCTTTTTGAGATTTACAATACAGTGTTATATCCAGCTTGTGAGAAAAGTGGATGACATGACTAAGGAGGACTGGGAAGAAAAGAAAAGGGGAAACTAACACCCTGTCTCTTACATAAAAGCCACAAAACCACTCATTAATTACTAATTCAATGCTTCCATAAATTATCTTTCTATTAACTTATTAATGCATTAATCATTTTACTCAATACTCAGCATGAGTAATTATGATGTATTAAGTATTATAATGTGATACAGAATATGAATTTGATATGTTCACAAATCATACACAGAAATCTAGGAAATATGCAGTAGATTCTGTAAAGATGCATGTGTAATCTTGCCATTTCACGTGGGAAAGATAATTATCATGTTTAAAATAATCTTGCATATTGACTGGGAAGAATACTGTGGAAGCCATTCCAAAGATAGAAAGTACAGCATGAGTACACTCACGGTGTGAATAATGGGTCAAGCGAAGGAGATGAGGAAAGAGGAAAGTTTCCGTTTGGTAATTTTTATCAAAGATAAAGAGTGAAAAAAAAGAGATAGTGAAATCGTTATAGATCAACTTCTTAAAATGTGCCTGGAAGGCCCCTGACACTTTCTTGCTATGGGTGCTATATAATTGTATTCCTGTAGAGAGTTCCCATATTTCCCTTTAGTCTGCAACATGTGGGTGGTAGATGAATTACAGCAAGTTCTTACTTTTAATTCAAAATTCCAAGGAACTGGTTTTTTTTTGTACAGCAAGTGGAAATAAACATGATGTAATAATAATATAAATTACTTCAGTTCACATTCATGATTTTAACTAATGAAATCTCTTTAAAATAGTAATGTTCTATTTAAATTGGTCGTATGATATCAATATTATGTCATTAAAACACGTATTCGACCTGAAATTCTGCAAAGAGTTAACAGTTCCAGGTGTCATTCTGCTATGCAAATCCTCCTGCTGCTACTGATGGTCAATCCTTTGATTAACAAATTCACCCATGATTTATTTCTAAGTTTGTTTGTTTATCCAAGACAAGATTTCTCTGTATAGCCTTGAATGTCCTGGGCTCATTTAGTAAACCAGGTTGGCCTCAAACTCACAGAGACATGCCTGCCTCTCCCTCCCCAAGTGCTGGGATTAGAGACAATGTGCCTCACAGTGCCTGGATAGGTTTTTTTATTTAATTGTCTAATATCTCAGTACTGAGAAAACTCACACTATAGTTCTTTTTATGCTCATCTTTCCTTGAATGACAAATCTAAATAGTCACATTCTTTTCATCTTTTAGGTTTTACCTCCTTATTCTATGACCTTCAAATATATACTATAGCACATATACCACCTCAGCCACAGGGACACACAGACACAGACAGACAGACAGACAGACAGACAGACAGACACACACACACACAGAAAGGGAGATTTTTAAAGTGCTTAGAGTTTAAATGAAACTACTTCAGCCTTTGATGTGATTGATCCACTTTATCAAATTCAACAACAAAAAAAAAAAGATCTAAATGAGCCTTAATTAGTTTTTTTTTTCACACACAAAATGAGAACTGTGTGCACAGGTTGTATTATGAATAATTGTTGATCAAGCCTAAGCACTGTGACCATGTTTAACAAGTCTCTATGCTCAGCTTTGAAGTCTTTACAGTGTTACATGTCATGTCTCCTCTTACACTGTGTTTGTATTGGTAATGCTTAGCCCACTCACTATCATACACAAATTTCTGTACGACAAACAGCACCTAAATTAACACTTGTCAAAACTGTAATAAAGTTTATTTATATTAAGTAATTTGTAAAATTGGAAATGTGCTCATTGTAAGCATGAAGAGCTGACATGCTAGAGTGCTTATTGAGATGTACAATTAGAAAAACTTGGCCATGAGCAATGCAAAACCTTTTGAAGATTATCAACCAAACCCACACAAAGCAGGTATTTTTTTTCTGAAGCTGTTATCCATGCTATCTTAACTTCATGAATATTGTTACAGTTGACATGATACATAATAAGGATGATATTAGCAACTAATAAAGTGACATATGGTGAGGGAGACAGGCAGATGGTGTAGATATAAAAGTTTAGTTCACATTAAAAATACCGGTTGTATTTTTCTTCTAAAAGCAGTAGTTTGAGTTTTAATATATAATTTTTATTGAAAAATATACCTTGCAATGCTCTATGTAAAAGAATTGAGTAAGCCTTGTTTCAAATACGATTTTATAGATATATATGGTGGTGCATTTTTAGACTTCTTTTCCGTAACTACATAACTAGATAATTTACAATTTCCTAAATATTAATATATTCTATATTTCAATATTTCTCTTCATATAATTATTCTTAAATATATTAAACATATGTTGCTTCGCTAATAAATTATTAGAAAATATATATGGTTTTGTTTTGGTACTTGGGCATATTTCAGCAGTGACCAATAAAAATGTTCTATTTCCAACTCAATTATCCTTTGAAGGCATGACTTTGGTCATTTTCCTTCAGTTTTGGGACATCCAAAAATGAAATCCATGAATGTAAAAAAAAGATGATGATAACAGGGTTCCTCCTGTGATAGATTCCAAATAATTTCAGGAAGCTATATTAATTTTCTCAACTATTACACTCAATATGATTATCAGTAGTTCAATAGACTTTTTGAACTTTCAGATCCAGTATGTGCCTCAGTTCTTGTCACACAGAGGCAGTAATACATTTCAGAAAGTGATACATGATCACAAAGTATTATAGTATTCGTTGGTATTATGGCATATGTGTCAGTTTTTTAAAAATCAGGCAAATATTGCATTTACTCTGTCCCAAATTTATTGCTGTCCTTCAAACTGATCAATAATAATTTATATTATATGAATCTTTTGGAACTCATTTGCCACATAATTGACTTTGCATCGGAGAAAATAATGTGTTTTGTATCTGTACTTATTGTCAAGGCACTATTACCTCATATTGAGTTTTGAATATGTATCATTGAAGTGTTAAAGTTATAATATAAACTTGGAATGTGCAATTAATGATTATAGATTTTAAAATTATTAAGTATTAAATAGATATTTTAATATTTTTGAGAATTTTATGTATAGTTAGTAGGTTTACATTACTTGCTTTACCTCTCCATCTTTCAAATCTTTTCATGTCTTTCCAACACCCTTTAAAATTTATGGCCTCTTATTTTTACTTATTATTATTTCACACACATGCACAACATACATAAATTTAAATATAGAGCAAGTTAAGTGCTCATTATTATTGCTCACTGTATTTGTGTGTCTGTACATGTGTGTGTATGTGTATGTCTGTGTGTGTGCATGTGAGAGAGTCTGTGTGTGTGCCTGTATGCAGGCATGTGTATATGTGTGTACATGGATGCATGTGTGTGTGTGTGTGTGTGTGTGTGTGTGTGTGTGTGTGTGTGTGTGTATTATTAGGCTCCCCCAGTTATACTGAATAACCTGCAGGAAGGTATTCTTGAAGAAATTTATTCTTCCTCTTTCGAGGCCATTGATTGCTCTTTTCAGCTAAGAGTGAGACCTTCTGAGATTTCTCCACCCAAATTGGCTTGTCAGCTGGTGAAGGCACTGTTGAGATACTACTTAGGTGCCCATGTTGCTAACATTTCATGGTTGGAATGTGAGTTGTCTGGCTCCTACATTCTTCTCATGCCCTCTTCAGTGGTATTCTATGAGCCTTAGTGGTGGAGAATGCAATGTAGGGATTGCATTAGGTTAGCTCAGAGCACCTCAAGGACAGTTTTTCTCTGAATTATGATCGGTTGTCCTTACATAATATTTTCTGTCAACTGCAAAAAATGTTTCATAAGGTGAGAGGGCTCAGTATCTGCAAGCTCATATTATTATGGATTCTAAGAGACCTGGTGTAAAAAACGATGTGTAAAACAATTTATTTTTAATGCTTAACAAATATAGATATTAAAGGCTTGGGGTTTTAAGCTTAGTGAAAACAAAACAAAATGTAGTAAAACTAGAATTTATGTAGTCAGCAGTCAGACAACTAACAGTGCTTGGTGTATTGGACAGTCACTGAGACTTGAATAGCTTTTGTTTACCTCTATACTAGATACAATGCATGAGACACAGACTAGAATTGAACAAATAATGCCCTTTAGTAATTTAAAAATTTATTGAAAATGCAGAACATTTAAAATGGAACAATTGGAGAACATCAGTAACACAAGGGAGGTGTGATTATATTGTCAATATTTAAGTTATAAGGACATTTCAAAACAGAGAAAAACAGAATGGCTCTATTAACCTTTCAAGAGTAAAATCAATTGGCCATGAAAATAATACCTAGCCAGTTTATCATTTAGTGATTACTATATAATTCCTTATTTTGAAAACAATCAATTTATTTTAGTAACACTGATATTCATCTGCTAATTAATTCTAATTAAGATGAGATAAAAGAGTTCTCATCTTCATAGAAAACAGGTGTGCATTGCAGTTAGGTAAACTAGAAAAAAAGCAGTCACAGAAAGGTGAAAAACACCATATACGATGAAAGAGACCTCAAATCAGAAGAATAACCACTTTGCCTAGAAATTAAGGAGTGAGTTAAGAAGAGATAGAAAGATAAACAAAGGAATTAAAAAATAGAAGGATACCCAGGCAAGTAAGACTGCAAATATTTACAGTCACAAGAACATCAAAGAAACATTGGAGAAATGGGGTGAGAGATGGATGGATGGATGAATAGACGGCAAATGACCTTGTATTGTATTATGATGAGTGTGAAATGTCTATAAAGGGTTATCTGTACCAGTATCTGGCCCTCAGATAATGACACTACCTTGGGAGGTTATGGAACCATTTGGACATGGAAGCTAGCTGGCAGATTTAAGGTGGTAGGGATGTGCATTAATACCCCTGACACAGTGTCCTGAGGTCCAACTCTAAGTGACAAGCTTTCCTACCATGAAAGAGTGTATGCATGTTAATTAAAATATGCAGTTTCTTCTGTCTGGTATTTGGTCAGAGAAAATGAAACAAGCATCACATGTGTAAATATGAATATTAGGTTTTATCTTGGGTACATAAAAAAGAGTTCCCTTTGCTTCTTGACAAAACAGTTTATTATACTAGTGGAAAGAAATGAACAACCTTTACTGATATGGAACCCCATTACAAGCTCAATACTTACATTTGCTGCCACCATTATACTAGTATAGCAGTATTTCCCAGAAATTATAGAGTCATTCCCACAGGAGGAAGCATGGAAGCTGAACCTTAAAGGTATATTTAATTGTGGTTAATGAGGAGGCAAATAAAGGATGGAAAGAAAAGAGCATACAGAAGACCACCAGAGTCAAGTACCATAGACCTATTGGGGCTCACTGAGACAGAAGCACCAACAAATGAGCACGCATGGACTGGACCTAGGCCCCCTACACATATATAACCAATGGACAGTTTAATCTTCGTGTGGGTCCCCTCGTAAGTTTAGTGGGAGCTGACTATGACAAGGAATCTGCCTACTTTGATCACTTGGCCCTAACTGCGCTGCCTTGCCTACCCTCAGCGGATAAAGAGGAATTCAGTCCTCATGCAACTCGATGTGCTAGGGTGGGTTTGTGGGGGAAGCTCTGCTTTTCTGAGGAGAAGAGGAGGAGGGATAGGGAGAGAAGGACCATAGGAGAGGAAGGAGGGGATTATGATAGTGATGTAAAGTGAATATATAAATTAAAAATAAATTAAAAAGGAATAATATGTTAAAGACCCAAACTCTCAGGCCCTGTGTTGTACTATAAAACAAATATGATCATTTAATATATGGATATTCTGATGAATTCATGAGAAATACCCTTTTGTACTCTGAGTCTTATGTTATGGAGAATTTCAAATAATATTAAATTGGTTCATCTCTTATAATTTGTGGTGATTAAACTTTTATCACATACTTTGCAACTGTTTTATATTGTTTTACCTGGCTTTTTATTTAAATTTATTCATTAAAGATGTATTCAATTTATATCCTGCTTTGGGCCCCTCCCTCATCTCCTCCTAGTCCCATACTCCTTACTCTAACCCTCTATGGCCCTTCCCTAATCCTTAAAGCCCTCCTTTCTCACCAACTGACCCCAGCCTATCAAGTCTCATCAGGGATGCCTGGATCCTCTTCCTCTGTGGCCTGGTAAGGTTGTCCCACCATGGGGAAGTGAACAAAGAGCAAACAACAGAGTCCACTGAGAGACAACCCTTGGTCCCCTTACTAGGACACCCACATGAATACTGAGCTATCAATTGGATACATCTGAGTAGGTGCCTAGGTCCTCTCTAGGCATGATCCTTGACTGGTGCCAGTCTCCTCAGGCCATCCTGGACCCAGATTTGTTGGCTCCATTGGTCTTTTTGTGAAGATCCTGTCCCCTCTGTGTTCTTCTAACTTTCATTCTTTCATAAGATTCCCTGCCCTGGGCCCAGAGTTTGCCTGTGAGTCTCAGCATCTTCTTTGATCGTCTGCTGGGTGGAGTATTTTAGAGACAACTATGGTAGGCTACTGTCCTATTCTCTCTTTTCAACCTATTTACTAACTTGATTTTTCACTTATACATTACATCCTGACTGCAATTTCTGCTCTACCCACCACACATTTATCTCCCCACCTCTCCTCTTCCACAGATCAACTTCTTCTTTGTCTCCTCCATACCCCAACACCAACCATGCCCCCCACCACTATACAACAAAAGTATAAACAAAATCAACAAGGTCAGTTGTGATATGAGGGCTGGTGTTCAGTCTTACTGTATCTTGAGTTGAGTTTTGTATAGCAGGATCACGATCGATTGGATCATGGATCTATTATCACACTAATGGATCTAGTATCATACTTCTACGTTCAGCCTTCCGTCTAGATGAATAACACTATTGATTGAAGAAGCTGCCCTTTATTTAGTGTGTATTTCTGGATTTTTTATAAATCATAAATCAGATACAACTGTTATATGAACTGATGTCTTAGTCTTCAGTGTGATTCAGTTGATCAAAATGTCTGTTTTGATCATGCTTTTTAACATACACATTTATTTTATTACACATGATTTAAAAAAAACTACATACAGCACAGAGAACCATGAGACAGTCGTGAGTTATATAAATGTTACATTCATAGTGATTTGGTTATTTGTATTTTCAAACTTGAAGTAAACATCTTTCCTGTCTTGTTCAGTCTAAATTTCTGAATGAAATTCGATATCTATCATATCTCATCTATATTAACTTAAATCCTCTATCTTTATCTAAAAAGATCTTATCACCTAACCATCTAAATGTAATTGTAAAACTAAGCTATCTGGTCTTCAACCCACCTCACAGACTTGAGAAAGAATAAAACTTAAATGCCTGAGTGAACCTGTGGTGCAGGTTGGCAGTGTCAAAAATGAAAAAAATGACTAAGACAATTTACTGCCTGAACAGTCACCCAACACTCTCTATACTGTTGGAGCCTCATCTTTGGCTTTCTAGCCCAATATCTCTGCCAGACTTATTTGTGAGGCAGGAACCATTGAGGTCTTGCTTACCCTGTCTTGGCAGAATTTGGTCATCGACTCTGACTGCATCTAAGATTGCCCGTTTATAGGAAGAATTCTTTCTGTGCAGAAACAAAGACATTTTGCTCAGTGGCCGGTTTGCCACATTTGAAGCCAACTCCATGAGATTCTTTTAAGCTCATCTTCTTTTTTGAGGTCAGCTGAGTGTTTCGAGGAGTTAATTTGTCTTGTTGTCAAAGGATCTTTAGAATAATAAAAACATCTTTAAATGCCATATTCTGTGGGTTTCTGAGGCTTTTGAAGACCTTATTTAACTATTTTACTTTATATATCTATAGAATCATATCTATCTGTTAGAATTAGTATATATATTCTTGTGCTAAATCATACTAGTATTTGACATGACCATGGTTTACATCAGTGTACAAAATTCTATACCAATAAATTAGAGTAACATTAAGGTCTTGAGTTAAGGAGTAGGTTCAATCATCTACCTTTTATTTTATCCTCCCTCTATGTTTCTATAGCCTCCTTTCTTTCTTTTCAAATCCCATCTCCTTACATACAAATGAAAGATAAAGGAAAAGAGAGACATCCCCGAGTTCAGCCTAGTTTTATCTCTGTATAAGACCAATAATAACTTATAACCACCTTCCAATTAAAATAAGCATTTGTAGACCAAAAGAGCAAACAGAAGCCTACTCAACCCCCTTTAGAGGGCATGGAACATCGCTATTTTTGATATTAAATTCTGCAATAAAATTTGATACCAGGGATACTGACTTCTTTCCAACAGTTCCTTTATGATTCAGATTTGAATTTAGGTGGCCTTGGTTTCTCCCTTCCCCTCTCCCTCTTCCTCTTCCTCTCCCTCTTCCTCTCCCTCTCCCTCTCCCCCGCCCCCTCCCTCCCTCCCTCCCTCCCTCCCTCTCTCTCGCACTCTCTCTCTCTCTCTCTCTCTCTCTCTCTCTCTCTCTCTCTCTCTCTCTCTCTCTCTCTCTCTCTCTGTGTGTGTGTGTGTGTGTGTGTGTGTGTGTGTGTGCATGTGTCTGTGTGTGTTTCCTTATGGCACTAAATACTCTCCTTCAAATATTTGTGTAGAAATGTTTTAAAATCTGGTTTTTCCATATTTACTGTATCAATACTACCAAACAATGAAACTGAGAGATCTTTTCATCTTCTTGTATTTTCTTCAATGTCTTTCTTCAGTGTAGTAATGTTAGTTTTTATTGCACTAGTCTTTCACTTGCTTCATCAATTTCCCCAAGATCTCCTCCCCTTTTTCTCCTCCACACATATATGAGCTATATCATATATACATAAATCATATATATAGCTAGGACCTAACTTTCTATATTGAATAGGTATGGAGAGAGTGAACAAGTCTGCTCATTCATAATTATCATGGAAATGTTTTGAGTGCCTCTACACTTTGGTTGATGCTTGTTCTGGGCTTGCTGTAAAATAACTATGTTATTTTGATATTAATATATATGATAAGAACATAGGTATATATATGTATGTGTGTATATATGCATATACATATATATGTATTGAGGATACTGTGAAAGATTCCCCACCATTTTATCAGTCCATTTATCATTTCTTTAAAAGAGTACTGATCTAGTGCATTAACTTTCCATTGTGCTACTTTGCTGAAAGGTTTTAATAGATACTATGGCTTCCTTGTATAGTTTTCTAAATCCTTATGCACACTACTTTATCACCTGGAAGCAAAGATAACTTAACTTCTTACCTTCCTATTTGTATCTCTTTGGTTTCTTTCAGTTGTTTTCTTATTCTAGATAATACTTCAATGTCTATATTAAATAAGTGTAGAGAAGGTGAACAACCTTGTCTCACGCATAATTTTAGTGAAAATCCTTTGAATGTCTCTCCAATTACATCAATTCTTGCTGATGGCTTGCTGTAAAACACCTTTCTTATGTTGAAGTAAGTCCTTTGTATACCTAATCTCTCCAAGAATATTATCATGAAAGAGTGTTGAGTTTTGTTAAAGACTTTTTTTCTGCATCTAGTGAGCTTATCATGTGGGTTTGTCTTCTGTGTTTTTTACTATTTTTTTATAAATACATATATTAAGTTATCACACAGATATACAATAAACTATCTACAGCAAGAATAAACATGATTCAATCAATAATTATATAAATGTTATTTTCATAGTGTTTTGGATATTTGTATTTGCAAGCCTTGAAGTAAACCTCTTTCCTATCTTGTTGGGTCTAAATTTCTAAATGAAGATTAATATCTATCATATTTCATCTCTATTAACTTAAAACTCTATCTTGATAAAAAATATCTTAACCTCTAACCTATGAAACTTAATTGACAGACAAAACTATCTGGTCTTCAACACATCAGAGACTTGAGAAGGGATAAAACTTAAATAATTGAATATACCCAGAGTGAGGGGAATAAGGGGGAAATGGGAGGGAGGGAAGAATGGGGGGATACAAGGGATGGGATAACCATTGAGATGTAACAAGAATAAATTAATAAAAGAAAAAAAAGGAAAAAAAAGAATGTACCCAGAGTTCAGGTTAGCAGCTTCCAAATGAAAAAGTGACTGACATTGTTTACTGCCTGAACAGTCACCCAACACTCTCTATAACACTGGAGCATCATCTACAGCCTTCTGGCCCAATATCTCTGACAGACATATTTGGGAGGCAGGAACAACTGAGGACTTGCTTACTCTATGTTGTCAGAGTTTGGCTGTCGACTTTGCATGCATCTAAATTTGCCCAGTTTTAGGCAGAATTCTGTCTCTGGAAGAAATGAGGACATTTTCCCAGTGTCTGGTTTGCCACATTTGAAGCCAACTACATAAGGAGCTTCTTTAATGCTCGTCTTCTTCTTTGAGACAGGCTGGGTGTTGTCAGTAGTTAACTTGTTTTATTGTCAAAGCATCTTTAGAATAATAAAAATATCTTTAAATGCCATATTATATAGGTCTTGAGGTTTTTGAAGACCTTATTTAACTATTATACCTCAAATATCTATAGAATCATATCTATCAATTACACCTAGAATGTATATTTGTGTGATAAAATTAGACTAGCTTTTGACATTAACATGAGTTGCATCAATATACAAAACTCAGTACCATTGAGTTAAAAAATAACCTTATTTGTGAGTAACAATTAGGGCCTTGAAAAGAGGAGTAGATTCAATAATCTACCTATTGTTCTATCCTCCCTCTATATTTTTATATCCCCTTTCTTCCTTTTCAGCTCCTATCTCCTTATCTACAAAATATAGATAAAGGAAAAGAGGTATGTCCCTGAGTCAACACTAGTTTCCTAAGTATAAAAGACCAATAATACCTATAAACAACTCCAAATGAAAATAAGCATCTGTAGACCAAGAGAGTAAACAGAAACCTATCCAACATCCACTTACAGGAAATGGGACATTGTTCTCTTAAGGTTTCTTCAGGTTGGTTTAGGGTGAATAATTCCTTTGAAGTCCTTTCCCCAAAATTGTGGAAATTGTTAAATAAGGCAGGGATAGCATTTGTGGTCCATTTTTCAAAAGTTGTGAAACTCTACGCTTAGTAGAAGTCCTGTATGGGACAGTCTGAACTGCTGGACCAATTAGGATTGGTGAGATGTTTATTAATTGTTAATCTTAGAGCCTGAGCTATTGGTGTTCTTCTGTTCAGGAAATTGTCTTCTTTGCCAATCAGCTCAAGGCTATTTCCCATTTTTTCTTCTAACAGATTTAGCGTATCTTGTTTTATTTTGCTATCTTTAATCAACTTGGACTTTAGTTTTGTGAAGGGTGATAAATATGGATCTATTTGCATCTTTCTGCTGTAGTCATCCAATTAGATAAGCACCATTTGGTGAACATACTATCTTTTTTCCATGGTATGGATTTGGCTTCTTTGTTAAAAAAAAAAAAATCAAGTGTCCATAGGTATGTGGGTTTATTTCTGGATCTTTGATTTGATTCCAGCCAATACCATGCCATATTTATTACTATTTCTCTATAGTACAGCTTAAGATCAGGGGTGGAGATTCCTCCAGCAGATCTTTTATTGTACAGGATTACTTTAGCTATCCTGTGTTTTTTTTTCTTTTTTTGTTGTAATTTTTTATTTATTTATTATTGTTACATCTCAATGGTTATCCCATCCCTTGTATCCTCCCATTCTTCCTTCCCTCCCATTTCCCCCTTATTCCCCTCCCCTATGACTGTTCCTGAGGGGGATTACCTCCCCCTGTATATGCTCATAGGATATCAAGTCTCTTCTTGGTAACCTGTGATCCTTCCTCTGAGTGCCACCAGGTCTCCCCCTCCAGGGGACATGGTCAAATATGAGGCACCAGAGTTCATGTGAAAGTCATATCCCACTCTCCACTCCACATGGAGAATGTTCTATCCATTGTCTAGACCTGGGTAGGGGTTTGAAGTTTACCGCTTGTACTGTCCTTGGCTGGTGCCTTAGTTTGAGCAGGACCCCTGGGCTCAAATCTGCCTATCATAATGTTCTACTTGTAGGTTTCTGGACCCTCTGAATCCTTCTACTTTGCTATTCTCCAATGCTTCTCTCATCTAGAGTCCATTTGAAGTTAAGAATTAATCTTTCAAGGTCTGTAAAGAAGTTTGTAGTTATTTTGATAGGATTTATTTGAATCTGTAGATTGTTTTTAGTAAGATGGCCATTTTTACTATGCTGATTCTTCTGATCCCCGAGCATGGGAGATGTTTCCACTTTCTGTATCTTGTTCAATTTCTTTCTTCAGAGACTTGTGATTTTTGTCATACAGGTCTTTTACTATCATTAGTGTTACTCCAAGCATCCATGGAACTGATAATAGTAGTATCTGTTACAATTTTTTTTTCATTTTTCATTGGTTCATTTCTTTCCTATTAGGCAAAGCAGCCTAGTAATGTTGGAGCCCATGAGAATATAATTGAGTTTTGAATTTTTTAATAGTTAAAGGAAAATGCAAGCATTTTTGGAGAGAACTATGAAAATATTGAGTGCCAGCTACACGTGTATATTTTTTCAGGGCAGTCATGGTTGCTTTGCTAAGACCAAATGAATCAATAAGTGAAGTAGAAAAGAAATGTGAGAAAACCAGAAGTTGAAAAGTAGGCTAAGCTGGTAATCAAAAGGTAGGTATAACAATACATGACTGACTCTGGATATGAACTATGTGGCGACACTTAGAAGTATATTGTCAGGGTGTGAAACACCTTGAGGGATTAGAAGTACACAATTTTTAAAAAATACGTTTTTTTATCAAACAAGGAAAGGAAATCTTTGTGTGCTTCTGCTCTCCCTTCTCTTTCTGTGTATGGATCTGTGTGTCTTTATAATCATTTTAGCACATTGAGAGAAAAAGGATTTAGTCATCTTCAGATTATAAGTGATTTGTATTTCAACTATAGAACTTTTCAGAATAACTTAATTACTTCTTTGTTTAATCATGAAAATCCTGTGTATTGAAGCTCCCCAAATATGTACTAGATACATTTGTTTAGGCTTTACTGTTTATTTTGATAACATTTATCTACTGTAGCATTGAAATTAGTTTTGTGTATCAGTGATCCAATGATCATATACACATATAAAACCTCTGTTACAAGAAATCACTCTTCTCTCTATCTATTAGTCTCTGAATGTATATTTCCTTGTATTCTCCTCTTTATTATTTCATTTTTTATAATTTTTATTAACTTTCTTATTCAACATGTAAATGAAGTATTCTTAATATTCTATCTACCTTCTTCCCTTACTCCTTCTCATCCTTGTCAACATTCCTTTCTCCCTGTAAGTTCTTTTCTTTGATTCACGATGGTTGATTTATTTTATAACTCCTTTGTTTGACAGGGGCCAGCTGCATGGCCATTGTATTGTAACTCCCCAGTAGAGACTAGAGGAAGCATCAATGAGGATACAGATAAAGGCAATAATTCCTTCTCTCTGAGTCTATCCTAGCAAATAATATAAAAAGGAGGGATGGGGCTTTCTGTGACCTTCCTCCTTTTATGGACAGGTTCCATTCTGGTGTAGACTCAGCACAAGCTTGAAGATGAGCTGCCATATGGTGCACTTGGTAAAATCCCCTGCATGAGGAGCCTGAGGACCTTAGTTTGATCCAGAAGACCCATGATGGAAAGCAAGAATTGATTCCAGTCAGTTATCATTTGCTCTTCTTGAGCATAATATGGCACACACACACACACACACACACACACACACACACACACACACACACACACACATGCGCACATGCACACACAGCATGTATATGTACTTATAAAGGCATACACAAAAAATAACATGTGTATTTAAAAATTAAAATTAAAATCTGACATTTTGGAATTTAAAAGTTTCTATGTGTAAATTTTTTAAAATGTGTTCTTTTTAAACCTTGTCACAGTTCTAAATAGGAAGATATGGTCAAGCTAAACATTTCTTTCTTTGTGACACTTCAGTGAAATGAAGAATAGATTTGAGGGTGCGAGGCTTGAGTTTAATAGCCATTCCGTGTTTGGCAGTATTTATGAGACTTGTCTTTAATTTCCAGTATGTTACAGGAACTATTACAGTAGAAGAGGTGGCATATATGATAAGTTCACAGATGATAAACTCAGTAAGTTTCAGCTCCTTGTTGTAAAGGTTGACTGAAAGTTTGGATTCTAATGCAAATAAGGATGATTCTCAGTTTCAGGATTTATGGGTCCTTTTTTGTTTGTTTGTTTTCACCATAGAGAATTATTCTTTTCCGCACCACATACTCCCTAGCTAAATAGCATGTATGGAATTTGTTCAAATAATTTTCCAGAATTAGCTTCCCATTTATTCTGCTTCATATCCCCAAGCTATCCATTTGGGGAAAGGTGGAAGGGAGAACAGAAGGGATAGAAATCATGCAAACATCACACTTAAGTATAAAATTCTCAAAAATAAATATATGCATATATCATATATATGAATATACATTAATGTGCATGTGGGTTATTACTCTTTTTAGAGTACATGCAGAACCAAGCATGGTAACATACACCCTTTCCAGGACATGGAAGGCAGAGGCATGAAGATGTCTGTATGTTTGAGATCACTCTGGTCTACATAGAGAGTTCCACAACAGGCAGTACTACTTGGAGAGATCCTGCCTCAAAATTACACAACACAACAATAGCATCAACAACCAAAAACAAACTAGAGAAAAACATAAACATACACACATACACGTGCATACATATATATTAACATACTCATGTATTATCTATATGTGTATTTATATATAGCACAACAATTTTTTAATGTCAAAATCATAGAAATTGAGATAAATCAAGGAAGAAGAATACATGGGAGGAGTTAGAAAAAGGAAAAGAGAAAGGGGAGGTGATTGAATTATTTCAAACAGTAAATTTTTAATTAAATAAATAATGTCACCTAAGTTTTTTCTCCTTCATTTTATAACATAAGCACCATAATTTGTAGAAAGAAGTCATATTTTTATCATTCTTTTATTCATAATCAGTCATTTTGATAAACAGACAAATATAATTATGTTTCAGTATTATGCACCAGCAAGCAGGAGGTAAGTATTAATCCATACACTATCTAGATTTTTCAAAAAACCACTCAACTTATTATGAATTATCAGACTTTAAAATCCATGATCTAAAAAACATGAGGGAGATTAAAAAGATTGCTCAGAAAAAAGAACATTTGGGTGCTGTAAATAAAATGAGATGGGGAATAAAGGAAAAAAACGTTGGTGAACTATTGAACAATTAAGAAGGAAGTTTGAACCTCGATTGAATGCATCTAAAGAGCAATCTTGGGTGAGTCATAAGGAAAAAATTCATAGGGAACAAATATTTTTTATTATTAAACTGTTTGTGCTACAACCATGTGAATTCCCTGTGTTTCATATCCTAATGCACCTAGTAGATGATAATAACTACAAATGATTAAAAAAATTAGTACAAAATCTAGTTGTCTTTTCCTCCTTTTCAGTATTTATTTTTATTCCATGAATAAGTTAAGAATATTCAGCTGTTATATAGCTTGATTTTTCTTAAAACATGGAAAGACTTATGCTTTTATGCCCTGTCTAATGATGCAAACATTAGTTATTGTGGTTTAACTTTTGAACTCTGTACACATGACACAAGATTTTTAGAATATGGATCCTGTACTGTGTAAAATCTGACTTTTCCAACTATACAAACTAGACAAGAAGTCAGCATCAGACAGAAACGAAAAAATCTTTTGATCACAGTTATTTTCTTTCATAAATTTTTTATTAATTTATTCTTGTTACATTTCAATCATTATCCCATCCCTTGTATCCTCCCATTCTTCCCTCCCTCCCATTTTCTCCTTACTCCCCTCCCCTATGACTGTGACTGAGGGGGACCTCCTCCCCCTGTATATGCTCATAGGGTATCAAGTCTCTTCTTGGTAACCTGCTATCCTTCCTCTAAGTGCCACCAGGTCTCCTCATCCAGGGGACATGGTCAAATGTGAGGCACCAGATCGTGTGAAAGTCAGACCCCTATTGATCACAGTTCTTTATGGTGAACAATTGTGATCATGCTACCAATAAAGCAGAGTGTCACTGATGGTCTTATTCCATCAGTGGAATAAGCGACCAGTCGATCTTCAGATCCTAAAGAGCTCTCCAAACTCATATGTGGGAGCTATTCTTGTCCATGAAGTTTCCACCATTACAACATAATAAGTGCCCCAAATCTCTCCTGCCATACTCTATCACTTTGGGAACTTTTGAGCAACACAGAATTTGTGTTAATGTTCATTAACAACTTGCCATATTTTCATGGGTTTTGGCAATGCCATCTTCACTTCTACAATATCTTGGCTTCCATTATATTTTCCTGTGAGAATTCCCATTAGTCAGCTACTGTGATTAATCTCAATGCCAGGAGCTGAGACCAAATCTATTCAATTTTCATCACACAGCATTTAATTAAGATAATCATCAACAGCACTTAAACTGCAGAACAAGGCCAACCTCCAGGGACACAGACCTAATGTGCAGAACAAATCATACCATCAGAATTTCCTTGGGAAAGAGAGGTGGATTTCTTTCAGTTTGTTTACTGATCTTTGCACTTGTCCTGAAACATTAATTTAAGTAGCCCAAGATGTGTTGCCAAACACATTGACCCTTAAAACAGGTCTAAGGCAATTCTGACACCTTTAGGAACCCTAGACTGTGAGCAGAGGCTAACCAGAGTGCCTATCAGAGCAAATTTTTTAGAGCTCATTTTATGCCACTTTTTTTCTAATTCATTAATAATTCCTAATAAACTAAATAAATGACCCCAGAGCTCAGGAAATCCATAATTTGCCTCATTCTCAGTACAAGTGATCAAGACTGGTTCATAAGGAGAGATCTCTGTAAGTACCCAACAGCCATGGGATCCTTGAGTAGTGTCTTATTACAGCTCTTCAAATTTATTCCTTTTTAATTGACAGACAAAATGATATGCACTTGTAATTTACAGCCTGTGTTTTGGAGTACACATAAAAGTTGTAGACTTCTCATATCTAGTTGGTTAGTAGTTATAGCCTTCACATAATTATAGTTTTGATGAGGAAATTTAACATTCACACTCAGCACTTTTTAAGTACATAGCCTCTTTGATCATCTCCTTCTATGTGGTCCATGAATTCTCAATACCACTATCAAGACACATGCCATCATACTCTAAGAATTGATTCTATTTAATGTTTACCTTATGCAAGAAGAGCTTTCTGGAATATATTCTACACCTGTAGAGAGAATATGCATGAATATTTAACATTGAAGGCTCCCATACAAATTGAACCCTTTATCAAAGAAAATAATCGTATTGACAAGACTTCCAAATAGCCCTCAAATAACCTATCCCACCTTATATTTCTAATCCCCACATGGATAACTTAACATGTTCTTTATCTTTCAGGGAATCTTTGTTTTGTTTTTCTGTTCACTGAAATATTGATACTTGTCCATCCTTTGTAATGGCATGGGTACAATAATAAAGGTAAAAGAAATGCCTAGAGGTATGGATAAGATTTTATTGGGAGATATTGGATATGTGAGTCACAATATATGTTTTCTGAGGAGCCGTGAATAGATTCAGAGGAGAGTCATGTTCAAGTCATTATCAGACATCCATTGATAAGTGTGTCAGGCCTGTAAGCTAATTTTCATGTTTAAAAAAGTATTAGAAACTCCACATTAAAATGTTTCTTTTCTTTGTAACCTGCTATCCTTCCTCTGAGTGCCACCAGGTCTCCCCCTCCAGGGGACATGGTCAAATATGAGGAAGGACAGCAGGTTACCAAGAAGAGACTTGATACCCTATGAGCATATACAGGGGGAGGTAATCCCCCTCAGGAACAGTCATAGGGGAGGGGAATCAGGGGAAAAT
Organism: Acomys minous; assembly: GCF_964271855.1. NCBI lineage: Eukaryota > Metazoa > Chordata > Mammalia > Rodentia > Muridae > Acomys > Acomys minous. The sequence goes on along the minus strand of NC_140493.1, from coordinate 30,739,956 downwards.
GGGAGGGAGGGAAGAATGGGAGGATATAAGGAATGGGATAACAATTGAGATGTAACAAGAATAAATAAAAAATATTTCTTTTCTTAAAGAATTTTGAGGATAATTCTGAAATACAAAAATCATTAACATCTCTCCATCTCTCATTCCTCCTAGTATACTAAGGTAGTCTTCTTGTTCTTGTATCAGAATTGTAGCTCCTTATTCACCAGCATAGTTTGAATATTTCTTTCTTCTGTAATTTCCCATGTGTGATCAATAACTAAGGATTTTGTGGTTTATGACAAAATTTTAAAAGTAAAACATTCAATGATTACACTATTGGCTTTCATATAGCAATATTTGAAATATATTTTTAAAGAGAAAAATTATATTTTTTCTATAATTTTCAATATTTTCTTTAATAAAATATGTGATTTGGTGGTTACACACACATATATTTGAATTTTTATTAAAACTTAAAAGTTTAAATATTATGATTCATTCCAATTACTTACTATATTAAATATGCACTATATTAAGCATATGTTCCCTCATCGTTTCATTCTTCTGGTTTATAATATTTGACTGTGTAGCTTCACAGGCAAAGAGAGTTAAAATATAGTGTCCGTTTGCTAAAAAGCAAACTATTCATTATATACCAATATTCAACACAACTCACTTGATCAAAAAATACCACACAATTTGTATTTAAAAATCACAAATACAAAAGAGGATTGTAATGCATGCTATGGGTAAATCATATTAACACAAAAGGGATATATTGCTATAGTGCCAGCAGCAAGCCAAGCATAATTATATTACTGAAAGGAAAATTGAATTCTTTAAGAATAAGAAGATGTACATTTTCTTTGAAGACAACGCACCAGTATCACCATCTTCACAGACTAAAAATGATAAGAGGGGTAGTTTACTTTTATAGGTTTCTTTTATTACATTTTATGAGCCATTGTATGTGATCATCGTGTTTAGACTTGTTAGGTTGTTTTAAGATATTGCAATGCCATTTAGGTAATGTAGTATGAAAAAATCCTTTGCACTAATAAAGTTTGTATATGATTATTAATAATTTGACTAATATAAACTGGGAGATGATATTTATGTAACATGATCTCACTCTGTAGACAGAATATTCTCAAATCCAGAGCAGTCCTCACATATCAGTTTTCTGAGTGCTGAGATTACAAACTCAGTGCTGACTCACAACTTTTAGGAGACATACTGTTTTTAACTTGAAAAGCTGAATAAAGCCACATGAAAAGGACCACTTAAAAGTGTTAATATCACTCAAAGAAAAGCTGAAGACTAAAATATATCAGAATAAAAGTGCCTATGATATGTATTTTCATATTTGCTTTCATAGTGTTTAAAACTATGAAATTATCTGTATCTTTTATTTCAAGGCCATTTTAGTAATTAGCTGATCACTTTTTGTGTCTCCTACATATGCAAAAACATTACACAAACACACAGACCACACACAGCACAGACTACACACACATATACACATATATCCACATATCCACATACAATTAAAAATTCATGCGTTTAAAATAATAAAGACAAACAAACATTGTGTTTACTAATCCCTAAAACCCTTTTCCATTAAATGATGACAGACTAAAATTATTTTAGTTTCCAGTCTTATCCTAATCAGACTGGCTATTGCCAAGAAATAAAGTGAAGACAAATCTGGGAAGATTTTGGAGAATGTGAAGAAATGGGAATTCACCTACAAGGATGGGTGGAAATGAAACCTGGTCTCTGGTGCCTCATATTTGACCAACGGCCCCTGGAGGGGGAGACCTGGTGGCACTCAGAGGAAGGACAGCAGGCTACCAAGAAGATACTTGATACCCTATGAGCATATACAGGGGGAGGAAGTCCCCCTCAGTCACAGTCATAGGGGAGGGGAGTAAGGGGAAAATGGGAGGGAGGGAGGAATGGGAGGATACAGGGGATGGGATAACCTTTTAAATGTAATATGAATAAATTAATAAAAATTCAAAATAAATAAATAAGAAAACTAGTCTGTAGATTTATCATAACACCAAAGCCTGAAGGGCCATGTACCCCAGTTATACCTTCCCATTATAGAGATACTTGTTCATTTATACTTATTGCTGATCTGATCATAATAGCTACAGATGGAATCAGCCTACATACCCATTAACAGAAGAACAAATACAGAAAATGTGGCACAATTATAATTGAATTACAATTTTTCCAGGAATATGTTGGGAACTGCATAACATTATATTAATTGGGTTAACCCAGTCTCAGAAAGAGAAATACTGTATGTCCTTTCTTGGTTTCAGATTTTGCTTCTAATTTATATATTTTTAAATGTTAAAAATGAAATCAAATATGGGTAGAGATCTTGAAACAAGAAAATGTCCTTGTAAAGGAGGGGAATTTTTTAAGAGAGATGGGTTGAAAGTTAACAGGAACTAGGTGATATGAAATTACAAAGGGAGATACTGGAAACAAAGGCAAACAGGGAAGACAGGAATGTGTGATGGGGGATGAGTTAGGGGCTGAGTCAATAAAAAAAAAATAAGTATGAAAACACTGTAAGGAAACCAGTTATATTGTATGCTAGTTAAAGAATAAAAATAACATAAGAAAACTAATTTTACATTATGCGTATCAAGACCTTAGCCATGAGGGATTCAAATTGAATTATTTAAAATATTCAACTTCACTTAAAGCAAACTATGACATTAAAATCTGTGGACTGGCAAATCTGAATATAATGAGTTAAGCCCATGTCAAATAGGATACCTGGAAAAGTAGACTCTTTTCCCTTCAAATTCAAAGCATTTCATAACATCCATATTGTTGAAGATATCAGCAAGAATCATCTCCCTTATAAAAGCATCACTTTTCTCAAAGTATGAAGGTAGAGTTACTAGGTTTAAAATGTGCAAGAATACATTCCCATCAATAGATTTAATGAATTCACCAATCAATGGGCAGCTGTGTTTAAGGCACTGTTTGCCAGAGAGTACAGATGCTGATATTAAATGTGCAGGGTAGCTGCTTGGTCAAATCAGGGCCTTGGTTCTTTGATAACAGGATTCTAAATTGTGTTCCTCATAGCTGTGAATGAAGACACTTTTAATAAAAAGGGGAAAGCAAAGACTTCTTGTAAAATTTGATAGTCTAAAGAGGTGTGCTGTGTGGGTTTGGCATGAAGTATCCTGTCATAAAAACAGTAATAAGTATAATTAATTATTCTTCTTCCTTTGCTGAAATGTGTGAAATAAGGCTTTCATAAAAGTTATGATTCAGTGTGAAGTATAGTTGATAATATATTTGCAAGAGAGTAGAGAACAAGAAAAAAATAAGTTTTCTTAAATAATATTTTAAATGTATCAACTCTTAGTTACTCAATTATATTTTGTTATATTAGCATTTCCTAGTTCCCAGAAATCTTGTTGAATAAATGAATGTTAAGTATATCTCTAGATAAGTACTTTTATCTTTGTTTTTTATTAAATATGTTTTTATTTTTACATATACATTTAAATTATTATGCATATGTACAATAATCTTCAGCCAGAAAAATGATGACAAAATCAGGAATTATATAAATGATACTTTATTAGCTTATTGGCTTTTTGTATTTGGTAGCCTTGAAGGAAACATCCTTCCTATTTTGGTGTGTCTAAAATTCTGAATGTAAATCAATATCTATCATATCTCTTCATTATCAACTTAAAACATCTATCTAGACATAAAGACATCTTAACCCCTAAAGAGCTATGCTAATTTATAAAACTAAACTATCTGGTCTTCAAATCCATCAGAGACGTGAGAAGGAATAAAATTGATTACCTGAGTATACAGGGAGTTCAGGTTAGTAGCTTTCCAAATGAGAAGATGACAGAGACAGTTTACTAGCTGAGCAGTCACCCAAAACTCGCTATAACATCGAAGCATCATCTTTAGCCTTCTGGCCCAATATATCTGACAGACATATCTGTGAGGCGGGAACTATTGAGGACTTGCTTACCCTGACTTGGCAGAGTTTTGCAATTGACTGGCTGCATCCAAGCTTGACCCTTTTTAGGCAGAATTCTTTCTGTGGTAGAAATGAGGACACTTTGCTCAGTAGCTTGTTTGCCACATTTGAAGCCATCTCCATAAGGAGGTTCTTTGATGCTCAACATCTTCTTTGATGTAGGCTGTGTGTTGCCAGGAGTTACCCTGTCTTGTCAGTGAATCTTTAAAATAATAAAATAATTTTTGAATGTCATGGTCTGCATGTCTCTCAGGTTTTTGAAGACTTTGTCTAAGTATTTTACCTTATCTTTCTGTAGAATCGTATCTATATGTTGCACATAAGTTGATTGTTGTTGTGATAAAATAGACTAGTAATTGACAAGTCCATGATTTGATCAAATAGCAATTAACTTGTATATCTTGTTTATCCTAAACTGCCTGCAATAGCACTTTCAAAGTATTGGAAGTAAACTTTGTATTATAATTAAGTTATATGGGTATATACCTCATATTAGAGTAGAAATATATATAATGTGTGTGAAGAATAATCTTACATATGAATTCTATACCACCGTATCTAAAATTATACTTATTTTTGCATTTATATACCAAATTCTATACCAGTGAGTTAAAATTAACCTTGTGAGTGAAATTAAGGCATTAAGTTGATGAGTAGATTCAGCAATCTGTTTTGTTCTATAGTCCCTATGTACTTCTATATATATTCCACCCTTATCTCTAAACATAAGAATGGAAGATAAAGGAAAAGAGAGACATCCCAGAGTCCAACCTTGTTTTTAACTTTCATACGAAATCTTTTATCATCTTATTTTCTCTCCCCTAGTTCCTCCCAGATCTTCTCTAACCCTGTCCATCCAACTTATATTTTTTTCTATTTAAAAATAACGAAAATAAAAACCAAACCAACCTTAAAACATGTGTACACACAAGTACAAACACACATAATAAATAAATAGAACAATAACTATTAAATCATAGCATCTGTTTTGTGCTGACCAATTAATCCCAAGCATGAGAGTGTTGTTGATATATACCCAATGTTAATCTGTGGAGGGAAACTGATTCTTCTTTCCAGGAACCTACTGAATAGCTTCTTGGTTTGGCATGGGACTTTGAGTCTACTCCCCCTGCCCCATTCTCTCTTCTGGAATAGTGTACTGTTTGAAATTTTCAAGCCTGGTAATGGCTTCACAGTCTCTGTGAGTCCATATAGGCATAATCCATGTTAAGTTAGGAAAAGGCAGTTTCTTGGGAGTCATCCATCACCTCTGGTTCTTACAGTGTTTCTACCTCCTCTGACACATATATCCCCAAGCCCCAAGGGGAATGAGATGATAGAGATGTCACTTTAAACACTGAGTGCTCCAAAACCTCTCACTCTCTGTACATTGTACAGTTGGCCCTATGTGAATTAACTCTACTGCAAGTAGAAACTTCTCTGATGAAGGTTGAACTATTTACTGCTCTACCTGCCTTATATGTCATTAGGAGCCATTGTGTTACTATCTTCATTTAGGAGGATAACAGTTTTGATTGTATATATAATGTCTTTTAAACATCCCATGCCACACAACTGAATATCTTGCCAATACGTGAATCTATTAAGTAAGACTGATGGTATATTGATTACTGAGATATTGTCTCCCAGCAAGTCATTACTAAGCGACTGTCAAGGTCACACAATAATAAACTTTTGTTCTTTAGTCATATATGGTTTTTGGAAATTAGAATATAATAAAACACTGAATTGGGTTATTGGTTTTGAAAACTAGTCCGTGCGATTTGCATGTAGTTGAGGAAATCAAATGCTATCTTTCACACGGAAGCTTTTCTTGGTAGCACGAAGGTGAGGGTGTCCTCTGTATTATATGATTAAAACATCTTTGCTTTACAATGTGAAATCCCTTAATTGATATTGATTATGACATCATTATAAAAACCCTATTGCAAGTTAGGTACAAAAAGTAATTTTATACCGTGCTCCTGAGTGGCTCTGGTCTTGCCAAGAGCTTTATTTGCCTTCAATCTACATAATAATAATATAGAAAAGATATGATCATCATTTCTAAGGAAGGGTGAACAATCATGGAAGGAATTGTTACCTACTTAATTTAATGGCAGTTTAGCCACATAGAGAAATGCTGTCATCATTCAATGAATTCTGATGGATTTGGTACTGAGGTCTTATTTCTCTTGTGAATTTTAATGGAAAATAAACCACTTGTGCCCAAAGTGACTATCGGATACTTCTGTGACACTGTAAAAAGTTGTTTATAAGTTTTATAAGTTGACAAGTACTTTCTTGTATCCTCTTTAATATATGAAGTGTTCTCATTATACATCTATTAAATGCTTAGAAATACATTCTGAAGGCAACTTTCATTTCTGAAACCTCTACAGTGATGTTCTAGATGCTTGTCAGAGCATATCATAGGAGAGGCGTCTTACATTGGAAGCTCTCAAGGCCAATTGTGAGGATTTTCATCCTGAGGACCTGTCTTCAAGTATAACCTCTTTTAAGGCATTCCAGAGGTAAAGAGGGAGGAGAGAGTCAGTAATATTTCTGTGCACTTGTAGCCTAGTATAAAATTACGCCCTTAAAAACAGTTAATATATACTTTCCATCTAAATTGCATGCTTCAGATAGAAAGCTTTCTTTCTCCTTTAAAAAGCTGAAGGTTGTATTTAACAAGGACAGCATAAGCATCCTACATGCTCACCATAGACATTCATAAGTCCATTTTAATGTTTCCTGGGTTAAAATGAGATTGTTGAGTAAGGTTTGCAAGGTTCAAGCTTAGTGTATGAGCAAAATGGCATGCATTTCCTTAGGTGCGGCCTGGAAGTTCTTGGGCAGATTGCGAGCTAGAAATAGACTGATACTAGGCTAGTACTCTGAGTCACCTCATTTGAGAAAATGCAACCCTCCTTTTTTAAAGTCTCTAGGCATCTCTTCAAGCATGTCAGCCAGGTCTCGCAGTATTTAATGATTTGGAAGGATGCCAGCCTGTCTCCTCCACTCTTGGCTGCTGAAAGGATCATGGCACCACAGTGACATCTGAGTTCAGAAGAAATGAATGGCACAGCTGAGTATCATCAGGGGAATGATGGCATCTCATTACTCTCCTGGTCTATTATTTGGGACAGAAATGTAGCAGGGAATTTTCCTGGCAATTCAATTATGAGAATTAGATGTATAATGGGGAAAATGTAGGGACAACTAGAGTGAAAATTATGGAAAGAAACCCAGAGTGTGTTTAACTTAATTTTATTCATTCAAAAGTATAATAATGTAAAACAAGTTTATTTTCTGTTTTAAAATATTTTCTAAAAATAAATTCACAGACATTAATACATGTGTTAATTGTTTGTGTTAACATTAGGGTTTTAATGAAAAGGGCAATGTACCCAAAACCCGTTCAACACACTAAATTTTTGGGCATGACATCAGGGCTCAACTTCTGCCTGTCTTCTCTGCCACCTGGGACAGGAAATCTGTGACCCAGTTTTACCTTATACAAATAATGATAGAAACTGCACAGCTTCTCATATTTGTAAGCCAATTATTAGTCTTCAGGGGGCTGGTAATAAATGTATGCATTGCTTTTCTTCTGCAATGCTTTACTCAGCATTGATACACAAATTTCAATTATTTTAATCATGTAAAAAGTAAGAGTAATTCACAGTACAGGGGCAAAACTTCTATACACTTTTCCTCATAGGAAGGTTATGTCATTATGTAGGCATTGTTCAGACACTGTTAAGACAGTTCAGATGAGACTTGATAGCCTGAAGTTAGATATTAAAGGAGGAGGTTTCCCCTTTCTGAGCACTAGGGTAGGGAGAGAGGGGCTGTGCAAGAGGGAGGGAGGGACTGCAAGATGAAGAGTGAGGAGGCTAAAATTGGGATGTCTAGTGAGCAAATTAATATTTTTAAAAGCAGGAAACACAGTACATGACAGAGAGAGCCCCCCTTTCTTACTAGTAGACCCACAAGAAACCTTAAATGGCCATCTGCTACATCTATGCAGAAGACCCGTCTGTAGTATCTGGTTGGTGCTTCAGAATCCAGAGGTCCGTCTTGGACCTGGTTGGTTGGATATGTTGGTCTTCTTGTGGAGCTCTTGTTACCTCTACTTGCTTTTTTTCCTTCTCCCGCTTATCCACAAGACTTGAGACACATATCCCAATGTTTGGCCGTGAGTCTCAGCATCAGTTTCAAATTGTTGCTGGGTGGAGCCTCTCAGAGGACAACTCGGATAGGCTTCTCTCTGTCAGCATAACAGTATCATTAACAGTGTCCCGGGCTTGCTGTCTCCCACACAGTGGGTCTTCAGTTGGTCCAGACATTGGTTGGACATTCCCTCAGTCTCTTCTCTGTCTGTTCTATCTTTATCCCTGTGCATCTTGAAGGGATCAAAGTTTCTGTGGTGTATTCCTTCCTCTGCTAGGGAGTGTTGTCTAGTTCGAGGGTGTCAACTTCAGTCTCCATGGCCCCTGCTAGTAAAAGTCTCAGCTATAGTTGCTATAGTTTCTCTCATGTCCTCCCAGACGCCTGTTCTGACGTAGATCTCTGGCTCGTCACAGAAATGCCCACACTACAGTTTCTCTTTTCTCTGCAGGCCTTCTGACCTCCTGGCCCCACTCTCCCCTCGTCTGATTTCCACCCTTATTTCTCTCTGAGTTCCCTCTCCTGTCTTTTTCCCTCTCTTCAACCACTACCTCTTTTTATTCTATTTTTGCCTCTAAGTGAGAATTACGTGTCCTTCTTTGGACCCTCCTAGTTATTTATCTTTTTGGATCTGTGCCATGTAGTATGTTTATCCTGTGCTAAAAGGCTAGAATTTGCTTCTAAGTGAGTACATACCATGTGTGCTTTTCTGGGTCTTGTGTACCTTACTCGGGATGATCTTTTCTAGTTCTATCTATTTGTTTTCAGATTTCATGATTGCCACTGTGTAAATGTGCCGCAGTTTCTTCATTCATTCTTTGGTTGAGTGACATCTAGACTCTTTCCTGATTCTGGCTATTACAAATAAAGGTACTATGAACATAGTTGAGGAAAAGCTTTTGTCTTCAAGACCCAGTTAATTTGTGTGCTAGGCTAGTGTGCTGTTAATTTTAATGTCAGTTTTATGACAATTAGATCCATTTTGAAGAAAGGAACCTCAATTTAGAGAATGTCCACAAAGCCTGGAGTGGTGGCACACACCTGTAATACCAGGACTTAGGGGAGGGTAGAGATAGGCAGTTCTCTGTGTGTTTGAGGGCAGCTAAGTCTACAAAGCGAGTCCAGGACCACCAAGGTTGCATAGAGAAACCCTGTCTCAAAAAAAAAAAAAAAACCTAAACCAAACAAACAACCAAACAAAAAAACATAGATGAGTCTATGGGGGGCATTTTCATGGTTGAATGGGAGCACACAGTTCATTTTAGGTGTTACTGTCAGTTTGTTGGTGATGGTGAGTGCTTTAAGATAACATGCTGAACAAATCAAGAGGAGAAGTAGCTATGCTGCACTCCTGTATGACCTCCACAACATCTTCCACTACCTCCAGTTTGCTGCCTTGAGTTACTTCCCCTGAGTACAGTGAACAATAAACTATAAATTATAAGATTAAGTAAACACTTTCTTCCCAAGTTTCTTTTGTTTATAGTGTTTTAGAACAGCAATAGAAACCATAATTAGGAGCGTGTATTTATATATATATATATATATATATATATATATATATATAATGATATATATATAAACTATTTGATATCTCAGATCTTTTCATGAAAAATTTTAGATAGTTAGATATCATTACATCAGTTGTCATTTCCCTTTATTCAGTTGATCTCTCCAATATACACCTCCTTGTGTTCTTTAAAACCAAAGCTCTTTGTCTATTAGTTATTGTTACACACACACATACATGTGTGTGTGTGTGTGTGTGTGTGTGTGTGTGTGTGTGTGTGTGTAAGCAAACACTTGTATATTCCTAAATACATCCTGCCCAGTCTGTATATTGTTAAATCTATTTTTACATTCAGGGATAATCACTTGATATTGGATACCGTTCTCAGCAATCCTTAAACTGCCTACAATACTTTGTGTACGGTTGAACATGCCTACATCATTTTGTTTATGGTTGAAGCCTTTTGGGCCTTCCTCAGTCTACTTTAGCATGTCTATGGTTGTTGTCATTGTTCAGCTGACCTTTAGACAGTCATTTCTGTGATGGTTTATGGGTATAGCTTCATTAAATTATTAAATTAATGATTAATAATGGCTTAAGAACAAACCAGTATTCTATGTTGGCACTTTCCCAGCATTTTACAGTATATTTATGGTGACAGATAGCCAAAAATAGCAGTAAATAACTAATAATATATTTTAATTTAAAAATGTAAAACAGTGGTAGACCATATTATCCTGAGTAAGATTGCTTCCTTATATATGTCTATCATAACTACTGTAATCAGCTTCCCACTGCTATAACAAAATACCTGGAAATAATGCATTTTTAAAAGATGGAAAGATTATTTTGGCTTTCGGTTTCATTCCATGTTTGACTGGTCTGTTGTTTTGGACATGAGGTTGTGCCGATATTAGAGACATATTTTTCCAGTAGATAGGATGTGAAAATGTAAGGACACAAGGATACAGTGGAGTAAACTTCTTATCTTATGGCACCTAAGAAGGAAAAACAGAAAGACAAACCAACAGAAGTTTCAATATCTCCCTTCAATAGCAATCACTTAGTGTTCAACTACTATCAAATGGGCCCCAAATCTTTTGTGAGTGGTGGGGGACATTATTTTATTTTATTTTATTTTATTTTATTTTATTTTTGCATGTACATTTATATCATTAGACATATTAAACAATATGCTACCTACAGCAAGAAGAACCATGAAACAATCAGGAACTATATTAATGTTACACTCACAGTGCTTTGATTATTTCTATTTGGCAACCTTAAAGAACACATCTTTCCTATCTTGGTGCATATAAAATTCTGAATGTAAATCAAAAGCTATCATATCTTGTCATTATCAACTTAAAACATCTATCTAGACCTAAAATCATCTTAACCCCTGAACAACTAAGCTTAATTGTAAAACTGAACTATCTAGTCTTTAACCCCATCAGAGATTTGAGAAGGGATAAAATTGATTACCTGCGTATACAGAAGGGTCAGGTTAGCTGCTTCCCAAATAAGAAGATGATAGAGACAGTTTGCTACATGAGCAGTCACCCAAAACTCTCTTTAATGTTGGCACATCATCGTCAGCCTTCTGGCCCACTATATCTGACAGACATATTTGTGAGGCAAGGAACTATTGAGGACTTGCTTACCCTGTCATTGTAGAGTTTGGCTGTCAATATGCTTCCTTCCAAGCTTGCCCTTTCTTAGGCAGAATTTGGTCCATGGTAGATACAAGGACATTTTCCCCAGTGTCTTGTTTGCCTATTTGAAGCCATCTCCATAAAAGTGTTCCCTGATGCTCATTATGTTCTTTGAGGCTGGTTGGGTGTTGCCGGGTTAACCTGCCTTATTGTCAAAGAATCTTGAAAATAATAATAAAAACATCTTTAAATGCCATATTCTCTATCTCTGAGGATTTTGAAGACTTTGTCTAACTATTTTACCTTACTTTTCTATAGAATCATATCTATCTGTTACATCTAGGATGTATATTCTTGTGATAAAAATAGACTAGTAGTTGATATGACCATGATTTGACCAACAATTAACTTCTATACCTTATTGTTCCTAAGCAGCCTGCAATAACACTTTCAAAATATTGGAAGTAAACCTTGTATTATAATTGAGTTGTACGCATACAACACCTCATATTAGAGTAGAAATATATAGAATATGTATGAAGAATAATCTTAAAGATTACACCATCAATAGTTCCTCACGATTGGTCCAAACTTTCCCCATAGGGTCCACAGAAACTGAACCTCCAACCAGAGAGCAGCCATGGGAAATATCTAGCCTCCACCCACCAAACCACCACCATATGCAACAGATGTACAGTTTGGTCCTCATGAGATACTTCCAACAGCAGAAGCAGGCGCTGTTTCTGACAGTGTTGCCTGCCTTCGGATCCCTTTCCTGGGATGCCTTGTCTAGACTCAATAAAAGATGAAGCCCCCAGTCCTATTTGATATGCCAAGGGAGTTTGAATCCTATGGGAGGTCTCTCCTTCTCTGAGAAGAACTGGAGGGAGGCTAAGTGGGAAGAGAGAGGAAGTGAGGGAGAGGGGCTGGGAGGAGACAAGGTGAGGGAACTTCCTAGTGAGATTTAGTGTAAATAAGTAAGTTCAAATTTTGAACACTTGGGCCTTTGGAGGAATTTCAGATCAAAGTATATTCTAGGAGAATACAAACAAAACAAAACAAAACAAACTCCCTAAAACAAGAATAAGGTTTGGTAAATAATGAAGATGAATGAAAAATAAATGTTTAACTTATTTTGCTATAATGACGTAGCATTTTTGATTATCAAAAGAATGTTCTAAAACCTTAATAGTTTTCCTATTATCATAAGAAATGAACTTAACCTCTGCCCCATACGTCTCTCTTACTAGACTTTCTTACTCACAGAGGTAATAATGAAAAAGAACAAAGTACATGACTATAAATTTTAATAAGTTCAGATTAAGTTCTTTTAAAAATCCAAGATCTTAAAAGCTCAGCGGTTCTTCCTGGGAGGAAGCATGGATGTTCCTGTCCCAGAGAGTATCCTTTGATTGGGAGGAAGCATGGATGTTCCTGTCCTTTGATTGTCACAACCAGAAAGGGGATTTTAAGATGAGAAGAGCATGTATGAGTAGAGGGAAGGATGTCTCTAAGCCTTAGGTAAAACCATTTAAACCCCCACAGCAACGCGATCCTTCTCTAATCCAAATTGGTACAGGTGTTGAGAAGGCCTTCTCTACACGGATCTCTGGGGCCTGCAAAAGCACACGGTGAGAAAGTGTGAATTGGAGAGGCTGAGAGGCACTGACGTAGCGATGCATTTCATCACTCACATTGGTAGATGCTAATGGTTGCGGACTATTGTAAAGCACTCAACGATGCTTCCATGAGCCACAGCCATGGTATTATTATTAGGGAAAAAAAAGACATTTTATATTTTTCTAGAAGATCCCAAGATACAGAGGTCCCAGGGCATCCTGAAAAGCTCAGTGCAGTTTTGTTTACTGACCTTTAAACCACTAAGCTTGTGTTCTTCGGCAGAGTTTCAAATATCCTGCAGTGATACTCTTTGTCACTAACTAAGTCTCAGGGGCGAGAAATCTGTGAGAATGTGTTGCCGAGGTGTTTATGCCGTGATGGAGATGGTGTGAACCGAGGGCTCTGTGTCAACTATCACCTGTGTGATTTTTGCCTTGCCTGGGGACTGGCCCCAAGCTGCCGCAGCTCAGAATTTCATTGTCACTTCTCCTTCAGAATTGATTTTTATTAAAGGAATTGATTTTCATACTAAGTGTACATCCAAAAATAAGATAGCAATTGTTAAAATAGTAACATAAAATGCTGGTAAGGAAAGAATGAAAGAACAATGGTGCATAATTCCAATATGGTGCTTTCAAAAGAAAGGCAGCTTTGAAAAAAAATAGTTTTTAAAATAAGTGCCTAAGAAATTTAAATAAATGTTGGAATTTAGTTAGTAGTAATGTACCAATTATATTTTATTTCTTTGGACAAATAAATCATGTTTTAAATAAGAGAGTAGCATTCTGAGGAATTGCATACATGTATAATAACCTGTACTGTAATTGCAGCTTTCTGTGACTCTGAAATTATTACCCAAATAACAATTTGGGCAAATAAAATGAGATAAAGTCATCATTGAGAATAAACTAAATTAGAATTTTTATTTTATGTTTCTTTTAAAAATAACATCTTTTTGAAAATCAGAGGAGGTATGATTGTTAATCATAGTCTTATAACTGAAATATCATCTAGTATTTATATTTCTACTCTTTATTTAATTAATTTATTCAATTTACATCTCCATTGTTATCCTCTTAATTATATCCTCCTGTTCCTCTCTATTTCCTGTTCCCTTAGCTCTGTGACAGAAGGGGACCTCCTTCCCTACCATATGGTCACAACCTATCAGGTATCATCCTGGTGGCCTGTTTATCCTTTCTCTGAGTACCACCAGGCCTCCCTTCCAAGAAGAAGTGGTCAAACATGGGGCACCAGAGTTCATGTCAGTCAGTCTCTTCTCTCCACACACCTGTGGAGAATGTCCTGTCCATTGGCTAGATCCAAATAGGAGTTCAGTGTTTACTGCATGTATTGTGTTTGGTTGATGCAGTAGTTTGAGCAGAAACCCCTAGGTCCAGATCTGCCTGTCATGATGTTCTTGTTGGTTTCTAGGACCCTCTGGATCCTTCTATTTCTCCATTCTCCCATGCATCTCCTACCTAGAGTCCCAATAGGAAGTCCCCACATCTGTCCTTGTCTTCTTGTTAGTGAAGAATTTCATGGGACATCCCTTTCGGGCTAGTGTCCAATTATGAGTGAATATATATCATGTGAGTTTTTCTGGGTCTGGGTTAATTCACTCAGATTAGTGATTTCTAGTTCTACCCATTTGCCCACAGATTTCAGGATTTCCTTGTTTTTAATATCTGAGTAGTATTCCATAGTGTAAATGTACCACAGTTTCTTTATCCATTCTTCTACTAAGGGGCGCGTAGGTTGTTTCCAGTTTCTGGCTATTATGAATAAGGATGCTATGAACATGGTTGATCATATGTCCATCTTCCACCCATCAGAATAGCTAAGATTAAAAACTATATTTCTACTCTTAATGTCATTAAAATTATCTTCTATCTTTATTCCATATAACAAAGCTGTGGCTCAGACATTATAAAAATAATAGTTTATAGTACGAAAGAACGTTTTCAAGAAGACATGTTTTAATTGACTTGTCAGTATTTGAAAATTGTTTTACATAAACACCCACATTCTTATTTTATATTGAAAAATTAAAACACTTGCGTATACTTGGCTGAGGTTTAGATATCCGTGAACACTTTGAGTAAACCTGCCCTCCTCTACTTTGATAAACGCCTGCCAGGTAACCCATGCATCTCCCCATTTTCTACCTTAACCTATCCTAGCTATCTGGTGGGTCTTTTATAGGTCTCTGAACATATAACATTTGACTTGGACACTTGTGTAATATATCTTTCTCTTAATTTAATATGGTCATTTCATTTTAAAATGTTATTTATTATAATTTATTTATGTTACATCCCGGTTGTAATCCCCTTGCTCTTATCGTCCCATTCCATCACTCCCTCTCTCTTCCACCGTATTACCCTCCCCTAGACCTCTGACAGGGTGGGGGAGCTCCTCCCCCACCATCTGATCACAGTCTGTCAGGTTTCATCAGGGTAGCCTCCATCCCATTCCTTTGTGTGCCTGCAAGGCCTCCCTGACAAGGGACAGAGATCAGATCTCATGCACCAGAGATCATGTCAGAGGTGGTCCTCTCTCTTCCTCCACCCTAAACACACAGATGGAGAATTAGCTGTCCGTCAGTTACATCTGAATAAGGGGTGTGGTACTCTGCATGCGTTGTCCATGGTACATCAGTTTGTGCAGGCCCCCTTCGATCCAGATCTGTTGGCCTTGATTGTCTCCCTGTGGATCACATCACCCCTCTGGGTGTTTCTATCTCCTCACTCATATAACTTGAAGCAATCTGCCCAGAGTCCATCTGAGAGTCCCAGTATCTGTCCCAAACCCATGCAGAGTGGAATTTCTCCTCAGAGGAGATCTATGTTGGGCTAATATCCACTTATAAGTGAGTATATACCATTCATATCTTTCTGGGTCTAGGTTACCTCACTCAGGATGATCTTTTCTAGTTCCATTCATTTGCCTGCAAATACCCCTCCTGGACATATACCCAAAAGATGCTCCACCATACAATAAGGACATTTTATCAAGTATGTTCATAACAGTTTTATTTATAATATCCAGAATCTTTAAACAACCTGGATGTCCCTCAGTTGAAGAATGGTTTAAAGAAACTGTGGTATATTTACACAATGGAACACTATTCAGCTAGCAAGAACAAATAATTTCATTTTTACTAAATTAAAATGTTGAGTTCTAATTGAACTAATTTACCTGTCAGCATGTCAAGATAAAACATTCCTAGAATTTTATTTCTGAGACTTAAACCTTCTCATAGTATTTGAAATTTTCTATCACCTAGTTTTTTCAGTATGAAAGTACCATACTATACATGCAATTTCATTTTTTTTCAAATGCCCAGATAACCTGTGGCAAATTCTGAGGTGCTAGGTTCCTCTGTGTTGTAGTTTCATTTTAAGGCTTCTTTATTTTCCAATTCTTTTTGATCCTTCAGATTTCTTTCTTAGTCTGTTACAAAATGCAACCTTTTCTCTTAATCTCCATGTACCAAGTTAAGCAAAATTGGCAGTTGCTTTTCCAGAATCTTTTATTTTTTTTTCCTTCAATTAATATTTTCTAAGTACATGAATGGGAACAGTGAGGAAAGAGTTAGCTTAATGAAACAGGAATAAGAGATGACAGCTAAAAATAAGTATAGAGTCAAAATAATGTTGCTAGAAAGGTAAAGGCAGAGTTGAGACAGGCATTAAGAAAACACGCTTGTAAGATGAGGGAAAGATAAACAGAGAATACAACACCAATTTGGAAAGCAAAAATGTCCACCTTTGAGATAGTGCTTTAACTGTTGGTGAAGGGCACACAAAGCAACTGCTCTGTGTAGGAGTTCAAGACCCACCTCAATGGGCCCAAGGCTTGAATCTATAATCCTGCAAACCACCGGGACCAGGCAGGGGGAGGGGAGGAGGCAGTTAGGAAGCGCCTATACGGGACACATAATTTGGATTGCTGGCTAAATTGACATAGCAGAAAATATTCTTCTAAATATGTTTTGACACTTGTAGATGACAATAACTGCCACCATTACACAGATTTTTCCGTATGACAAACAATAGTAATTGAAGAGATACATGACTGTCAAACTGCACAAAGTAAGTCAGAGATGAGGGCTGAGTCTTAAATCAGTAACTGATGCCATCTCTTATGAGGCTCAGAGGGCATTTCAGACGAAGGTACAGGAAATAGGGAAGAGAGAGAAGGTAGGGTGAAAAGCTCCGAAACAGCAACCCCCGGACTTGATGTAGTCAGTGATTCACAAAGTTATAGTTACCTCACTGGTTCAGACAGGACCAGGACCATCAATAATTAATTAAGAAAAGTGAGTGGATGGAGCTATGACGAGGATGTAAAATGAAAATAAATAAATAAATAAATAAACAAACAAACAAACAAACAATTGTACTAAAAAAGAGAAAAGAAACAAAATTGGAGAGTGTTACAGGGCCTTCATTTACTTCAGAACAATTGGGCAATTGTAGATTCTGGAAGATGGAGCCTCACTCTTTTTCGATGTGTAGCCTCTTCAAAGTCCACCAGGCTACAACACTGAGGTCTAAATCCATAATCAAACCGTCACATCTGGTTAATATTGGTTCACCCTGCAATATGGACATGAATAATGCCAGATGATACAGTGATAGGAAAGTGGGGGCTGGCAGTGATCCGTGTGCAGTGGTGCATACTGAAACTTATGTAAGCACAATAAAACTTTTTAGGTACTCTAATTCTTTTGCATGTTAAGCAAAAAATATTCCAAATGAAATTTCCTTATTTAAGAGTGTAACTGGATATTACATCATCAAAGAGTCATTCCACACATCAGCATAAACTCAACAAACACAAGATAGCAAAATTCCCTTACTAACTTGATATTATTCTCAAAAATTGGACAAGATGTGTTGGAGATTGACTTACATTCAGAATTTTAGATGCACCAAGATAGAAAAGATGTCTTCTTCAAAGCTGTTAAATACAAATAGCCAAAACACTAAGAATGTAACATTTATACAATTCCTGATTGTGTCATGGTTCTTCTTGCTATATGTAGTTTATTGTATATATGTGGAATAATATAAATGCATATGGAGAAAATACAAAGATACAACATTTTCTGGCAATTCATGAAAACATGAGTATTCAGCTCTAAGAAAATATTAACATTTTTATTACCACATACATAAGAAATAAGTGCAATTTTATTTTATTTAAGAGTGCTTTTAAGAGATAGTTTACCTACTTTGCCTCCATGTATGATGCCTTATGCTATTTTCCACTTTCGAGTCTTTTATTCTGTTCATAGGGAGCACTTTGCAATTAGACTCCTCAGGGAGTAATTAATCTCCCAGATCTATGCACTGAGGGCATTCCTTGTGTTGCCTTTCCTGCATTTTCATGGTTAGGTAATAAACCTGTTCCTGTTTTGTGTTTTCTCTTTTCCTATAACTTGGAGAGTCAGGGAAAGAAAGAGTCTGGTCATCCAAACTCATTACAAAATTCAAAAGCACTCGAGCACCTTAACACCCAGTGCTGTCTAAATAAGTAAATAAATGTAGTATACCTCTAAACTGACAAGACCATAACATGCTCTATGTGATTAAATCAGAATAGCATTCTGGACTTTTAAGATGACGTTAAACTAATAACAATTAAGTGAGGAAGAGTAAACTTACTATTTTTACCTTGAAAATATGTATTTGTCACCTTTAGGAGAAATTAATTTTATTGGATTTTACTCAAATTTATCTCATCTTAGGGAGTCTGCTTCTTGCTGATTTTAATTATGTTCCCTTTACATAGTCTTTCCTGGTTTTCATTTTCTGCTTTGGGTTCATTTCATCATTATTCATTATCTATGAAAGTCCTTTCAGGGAAGACATGCATCAGATTCCTATTCTTATGCAGATATAACTAAGATGTATTTCAAGATTAATCCTCATTGTTGCTTCACTCATGACAGTTTATCAGTGTTTTGTGAAGACAGAGAGACTAAAATGTCCAATTAAGCATTGTAGAGCTGAAACACTTATAGGTGATTCCAGACACTGGCTTAAATAGGCTTAGTCATTCACTTTCAGACAAGAGTAATTGTGTCTGTGTGTGTGTGTGTTTCTTGAGCAAATAGCTCGTTTTATGTAGAATATTTTATACAGTATAGTTCTTAATTTTAACTGACATATGGAAACAAATTTGTATATACTGTATACTTAGGAGTAGCATCTGATATGTGCAGATATGGAAACATCATATAAAACTTGAATCAGATTAAACACCTTTGCCTCACAAATACGTCGTTAGTGTGAAGCCTTTAAAATTCCTTCTTTTTACATTTTTAAAATGTAAAAGTAAGTTTTTATCAATGTTCTTCCTGTTCTACAATAGTTCTTCATCATGTTTTAAGCTATCTTATAATAAATTAGTAATATCATTAAACTTTTCTTAGATATGCAAACATCTACAGTAAAGAACAAATAGAAAGTTGGTGCTTGGTTTGTCTTTGTTTGTAGAATTCAGGCACCTCTGCCTAGAAAACAGCACTGCACACACTCTGGGTATTTGCACCCTAATTAACACTCATGTCAGCCCTATTCAGACACACCCACAGTCCAGCCTCATCTATATAGTTCAACAGTTGAGTTTGTTTCTGCAGATGATTGCTGGTTACATTAAGGAGACTGTCAGAAAAAAGAAATCTAACATTCAGAGGTGTTAAAATGAGAAGATCCATTAGAACACAAGACTAGAATGGTGTAAGAAAAGTGCATCACTGGTAACTACCAGAGATGGTAAATAATCTCCCTATAGAAGATTGTAATTGTATATGTATTTTAGAAAATATTTTTTCAGAGAATCGCTAAGGAGATTGTATCATACACACCAGTGGCCAGCTTGTGATTGCTTTAATAGTTCTCAGAGTGTTTAGAGCCTTACTGCCTAGCAGGTCACTCACAATAGAACATTTTTATAGATTTGCTGTTTGGGTGGTTTTCTATAGGGTCTACAGTCAGTAGCAGAAATGGAGAAATTGTTTAATCCCTTCCATAGACAATAATGCTACATCAGTTAAGATTTGCTCAAGTCAACATGAGAAGAAATATTTCAGAATTGAGAGTAGCAGAATTAGTTATATATTTAGGTATGGCACATTCCAGAAACAGCAAGAGGCAATACTAGCACAAGCAAATTCTGTGAATATGAAAGATAGCAGGGCAGGAAACTGGACAGAAAGTCTACAAAAATGAATTTGGATTCCATGTTAGACAGTTTCTAACTGATTCTATAAGAAACAGCCACAATTAGACTAATTGTTTAGGACTTAAGATGCTTCTATTTCTAGACAGATGTTTTATGTTGATAATGATGAGATATGATAGATAATTGATTTACCCTAAGGATTTTAGACGCACCAACATAGGAAAGATGTTTTCTTCAAAGCTGCCAAATACAAATAGCCAAAACACTAAGAATGTAAAATTTACATAATTCCTGACTGTGTCATGATCCCTCTTGCTGTAGGTAATTTATTGTATATATGTATATTGCATATATGTGTAATAATATAAATGTATATGAAAAAATATATTTAATAAAAAAGAAACAGCCATATAAGTCTGCATGCAATTAAGTAACATAATCAAATATACATTTTAGATAGACTAGTATAATAGTACAGAGGATGCTTAAGGGAAAAAAGGAACCAGTCTGAAGAATAGATAAGCGACAATCTACTGTAGTCAAGAAAAGCTATATAGAATTCATAAGCTTGAAGATGAAGAAAACAAGGAAATCAGATGTATCCTAATAATAGTTCATTCCAAGTCTGTGGCACTGTTTATAGCTAATAGTGAAGTACAGGGGTAAGTTAGAGGATGTTTAAGTAAAAGTTGTCTCAATTAAAAATTTGCAGAATTCTGTGCATTTAAATATGTCCGTAATTTTATGTTTACTTTCTGGAAATACATAAAAATAAGAGGGCAGCCATCTTTTAAAATGTTCTCAGAATTCCTAGGATACCTGGGAAAATTTTATCTCGAAATCCAAATAAATGACAATGATGATGCAGATACTTTTAGGTTATCAAATCCAACATGAAGATCTACGTCATCGAAATAAGTTAGAACAATTGTCCTGGTGCTGTTTTCTAGAAGACTGATTGTGGGCTTATCATGCACATATTATAACTTGATTTTCAAAGCAAGAATGCTGTAAACCCTTTACAACAATAGTGTATATTAAAATACATGCTCAAATGCAGCTTACTTAAAAAGATAACCCAGTATTTTGACAGGCTAGGAAAAAAATAACATGCTGGGATTTTAATGAAATAAAGCAAAGAAATGCAATTCACAGTTATTAGCACCTAGGAATTTTTAGTCGAGGAAGAGAATAAAAAGGGACGTTTTATAAACTAGCATTTTTATTAAGAAGAAAGAGGTGGAAAATTAAGGAACTATTACCACTTACTTTGTCAATTCATTAAAATTACTTGCATGGCCCTTCTTTTGTCTTAGTGATCTAATTCACACAAAGAAAATGAGTCGATTTAATATTGACATCTCTCCACTATTATTAGCAGTCCTTGGATACTCATTAAAGTCTAAGAAATTTCTAGATTTGCTTTTCAAATTGCTCAATTTAAGGTATTGCTTCCTTCTCTTCTGGATTTGTTTTAAGATAGTATTAGCTAGATATGCCTCTTGCTAACTGAAAAGGTCGAATACAGAAGATATTTATCATACCTTATACTTAAAATTACAATTCCTTGCCAACATTAAAAATACCAGGGTCGGCTTCCTTGCATGTAAAAAACACTGCAAAGGCTTGTAATACAAAATATTTCAATATATTTTATACTTTCGTTTACGATTTGTTTCCTACTAATTTTCAGACTACAATGCTTTCAAATTTTAGAATGCAGCTGGCATTCTAATTTCGATACACAACATTAAAGTATCATGATATACATTTCAATGCAGTCATAATTGTGCGATTCTGAACTTAACTCCTATTGAAACTATTTGATTACTGTGATTTGACACATGGTGTACACCCATATTTTGAAATTTCAATTTTTCTTTCAGTGAAAACATGCGGCTCTAATCTTCAAGGACCAAGTGGCACATTTACGTCTCCCAACTTTCCATTCCAGTATGAAAGCAATGCACAGTGTGTCTGGGTCATCACAGCAGTGAATACAAATAAGGTAAGGGTAACTGCACTTACAAAGCACACTCATGAGGGCAATGTCGAGGAGAGGACAGAAACCTGTAACTCCATCATGATTTCACGATGCAGCCTTGTTTACCGTTTAAAGAAATATAAATGAGAAATTTGAAAACTTGTGTCTCTGCTTCCAGTTACAAACAGAATACAAATGAATGTATTCTCAAGTTGTCATGGAATGGTTTTTGATATGTCTGCATTGAGTTTGCAAGCTGGGGCTTCTTTTCCTGAAACAGCTGTGAATTATTGGCTCTTTACTTGACGTATTTTCTACTTGATGTGCGTTTCTTGTATGTATGTTTCCATGGACAGGTAGCATTCATTGGTGTTTTGCTACCACTAGCAATAATCCAGTAATTTATTAGACACAGATGTCTAATGTACTCAGAAGCAATTAGGGGATCCATACTGAGGATGTTTCCAAAGGTTGGACTTTCTTTCTGATTGACCATAGCATTGATAATGTATTACAGGCCACTGTACTCCAAACAGAAATATATCATCAAATGTGGACGAGAGAAACTAAACTTATATGCACTCGTTTGTTTTCACTATCCTTATTCTTTTTGAAAATGTGCATTTCTCTGTGATTTTTGTTTTAAATTCTAAATGCTTCTCAATTCATTACATCCTCATATGTTCTCTGCTCATCATGGAACCATCTTAGTAGTCAATGCCACAAAAAAAAGTCAGATCGTGTATCTCATACTGACATATAGTTTACAGAACATTTTGGGTTGTTTCAGTTCTGAAATCAAATGCCTTTTTTTCTATAAATTATGATGAGTAAAGTATATATTCTATATTTTATAGTGAGTACTAAGTAAAATAACCTATATTGAGTCACTTTTCACCTTAGGAGATCTTTAGAATTCCTCTAAATCATATATGCATATTTATCAAAAGTAGGAAAAGTAAAAACAAAGAAATGGTAAATCGGACCATTAGAAAAATAAGAAAAATATTCTATCACTTCAACTGCAGTTATTAATTTAATTCAAAATAACAATTTAAAATTTTAGTGAATGCATCCTGTGGCCAAATTATTTGTAGTTTAGAAAATAAAGATTTAAAATCTAGTTTTGATGATATCCCAAGACTTGCTCAACAAATTATAAGGGTGATGGATAATCTTTACAGTAAATTAAAAATATTTAATGGATTATTAAATAATCATAAGGCTCCCATTTGAGTAGTAATTATGTTTTCTGCATTTATGAGAATCCCTGAACAATGATTCTAAGATTAAGTAGAGAAGATCTGCATTGCATTGACTTGATAATGAATGTGTGGGTATGTATCTATATGTGTATGTATGTATGCATTTATGTATATACGTATCTATGTGTGCATGTACATAGGTGTGCATGCATTCATGTATGTATGAACGTATATACTCATTATGGTAGGTCTCACAAAAATCTGTATATATTATATTGAAGTAAACATAAACTAAGTGTATTATTAACTATGGAAAAATCAAATTACTTTAGCTGAGTGAAAATTTGTTGTGTCTGATGATCATGTAAAATACCATCAAGTTGTGGCCCTTTCTAAAAGTATAGAAGACATTGGCTTTGAGAAGTGCAAATTACTGTCGTGATTGAGTTATCTTTTTTTTATTAATTTATTCTTGTTACATCTCAATGGTTATCCCATCCCTTATATCCTCCCATTCCTCCCTCCCTCCCATTTTCCCCTCATTCCCCTCCCCTATGACTGTTCCTGAGGGGATTACCTCCCCCTGTATATGCTAATAGGGTATCAAGTCTCTTCTTGGTAACCTGCTGTCCTTCCTCTGATTGCCACCAGGTCTCCCCCTCCAGGGGACATGATCAAATGTGAGGCACCAGAGTTCATGTGAAAGTCATAACCCACTCTCCACTCAACTGTGGAGAATGTTCTGTCCATTGGCTAGATCTGGGTAGGGGTTTGAAGTTTAGTGCCTGTATTGTCCTTGGCTGGTGCCTTAGTTTGAACGGGACCCCTGGGCCCAAGTTATCTTACCTAATATGATCTTCTAGACTTTTTTCTATCTCTGAGTAAATATAAAAACTGATTTTATTAGTATAATTATAATAACATAAAATACTAATAATAATAATTAGTAAATTTATCTCTATTTGCAATGTTCTGTGGAAATTTTTCATACTTTTAAACACTAAATCATATTGATGATTCTATGTTACATATTTATTTTACTTAAATGTAAATATGAGAGAGATAGACAGAGACTAACACAGAGATAAACAGAGATAGAAGGAGAGTGAGACTAAACATATCCGTTAATAGAAGAATTATTTTTCCTTTTGCATAATGCATGCATGCATGCATGCATACATACATACATACATACACACTTCTATTTTATAGTACACAAATAGTTTCAGCACATAGCTTGAAAAAAAACTTTGGAAAGGTTTACTTCCACAGATTGCCTCCTAGAACACTTTATGGAAGGTAACTGCTAACCTCTCACTCTTGCACACATCTCTGTTCTTTGGTATGAATCCCAGGTAAGTGTACTATTTAAAACTGCTCTTGTATAACTATCTTTGAGTGTTTTAATTCACATGTTTTTATATTTGAACATATACATGCTATTATACATATCTAATGTACATACTTACCTGGTCAGATGATGGATGATATCTATCAGACACCTATGGATGCTTTATTTTTGACAAAGGAGCCAATATCATACAATGTAAAAAAGAAAGCCTCTTCAATAAATGGTGCCTAGAAGAATGAAATAGATCAATATTTATTGCCCTTCACAAAACTCTAGTCCATGTGGACCAGAGACCTCAACATAAAACTTGATACAAAAAATCTAATAAAGAAGAAAGTGGGTAATATCCTCAAAGAGAATATAGCTTACTGAAGAGAATATCAATAACTCAGGCACTAAGATTAACAATTAATAAATGGAACCTAATGAAACTAAAAAGTTTCTGTACAGCAGAGGAAACTGTCACAGAATAAAACATCAACCTAAAGAATAGGAAAATGTATTTACCAACCCTACATCTGAAAGAAAGTTAATACCCAAAATATATATTAAGTACTCAAGAAATTAAATACCAGCAAACCAAATAATCCAATTTGAAAAAGGGACCCTGAGCTAAACAGAAATTCTCAACAGAGGAATCTCTAATGGCCAAGAAGCACTTAAAGACATGTGCAATGTCCTTAGTCATCATGGAAACTCAAATCAAGACAAGCCTCATTTAATTTCTCAACGTTCATATACTGCTAGCCTATCCATACCAAACATCACACTCATGACAGAGAGTTCCATTTGTTAATTAAATATAGAGAAAATGAAAGTTGCTGACAGTGGATGGTGATGAAAATGCGTATTTTTTTTTACTTAATTAGGTAGGTTATTTTTTTATTTTTTATTTTTATTAATTTATTCTTGTTACATGTCAATGGTTATCCCATCCCTTGTATCCTCCCATTCTTCCCTCCCTCCCATTTTCCCTTTATTCTCCTCCACTATGACTGTTCCTGAGGGTTATTACCTCTAGCAAAGTAGAAGGATCCAGAAGGTCCTAGAAACCTACAAGTAGAACATTATGATAGGCAGATTTGGGCCCAGGGGTCCCGCTCAAACTAAGGCACCAACCAAGGACAATACAGTTGGTAAACTTTAAATCCCTACCCAGATCTAGCCAATGGTCAGAACATTCTCCACAGTTGAGTGGAGAGTGGGATATGACTTTCTCACATACTCTGGTGCCTCACATTTGAAAATGCATATTCTATGACAAGAAAATTTTGCCACCTGAGGTTTCTACTGACAGGAACTCATAGAAATAATATTTTAACTCTTGGTAGTAAATGTAACTGGGTTTTTTATTTTTCAATTTTATCTCACAGAAGAATGTTGGATCTTGTTTATGCATCAATTCAGGTAGTCTGTGTCTTTTTATTGGAAAATTGATACCATTGATGTTGAGAGATATTAATGACCAGTAACTGTTAAGAGTCTTAATTTTGATGTTGGTTTCAGTAGAGCATTTGTGTGGTTGTGTTTTTTTGATGCTGTAGTTGCCTGTTTACTGTGTAGTTTAGGTTGCAGCTTGTCGCTTTGGGGTGGAGTTTTCCTTCTAATACCTTCTGTAAAGCTGGATTTGTGAATAGATACTGTTTGAATTTGTTTTTGTCATAGAATATTTTGTTTTCTCTGTCAATAGTTATTGAGAGTTACACTGGGTAAAATCATCTGGCCTGGCATCTGAGGTCTCTTATGGTTTGCAGGACCTCTGTCCAGGTCTTTCTGGCTTTTGTGGTCTCTGCTGAGAAATCGGGTGTAATTCTGATAGATTTCCCATTAAATGTTATTTGGCCCTTTTCCCTTGCAGCTTTTAATATTTTTTCTTTGTTCTGTATATTTTGTGTTTTGAATATTATGGGACATGAAGTTTTTCTCTTCTAGTCTATTCTATTTGGTGTTCTGTAGGCCTCTTGTATGTTTATGTGCATTTCTTTCTTTAGATTGGGGAAGTTTTCTTCTATGGTTTTGTTGAGAATATTCTCTGGGCCTTGGAGTCTGGTATCATCTCTTTCCTCAATGCTTATTGTCCTCAGATTTCTTCTTTTCATGGTGTCCTTGATTTCTTGGATGTTTTCTGTCAGGATTTTTGCAGATTTAGTGTTCTTTAATGGTTGCTTCAAAATCTATGGTTGTGTCTTTTAGACTTGACATTCATTCCTCCATCTCTTGGATTCTGTTAGACAGGCTCGCCTCTGTTTGCTTTCCTTCCTCTCTGAGCTCTCATGTTCCCGTTTTTCTTCTGTCTATGTATTTATCATTGAATCCATTTTCATCTTTAAATCTTGAACTATTTTATTGATTTCTTTCATCTGATTGTTTGTATATTCCTTTGTTTCTTCCATTGACTCTTTATAGGCCTTCAGAGCTTGAACAGTTTTATTGATTTCCTTCATGGTTGTTTATATGTTCTGTAATTTTTTCCAGTGCCTCTCTATAGGCCTCTTTTATTTGTTCCACCTATTTGGCTGTGTCTTCCTGCATTTGATTACAAATTGTATTTGTTTCCTCCATTACGAACCTCATTACTAAGGATTTGAGGCCATTTTCTTGCATTTCCGTTATGTTTGACTTCTCTGGGTTGTTTTCTTTGGGATAGCTAGGATCTGGACACACCATATTGTTTTAGATTTTTTTTATATGACTTTATGCTGTCCTTTAGTCATCTTGCCATCTCTGTTTTTGGCAGGTAGCTTCTAGAGTTGGGTGGAGGGAGTCTGGGGATAGATTCATGCATTTTCTCGCAATTTCCCTAGGCTGGAAGCTCTGATGCTTCACTGGTCTGGATGACAGGAGGCCAGCCCTGTAGTTTGGGTCTCTCACTGCCGGTGATGCCCACATGTCCTATATTGTGGGTCCTGTAATTGTCCTAGGTCTCAGAATGTGCGCTGGGTCAGGTCAAAGTGTCCACAGCCTTCTGGATCCTCTTGTGGCACTGGAGCTCTCCAGGAACTTAAGCAGATTGGGCAGGCAGGGTCGAATGTTCACTCTACTTCCTGTCTTCCCGAGATTTCCCTAGTCCCAGAGCTCTGATGTTCTACTGGTCTGTGGTTCCTGGTAGCGTTTTGGGACCCAGACAGTTTGCAGAGTCCATGTTAGTATCACGGGGTCCAAACCGCACACACACTGAGCCCAGTTAGCATCTATGGACCCAACCTGAGCGTTGAGCCCAGATCGTGTCTCTGGACCCAAACGAGTCTTGGGACCCAATCCACACACTTAGTCCACTTAGCACTGAGTCCAACCAGGGTCACCAGCCCAAACCGCACACTGAGCTTGCCAACTTCAGCTAGAGTCTCAGGGCCTGGGCCAGGCTCAGCTACAGTCCCTGGGCCCAAACCGCATACCAAATTCAGCTAGGAACTCTGGGCCCAAACCGCGCACTGAGCCCAGCTAGGTTCTTTGGGCCCAAACCGTGCACTGAGTTAAACCAGAGTCTCAAGCCTGGGACTGCATGTGAGCTCAGCTAGATTAAGGGGCTGAATCACACACCAAATCCTGTTTGGATCTCAGGGAATGAGCCACATGCCGAGCTGAGCTTGGGTCACAGGGCCCAAATCTCGCAGAGTCCCCTCTCCCACAGAAATTCCCACCAGTCACCACGCCAGTCGCCTCTGCCAGAGGGTTCCCAGCTCCCAACCTCCCCAAATCTTAAATTAAGTGTAATGATAAAAAAAAATTGAGTAGTATAGAATAACCTCTGTATAGGCATACCATTCTACTGTTTTGTCTTTATTAAAAGCACATACTGAAGGTCTATTTTATATGAGGAAACATAAGCTATAATTATTACTTCCTTATGTTCACTAGAACAGTGAAACAGATTTTCTAGAGACCAACAATATATTCATTCTGTTCTTCTCACCACAAAGTCTTCAAGAGTTGAAATGTACTCTTCAGTTTCATCATAACTCTTTTCTTAGGACAAGATTGTGCCACGTTTCCATCATTGGAGCTGGGGTTCTGGCACTTCCTTTAACCCTCACACACATCAAACCACTAATTCCTTCTGGACATTTCGGCACTATGCAAATTTCAGTGTAAGTTAGGCAGGAAGGACTCATTTTTCTACCCACTACTGGTACCATAGTTTTGATTCATGGAAAAGCAGACCCAAGATTGAATTACCAAGTGGTTTGTTCAAGAACACTAAATGGAAATATAAAGGTAGTAGGAAAACCAGGACAATTTAATAATAATAATCAAAATCATATCTATAGGCAAAAGCTAAGCAAAGAAACAATGCCATGAAGCTTGTAATCCACACCTGAGAGTCTGGTTCAAATCAGAGAAGAAAGCTGAAAACTCGTACTTCTGCATTCCATAATCATCAGCTAAACATTTTCCAATAAAATTGCCCTGTATTGTCTAAGTATATGAGTACATCATATATCCCTAGAAGCTTATTGCTGAAGTCACTTATAAGTAAATGCATTTGAAAGATAGAGAGATGTTAAAACAAGGAGCAAGGGACATACACAGAGTTCTGGATCAATCATCGGTAGTGTCTGCTGCCATGACAGCGTTTGCTACAGTAGCAGAGAGCAAATATTCAATTCGAGGCAGAATTTCAACATTTCACTGAAAGCAAAGATATTTGGGCAGTCTTTTATAATATTAACAGAGCAATGATAATGTGTATACCTTGATATGTATATGGATAGAAAACAGACAGCAAAAGAATATTCCCAAGAAAATATTGGTGGAAAGCATATATCTAGAAAACTTTGCTCATGACACTTAGAGGAAAAACAAAAATGCTGGCATTTTATTTTCCAGTTGATCACTGATTCACACCAGTACCGCAATCCCTTAACTATTGCATTCTTAATCCCTGCCAATAGTATCTCTCTTCTACATTAAATACTTAATTTAGTTGTAATTATTTTGTTTAAATTTACCTTGTTATATACAGTGCATAGCTACTTAAACCCAAACTAATATCAATGACCAATCAATAGACATAAGAAGAAATACTCGAGTTGGTTTTTATAAAGAAAATCTCAGTGAAAAGAATTAGAGATGTTCTTCACCTCTACTTTGGAGAATAATGAAACCTCTCATCCTACAGTAGCCATGTCAATGTTTTACTATTTGCTTGGCAGTTTAGTATCATGTCAATATGGCATCTGTTACTGGGTAATCCGTTGATGACTTTTTCCCTCAGTAGCCTACATAAAACACATTCAAGCATATGAAAGCCAGCATAGTGGAAGTTTCTTGTCAGTTTGAGATTAATTCCTCTATATCCTCCATGCAAAGTGTCTACAGTAATAGGGTCTTTCTATGATATGTAACCAGAAACACTGGCAATACATAGGTGAGGTGCTCCTCAGGTCTTGTTCCTTAATGAGGAACCAAATTCCCACTTGATAGCTCTTAGTGCAGAACAAACCATTTTTTCCGTAGCATTCATTCTCATAGGCTTTCCTGCTATACTAGGTGGCTTCACAACCAGGAACATATGGCCATCTGCAATTAAGATAAGTGGGTTTCTAAAAAAAACAAAAAAGAAAAATAACAACAAAAGAAATCGGGAAGCATACATATTGTAGGAGATCTGAGAGGGAATGTTGGAGACAAATAGGACTGGATATGATAACATTTTATTAGAAAACAACTATAATTATCAAGAAGGAAATACAGGTAGATATAACAGTTCATTAGAAAGTAACTACAACTATCAAGAAGAGAGAAAAATGAAAAAATAATCTGTGATAAATTTGAATGTTATGGCATATATTATAATATAATCATAAATTTGAATAAAGTTATCTAATAAAAAGCATTCATATTATACAGTGATTAGTATTATGGGACATTTTCTTTGTGAAAAGTTCTCTTTCCTGAGACTATTCTATTATATTCTGAAATGTTCACCGCCTTTTCAATATTGACAGCCCTTATCTTCCCCTTCCATCTCCTTTAAAAGTCATTATATTTCAATATTAGCAATTCATTTTCATTCTCCTTTATTTTCCATATCTAAATGTAAATTCAATAAATTCATTCCAGCTAATTAACATTCCTGCAATATGCTAATGTTTTCTTTCACTCACGTTTCTATTGTTTTCCTTTAGAATATCAGCTAATGTTAACCAGTGAGTCAATGGCCAAGGTAAAGAAAATAATAATTTTGAGTATTATATGGCTTTATGAAAGGAATGATTCCATTTCTATAGTAACAATTTAGCCTAAAATGGCTGATACAATTATTTTCTTGTGAAAATAAATACATAGTTCAAAGTAGCTTGTAGTCCAGCTGGGCCACGCACTTGGTAGGCAAGCATTCTACCATGAAGCTAAATCATTAATTAAAAGTTGTTACTCTTCTATGTGGTACGCTGCAGTGTTGATTCCAAATATAGCTGTTGTTCCAAAGAGAGTAAAGGATAACTTCTATGAGCCAACTTTAAGTGACCATGGCCCAGAAAGAGCAATTTAGATTGTCCTCAGTGACTGGTATCACTGTGGAAACTGTTAGAAAATAAAAGCAAGTTAAAAACAAACAAACAAACAAAAAAAACAACTAGACACTCTCATGCGTATCTCTCTAATGTAGAAGAGTGCAGGAAAGATCATGTCAAAGTAAAACTGAGTTCTAATATTTTATCCAAGCAGACGATTTCTTTCCAGTTTTCCAAAATCTGTATCTAAAAATCACTTTGATCTTATTAGGAGACATCATGGGCAACATAGGAAATGGCAGCAAAGTAGCGAACACAAGTTTTATCCAAAATGTAATCTCAATTTCATATCCCACATTTGAAATCAAAAGAAAACATCCATGTTTACCTCTACTACAGTGTCCTGTGTCTTATGAATTTCCCTATTCCGAATTCTACACTATGGCTTCCCCTTGGGCAGCAGACACAGACCCTGGTGCCCTGCAGCCCACAATTCAGTTAGAGAGAGAGAGGGTGCAGATACTGCCCATGAATTTGCTTTTAACTGGCCTTTAGAGATGGTGCCTCAGCCTGTTGGGTCCCCGGGGGCTTTCTGTGGACTGGTGGGGTGATCTGAGGTCAGAACCATCTGTTCTCCTGGGTTCTCCCCCTGGGGCCACAGATCCAGATGGTAGTACTTCACCAACCACAGTTCAGTACCACATACAGAGTCCAAGATATAAAGCACAGATGCAGCTCACATGTGGGTATACATTCAGACTCCCGGAACTGGGCACCTGTCCTCAGTGGACCAATTGGATGGTTAGATCCACCTATGCTCTACACCGTGTGGAGCTTCTCTCACTGAGGGCTCTCCAGGTATTGTGGTCTGTAGCTCACAGCCCAGTCCCTAGGCTACATCATGCAGTCACAGGGCTGCCATCTCAGATCCCCCACCACTACCTGTGGCAAAGTTTTAACCTGTGCTTCCTGATGCTAAAACATCACAGTGTAGGATGGTAATGTTATCTTAAAGCCACACTTAGAGTCAATGACCTCCTTACTCAATCAACATCATGAGAAAATGTTTTCTGCCCCACCCAGCATCCCAACAAGATAGACAGACCTAGGAGGTAAACGTAACATTTTTCCTTCTTGTTATTTGGGCTAGCAATGTGGAGAACCACTTGGGAGATACAATTACCCTACAGAGTCAAATGAGGCAGGATAAACATCTTCAACATGTATGCTGCTATTTAGTCTCTTTACTTAGCTTTGACTACTGCCTTTGAATTCTAGTCTCTTTTGACCTAACAACATATTCACCTATATTTTATGATAACAGAGACAAAATTGGAATTGAATAGCATCTACAGAAATATTATTTATCACTCTCCCTGTTTCACTTAGGATTGTTTTCATACACTACTGTTAGATGCTCAGCGTGTGATGGTCTCTAATTTGTAACAGCTATCATGAAGGATTAATCATGTTTTTTCTTTTTATTTTATTATTGATGATATAATAAATCCAAAATTGTACCTGACAAATCAAGCATTTTCACTAGACAAAAATCTCAGTCCACAGCATGCTTTTAAAAAATTCCCTATCCTCAGAAAGTTTGTAGATAATACTTTTCAATAAACAATAAAAGAACACAGAAATATGTAATAACAGTTTGAAATACTGCAGAATACACTGGAATACAGATAGAGACCAGAAGATAAGGCTTCCTTATATAAAAATAAATGCAAACAGATAAAAGGATAGATAGATAGATAGATAGATAGATAGATAGATAGATAGATAGATATTATACAAATGGGTACACCTTTATATACAAGAAGATGGATATAGAACCCAGTCAGTACAATTCCATTATTAGTAAGGGTTAGTGCTAGAAAAATACCTTTCTTCTTAATTTAATTTTGTTAACCACACACTATTTTGTCTTAAATAATTTTAGATATATGAAATTTATTATATAAAATTATATACAGTATTCTCAATGATAAGAATATTTTCACAAAAATATTTGAAAAATATAAAAATATAAGTGTATCATTTGTGTCTATCATGACATTTATATTGTATCCTGCAAGAACTAACTGTGGATGAATGATGGAAAAGACCCAACACTTTTTTACCTTTGTCCTCTAGATTTAATATTTCATGCAATTTTCATTTTATGTAGCCATGTCCCTTCAGCAAAGCACTTGAAGTGTCTTATTCAATACGGCATTGTTTCATGTTCCAATCCCCTACAGATGAAAACTAGTGTACAGATAGGAAAGGCATTGTAAAGTAAAAGAAAGCTAAAAGGATTTTATCATCCCATCAATATTTTTCTCTGTCCCTCGACTCTTCTTTTACTCTGGCAGTAAAATATGAGCCCTTATAAGAATTGAAGCTATTAACCTGATGCAAAAGGAAAATGGATGAACCTTAGAGTATTCTTTGAACTGGCACTTATTATTATTAATGGTCTAGGTGAACCCCTTAGAATAGATCTTATGTAACAAAATATATAAGTACAGCCTTACAGTATGTAACCTTTAGAGAGCATAAGAGATTATTCTCTATAACATGAGATTGCTTCTAAACAAGTAACTAATAGATCTGCATTCTTCATTTGTTAAGCCTTTTATAATCTGTATTAACATGTTTCACAAAACTAGCTTGGTATTTGTGTAGTTTTATAAAAAGTAGATTATTTAGAATTATTATGAAATATTTTCATGTATTTAATATGTTACCTTTAGCATTAGACTATTATGATAGGATATGAGTTTGATATTTTTATGTAATAACATTTGATAAAATAATCTTTTGAAGAAAAAATTGTACATGGCTTTTCCACAGTGTTTTCTTATATGTAAAAATTAAAAAGAAAAATTACTGCCATCATATTTATCTGAAGTAAATACTTCTTAAGATTGTCTACACTTTCCCGTTCCTATATCCATAGAACAGCATGAGACCTCAGCACCCCTTACTGTGTCCTGTTTCCATTTAAATCCAGACTAACCTTGATGGTGAATGGACCAAATAAAGAACAAACATATACCATCCACCCTAATACCTTATCATATTGTGTTTACCTCATATGAAGTTTGAAGTTTTAAAGAGATCAATTTTCTTGCACTTCTGGCCTTTCTTCTCATCACTTCTTGCCACATACTTTATATTTCCTGGATTGTAACTTCTTTATGCAGTTTGGTTCAGCCCTGAATATTATTCTCTAGTGTGTGTTGTGTAGTTTTATGTCACTTTGACCCAAATTAGTATCATTTGAATAGAAAGTGATTCTCAATTTTCTCCCTCTAGACAAGCCTGTTGGCCATTTTCTTGACTTATGATTGTTTTCAGTGGGCTGCGTATGTGGTCCTAGATGGTATAAGAAAGTAGGCTGATCAATTCATGGGGAAACAAGCATCACTCCTCCATATCCTCTGTATCAGTTCTGGATGAGGGACGATAAGCTGTACGATGAAATAATCCCATTTTCTCCCAAGATGCTTTTGTTCATGGTATTTTATAACAGAAATAGAAACCCAAACAAAATACCCTGTTCACAGTTGCAGTATCTCTTGCCCTGACTTGGCTTTTCCTCCTGAGGAAACCATTCCTCTACTCTTCCAATGGGATGGGCAGTTTCCACCTGTTTCCAGAAGAAATAACTGTCACATCCATGTTACAGAGCACTCTGTCGTGGATATTGCATCTAGCCTGGCTAAGTTCAGTCTTCTCTTTTGGACTTTGATAATAATGTCTGGAAAGTACATGAAGAAGCTAATTATAAGTATGTTGACATGCACACCTCAGTTACAAACTTTCATATTTATAATTACATATATATTCTAGATTAACTTACTTAGCACTCAAAAAATTATTAATACTGGAGGGATTTTTCTTATTCTGGAACATACATAATAGAGAAAAGTACTAATGAAAAGAAATACTTTTAGCTGTTGACAGTATCAAAGGAGTGCTCTTCCCAGGAATTTCACTGGTGTGATCTAAAGAAGAATCATCTTCTTCAAGACATATTGTGAGTAGATGTGAGCATCTTCCTGATGGTGATTAAGTTACTTTGACAAACAGTAGCTGTGAATTACTAAGGGCCCACTGCTTATCACCCACCTTGTGTGTTATTTCACAACATTGAATATCATGAAGCAGAAAGTATTGTGTATAAAGACTGTTTTCTGTGTCTCGGAGAACTGTCTAACTTTGTATGACACTCTGTGGAAGAGATGGAACTTAACCCCAGGCATTTCCTGTGCCCTTCACTATGTTATCCTGTCTCACTAATGAGCATAGCTTGATATTGGTGTTAAAGCATCATTAATTTGTTGAGTTAAACACTATCAAAGGCTAATTTGAATGCTGTACTAATTACATAAGTACAAAATGTCCCTTAGAAGGGTCAGGTGCTAGAAAAATATTAAGAAATTTTATCTGCTTTCAGGCTAAGTAAAAATCCACACTTTACATGGAAGATAAATATCTCATGGTAATTTAAGAACCCTATTATTAACGAAAGAATTGAGCAAATGCTAATTGCATTTAAAAAAAATTCTCCAATAAAGTGGAAAGCATATACCTGACATAAATAAATGTTAATGTTTTACTGATTTACTTTATTTACATTCATATGTGTATGTATGTGCACACATGGTGCATGTGCATGTATGAACTTCTGTATGTATGAGTACTTGACTATGTGTAGTTGCTCAAAATGGCACGTTGAATCCTTTGGGGTTGTATGCACAGGCATTTTAAGCCTTTAAGTGTGGATGCCCAGTACTGAGGTCTCCTCCCCTGATATACCAGTATTTGTTTTTAACCTTTGAGCTATCTCTTTAGGCCCTACTTTATTTTATTAGATATGGTATATGTTGGAGAAGCACAAAAATTTGTAGCACTTGTCTACCCAAAAGAAAAACAGCATGATGTTTTTAGCAAATATATTTTGACATTAAGCAAACTGCATGTTTGTGCTTAACTTTTTTTCTATTATCTGAATAAACACAGATAAATTACCTAGGAAACAGCAGTCCCTTAAACTAAATATTTGTTATCTTTGTTTGAATGGTTTCTATTTAAGTATGGGAAAAATCAAAGTAAATGTTTTCAGTAATCAGGAATTGCAATACAATAAACTACTCTCCAGAGATATAAAGGCCCTAAGCCTGCTCAAGAAACACATGTTTCTTCACATTATATACTTTATTAGACAGGTTCTTTATTCAAATTATATATTCCCATGGTTAGTAGAGTCAGAAAAAATAAATTCAGCACAGATTGTTATTTAAATTTCTTTTAAAAAACTGGGTATTATATTATGACCCAATACTAAACATACTATATGTGCCCTTCAATGAACTAAAATCAGGACACTTACAAGCTTAATAATCTAAATGCTAACCAATGAAATGGGACTGACAAGCTCTTCATAAATGACTGTGCAAGTTTGCTGTCACTTCTGTCACTTGAGTTTTTTTTTTATCTTAGTCATTCTGACTGGTGTAACATAGAATCTCAGAATCACTTCGATATGTATTTCCATGATGAATAAGAACACTGAGCATTTCCTTAAGTGCTTATTGGCCATTAGAGATTCTTCTGTTGAGAATTCCGGTTTTGGCTCTGTAATCCATTTTTAGTTGGATTATTTGGTTTGTTGTTGTTTAATTTCTTGAGTTCTTTATATATATTTTGGTTACTGTCACTCTGTTGGATATGGGAAGACTATGGGTGAGAGATGAGAGGGCTAGGAAAGAGAAGGGAAACCAATGAGGGGAGCATCTCTGAGACAAGCTGGTGACCTGTGACACGGTATACTTCTGGGGGATATGGGGGTGACTCTAGCTGAGACTCCTAGTAGGAGTGGACATCAAGACTATGACTAATACAGCCTAGCCTGGCAGGGATTCTAGTGGAGGGAGACAGACCCCAACCCATCCAAAAACCCTTTAAAACCAAAATTACGTGATTACAAG
The DNA here is from genome assembly GCF_964271855.1 of Acomys minous. NCBI lineage: Eukaryota > Metazoa > Chordata > Mammalia > Rodentia > Muridae > Acomys > Acomys minous. The sequence continues at coordinate 30,702,798 of NC_140493.1, read as the reverse complement.
ATATGCAGACATGAATATGGAGGAAAGGTTGAGGGACGAGCCAACCAATGACTAGCTCAAATTGAGACTCACCCCAGGGGAGAAAGCCAACTCTTGACACTATTAATGATATTCTGCTAGGCTTGTAGGCAGTAACCTAGCATAACTGTCCCATAAGAGGCTCCACCCAGCAGCAGAAAAGAACAGATACAGAGACCCATAGCCAAATATTAGGCGGAGCCCAGGGAATTTTGTAGAAGAGTGAGAAGGATGATAGGGCGACATGAACTGGACAAGAACTCCACCAGAAGAACAACAGAGTCAACCAACCTAGGCCCACAGGGGCTTACAGAAGCTGCAGCATCAATCAAAGTCATACAGGAATTTGACCAAGGCCTCTGACACACATGTACCTGGTAAGCTGTTTGGTATTCATATAGATCCATTAGCATGTAGCGGGGAGGTTGTCTCTGACATGGACTCTGTTGCCTGCTTGTAGATCATTTTGCCTTATCTAGGCTGCCTACTCTGGCCTTAGTGGGAGAGGATGCTTTTAGTCCTGATATGACTTGATGTGCTATGGTGGTCTGATGAGTGGGTGCCATTTTCTGAGAGGAGGAGAGGGAGTATGGAGAGAGAGAGAGAGAGAGTGGGCTTGGGAAGAGAAGAGGGAGGGGGAGATCAATGGGCGGTAAAGTGAATAAAATAAATTACTAGATACAAAAATAAGGTAAAACCTAGTAAATTTTTATATAAATTCTCCCTTCCCACTCACCCCTAAATTGCTATCCTGTGGATACTGGTCAAGAGAAGAAAGAAGACTATATCAATATTTAAAAAAAAAATACAGAGAACAATAAGGAAAGAAATAAATATACTTCACTTACAGTATGGAATTTTGTTTGATCCCAACAATCCCTGATTCAGAATAGTGTACATAGGGAGATAGGCAATATAACAAAGGTAAAATTTTGATAGAAAAGAAAAGATTAAAGAAGAATGTGTATAATGTCATCCGCAATAATTTCTTTTCTTTATAACATACCTGTCCGAGCACTTAATTTGTGACTACATTTTTAGGATTAATAAGCGCAACAAATTTTTGTTGAAAAAAAAGTCCATCCAAATATCTTTATGCTTCTCTGAATTTGTTTTAAAAAATCTATGTGAAGTGTATTTTCGACGTATGTTTTGGAGAAAACTCCACTATCTAAAATTTGTGAGGCACCAGAGTACATGAGAAAGTCATATCCCACTCTCCACTCTACTGTGGAGAATGTTCTGACCATTGACTTTCTCAGGTACTCTGGTGCCTCACATTTGACCATGTTCCCTGGAGGGGGAGACCTGGTGGCACTCAGAGGAAGGACAGCAGGTTACCAAGAAGAGACTTGATACCCTATGAACATATACAGGGGGAGGTAATCCCCCTCAGGAACAGTCATAGGGGAGGGGAATAAGGGGAAAATGGGAGGGAGGGAAGAATGGGAGGATACAAGGGATGGGATAACCATTGAGATGTAACAAGAATAAATTAATAAAAAAAAAGAAAATAAAATAAAATTTGTGGTATATATAAGGCCAAGTCTACAGACTCTTAAGAGAATTTTTGGCTTCTTTTACTCTCTAAAGTTTGAAAAATACAAGTAGAATAGGTACCTGTATAATTTCCACTTTGGGGCTTGGAGGTATTGGTCAGTCAGTTGAGTGCTTGTAGCACAAATATAAGAACCTGAGATTTATGGCCAGCCTCCAACCTAAAAGTTACGGACAGTGGTGAACACCTATAATCTCAGCACTGGGGTGGTGAAAGTAGAAATCTCCCCTAAGTCAGTAGACTAGCCAGACTATCAAAACTAGTGAATGCCAGACAATGCTACAGAGTTTATCTCAAAAATAAGATGAAAAAACTGTAGAGGGAGAATCTGAAGAAGTTGTCCTCTGGTCTCCACATGCATACATGTATACAGACATTTGCACATTCAACCACCAAAACACACACACACACGCACACACACACACACACACACACACACACACTTCCTACTCAAAGCAGAGAACTAAAATTCTATATGATCACTAGCAACAGAAAGTCATCATCTCTTGCTGAAAAGTATTAATAAAAATTGGCTTCACTAAAAGTAGGGCAATTGCCTTGATAAACCTGGAAGGTGGCAGAAATTAATAGGATCACTATACCTCTTCATAAGATGAAATTATAACAACTGCTATTTTAAGCACTCAAAAAGCCTCACTTAGCAGCAGAAAACAAACCAATTAGAACCAATATTTCACAATCGAAATCAAGAGTAGTTGAATTTAGTTTAGAAAATCAAGTCAGCTATGAACTATTTAAGTAGCTTAAACATAATTTGTTATTTTGGGTTTCTTTTCATCAATTCTGTAAGATAAGTGAAGAGATCCCCTTTCTATTATTTAAGTGATTAAGAAATTTCATAAATAGTGGGGCATTCTTTAATACTACTATTATGTAATAGCATTCCAATGTTAATGATAAATATTTCAATTTATTAGCAAATAAATAACAAAATGCATTCATATCATGCTAAGGGAAATTGAATATTTGTATATTAACTTTTATTATGTTTCCAAATTACAGAGACATAAATTGGAAGAAAATTTCTTTGTAGCCACATTCATATTACAATAGAGTCCATAGGAAGGACATCTTCATGCCAAAATTTTATTTAATGGATGGTATTTTCCATGGAACTATTTGAAAGTGACATGAAAACCAGAGAAAAGTAGATTAAATTAAAATGCACTTATTCTGTAAATTCACTCTAACTTTTTAATTCCTTGATGACTGTCTATCACTGAATGTGTTCAAGAACTATAAATGTTCAAACTTTCAAGGACAACTCAGTAGTCACTCACTTATCTGAAATGTATGCATTAATTAAAAATTAACTATTTGCTCAGTTTTATTTGAAGTAGGGTCACTTTTGTTCCATAAGTTCATGAAAGAATCTCAGCTAAAATTTGGGAAGAGCTTTCCATTAAATATATTCCCAAATTCTTCAGGACATAGATATCATTAATTTGGTACAGAGCAACCAATCCATCAGTGAGTCATTTATTAGATACCTAATTTTCTTACGCAGTTTATTAGTGTTTCTAAGCCATGTGAAACGATACATTTCCTAATTTTGATCGCAATTCAGTCTTTAATCTATTATTGCTAAATTGACTGGAGTAATTTGGATCTTTACTTTGGACAGGATGATTGATGACATATTCTGAAAGGCACTCTCAATGAAATAACAGGAATGCATTTCTCTATATGTGTGATTGGCTTATTAAAAAGCAAAGGAAATCTCCAAAGCTATAAAATTATAACATAAAACACACACATATATGTATACATATATACATGTACATACATATATTCACATGTACATACATAATACATATAAATATATACATATATGTGTGTGTATGTACACATACCACAGATACTTGAAAAAAGCAGTAAGCTAAAGTGAAGTGGTGGATGAAATTAGAAGTAGGGTTTTTTGTTGGTAGCTCATTGTAATAATTTTCTGGCATTAGGAATAAGAAATTGGTCTGGCTATTTATCTAACTATTTATATCTATCTATCTATCTATCTATCTATCTATCTATCTATCTATTTATCTATAGTAAATCTTAATAGGCAAATGCTTGTTCCTAGATATTTACTATTTGTTCTACCTACAATGTGTTTTTCTGTGATAAACTAAACAAGTATCTGACATGATCATGAGTCTGATTAGCCATTAATTTATCTAAGTTATTCATCCTAAACATTTTGTGATAGCAACTTTTAACAGGACTGGAAATAAACCTTACATTAGTAAATGAATTGTATAGGTCCAGTACCTCATACCAGGGTAGAAACATACATACATATGTTTATAAAAAATAACCTTAAATTTGAATAATTATATTAAATTCTATACCCATGTATCAAAAATAACCTTGTTTCTATACCAATGTACAGAGTTCTATACCAATGAATTAAAATAGATTTGAGAATGACAGCTTTATAATTGAAGATCATATTCAATAATCTATCCCTTTCTCCTATTACTTTTACATATTTTCCGTATAATATTATTATATTGTTCCCTTTTCTTTTTTAGTTAACAAATTTATTGACTTTACATCCCAATCTTATCTCTCCCTCCTTCCTCCCAGACTCACCTTCTCTCCTTCTTCCCCCATTCCCTTTCCCCTACCCCTCAGAAAAGGGGAGGCTCCCACACCATCCCACCCCAGTACATCAAGTGACATGAGGACTGAGTGTGTCCTCTTCTCCTGTGGCCTGGCAAGGCAGTCCCACCAGTGGACAGTGATCAAGCAGCATGCAACAGAATCCCTATCAGACACAGGGCCCACTGCCCTTACTAGGCGATCCACGTGAAGACCAAACTGCCCATCAGCTACATATGTGTAGAAGGCCTAGGTCCAGTCCATGCGCTTGGAAGCCCTTGGTTGGGTTTCAATTTCCACAAGCCCCCCTGGGATCTGGTTATTTCACATTGTTGGTATTCTTGTGGTGCTCCTGTTCCTTGTGATTCTTTTTATCCTTCCCCCTACTCTTCGACAAGGCTCCATGCACTAACCAATGTTTGTCTGTGGTTCTGAGCATCTGTTTCTATCTGTTGCTGTGTGGAGCCTCTCAGGGGACAAGTCTGATAAGCTTCTGTCTGCCAGCACAGCAGAATATCATTAATAGTGTCAGAAGTTGGCTCTTTCCCATGGGTGGGTCTCAGGTTGGTCCAGGAATTGGTCAGACATTCCCTCGAATTCTTCTATATCTTTATGCCTGCACATCATGTAGGAAGGATAAATTTGGGTCGAAGTTTTTATGGGTGGGTTGGTGTTACCTTTCCTTCATTAGGCGTCTGTCTGTTTAGAAGGTAGACTCTTCATTCTCCATGACCCCTGATACCATGGATCTCAGATGGACTCACTTTCACATCCTCCCCAAAGCCTACCCTGTTATGCATCTCCAGCTTGTCTCAAATGTGTCTACATCCATGCTTTCCCTTCACTCTGAAAGCCTTTGTACTCCCACTCCACTTTCCATACATCTGATTCCTACCCTCATTTGCCTTAGATAGATGGATAGATGATAGATGATAGCTAGCTAGCTAGATAGTCCTAAAAAACCAGAGACCTACAGAATATGGCATTTAAAGATATTTTGTGTTAACTTAAGGCCTATTTAAATGAGAGACATGTCAGCTCCTGGCAATACCTGTAGTCTTCCTCAGTAAGATGATGAGCATCATAAAAATCTTCTGTTGGAGTTAGGTGCTGTAATGGCTAGCTAGCCATGAGGCAATATGCCCAGCTCATATTGCAGACAATATTCTGTCCAAAATGGAAAATACTTGGATGCAGGCTGAGTTGAGTGCCAAGTTATGCCATGAGAGGGTAAGCAAGTCCTTCATATCTCTTGCTTCACAATTATGTCTGCCAAGTATACCAAGCCAGAAGGTTGAATACTATGCTCCAGCATTATAGAGAGTGAATAAGTGACTGACCAAGCAGTAAAACTCTCTGTCATCTTTTACTTTTGGAAGCTGCTTCCTTAACTTAATGCTTAAGTAATAATGTTTTCCTTGTCAAGTCTCTATTGGGGTTGAAGACTCGAAGTTATAGTTTCACAGTTAGGTTTAAGTGGTTCAGGGTTTACGGAAGTGTTTTAAGCTCTAGAAATATGCTTATAAAATTGATAAATAGAAAACATGACAGAAAATTGTTTAGGTACAACTTTATACTCATCCAGATAGGATAGATAATATTTCCTTCAAGTTTGCCAAATACAAATACAAATATAAATAAATAATGTCTGTAAGAAAACAAAAAGAGTTGGGGCTTATCCCCTGGGCCAATTTATAACATGAACGTTATCTTAGAACTTCTCAAAAGCCATAAATGAATCTTAGTTGGAATTCTACATGTGTAGGCAGGTCAAGGAAAGTTAATGTTTATGTTTGATTTAGGTCTACAGGATTCACAATGTTCATGTTCAATTAAATGATAGTTAACAGTTAAATAAGTAAACAAGCAAACACGCTCTATAAGGTGCCCCTTGAAATGAGAACTTCATATGCTTAAAGAGGTCAAACACTTAATACTTAGCTAAAAATGGATAGGTCATTGAATCATCCTCAAACTTCAAATTTTTTAGTTATAAAGTGGACCAATATTGTATTGTATACATCTATGTCATATATTTCCTTTATTCATCAATGTGAAGTAAAATTGGATCATTTCCTTGTTTTGACAATTGAATAATGCTTCGGTGACCATGAGAATGAAAATATCTTTATATATTGATAATTTAACTTTGAGCAATTTTAATAATTGGATTTAAGGATTATATAGTAGTTCTACCCTTAATGCTTAAAATTTTAAAGTATATTTAACATTATTCAAATTTTGCCAACATATTCATAGCAACAGCACACAATGTCTATCATCTTGCATATTTTAATACTTATCATTTCTTGTTTTTGCCTTATTAAAGCAATATATACTTTTATTTCAGTGCTATGTGTGTGCATGTGTGTGTGTTTGCACCCTTGCATGTGTGCGTGTACCATGGCTGTGCAACACATCTCACATAAAGAGATCTTACTTCCACAATGGGGTAACATGGATGGAACTGAAGTCATCAGAACTGGTGCCTAGTTTCTTACTCAGCCATTCCTTCTGAACCTATTCTTTTCTTGGTGATATCTAACAAGTGTGACATATTATCTGTACCGTGGATCTGACTTTTATGTCTGTTTATTAGACTAGGGAAGAGTGTAGTTCTGTGTACTTCATAAAATTTAGCATACAGGAAGCTGAACATAGGGGGCTCGTCCAGTATGAGCTTGGCGGATAAGAATTCTGAGAGAAATGTGAACAGTAGGGTCTATCTCATGATATTTCATAATAGAGCAAAAGACTAGAAGAAAATAGTATATAAGCCATTTAAGATATTTTGTCCAGGAATCTAGTTTAACTTTGCTCTGATTCAAACAGTTGAAATGGTATTGAATTTAAATGTAGTGGGCTAAGAAGTATGACAAAGGCAATTTTAAGATAACATGCACTTAGACTTATGCCAAGAGCAAAGCTTCCACTGTTAAAATGCCCTGGGACAATGAAGAACAACTTGTTGAGCTACTCTGAGACAATGTGATGGGAACCTTAGGAAAAAACCCAATCCCTTGGACACTCCATCTAATAAAAATCCTTCAAAGAAAAATTTAGCTGAAGGATGACTTTCTTGTTCATAGAACGCAACTGCCAAGATCAGTATCTTCCCAGGGACAGCATGCAGAAGTTCATGTGACTCTGGTTCAATGGAGAAGAAAACCATGGAAGTATTCTCTTCATGGTTCCTAGGAATTTATAGGAACACCAAAATTATGAAAGTTCCAATGCTGAGGAATATTGCCAAAGATAAATGCAGGTGGGAAGTGGTATTGGAATAAGAAAGAGACTATTGTGGTACGTGGATAGAACTAAAAGAGTGAGGCTTACTAAACCCTTTAGCTCCTCGCTGATTATTGTATGAATTTGATACATGCTAGCCTTTTATTTTATTTTGCATCAACAATTTCTTGCTATGCCCACATTTTCCATTTGATATAGAATGTTTATTTTATGCCAATATCTGGTAAAATTATGTAACATGTTTTCACTTTGTATTTTAAAATTTTGTTGAGCATCATAAATAAAAATGTGCCGTGATATGCAAAATTCGATTTCTCAAACCATAACTTCTCTGAAAACAACCCAAATGGTAACACAGGCAGGTAAGAAACAGTAGAAAAGTGGACTCATCCAATTTCCCTAGATCTGGAACTCATATCCTTGACAGTCAGGATACAAATAAACAGGGGAAACTGAAGTACAAATTAAAATTTCATTAAAATATGGTGTTTTAGACACTATTCTACAGAGCTCAGATCATGGGCACAGGTGTTAGAGTTATAATACTGCTATTCCCAGCATTCAGCAAAATCTGGTTCCTGGAATACATTTCTTGCACTGAACACAAAGATAATTGCATGCAGGCTTAGCAAGCCACAGTGGGTGGACTCACCACATAGCTCCAAAGCAATCTACCTGAGGCCCAAATCCTGTCAGTAGCATAGCATGGTACTCACTCATATGCTAGGCATGTTCATTGATGCAAGATAAATATATGTTTCTACACTCTGAATCATTCTACCTAACAGGAAATAGTTGACACATATCCTTTCCTCACAAAATGAGAAAAAATACTCAGATGAAATAGCTCCAAGAAAGTATTGGAAGGAACGAAGCTTGTTGCACTGAAGACCAATTGAAGAAAGGTCAAAGGTTTTACAACCACATACCACCAATCTTTCATGTCCAACAAGTTCGGGATTTGGCTTCAAATCACCCAATACTTGCAGTGAGTCATCTGGATTAGTGGTTTTACATAGAGATGATGTGTATCAGGCCCAAACAGACATTGTAAAGAGATGGGAGACATGGGGGAACTGATACCTTACATGTGGCACATGAAATCCAACAGGGACTGGTCCCTGATGAACTACAGAGAATCAGAGCTGTTTTCTATTTGGATGGAGGAAGGAATATAAACCTCTTCTATGAGAATAGAGAATCAAGACAGAGACATGGAAAAATATTCTCAGGCAAACCATGGCACCACTTTTCACCAGCTCTTCTCTTGAAGAACACAAGACTATTCCTGAGAGGGTCAACTAATGTTCCCAAAACCAAAAACATGACTATGCCTTTTTTGTTGGAGCTGGCTAGTCTTCTGTAAACTTACCACAAACTACAGTTACTTGAAAGGAGGTAACCTCCATAAGAAAATGCCTCTTTAAAATCCAGCTGCAAGGCGTTTTTAGGCCATTATGGGGTGGTTCTGTCACAGAGCTGGTGGTCCTGGGTTCTATAAGCAGCAGGCTGAGCAATCCACGGAGAACAATCTAGAAAGTAGTGCCTCTCCATGGCCTCTGCATCAACTCTTGCCTCCTGGTATTTCCTCTGTTTGAGTTCCTGCCCTGGCTTACTTAGTGATGAACTACAATATGGAAGCATAAGTCAAGTGAACCCCCTCCTTACAGTCTTGGCTTTTGGAAATAATGTTTCATTGCAGCAATAGAAATCAAAGACAAGTCAGCACCAATGGGCTATTATAGTGATAAACCTTACCATGTTTTGGGAAGGTGGAAAAAGGATCTTGGGATTTTGAGTTTGAAAATCTATTTAGTGTTGAGAACTTTGTGTGGTGTTCTATGCAAGCTTGGAAAATAAGAATGTTGGGAACAGAGCAGAGGGCGAAAGAATGGCTTGTGAAAAGTGTTATGTAAATCGTATGCGTCTGCCTCTCTTATTATACATGTTCAGTTTTCCCACATGGCCAGAATAAACAGTACAGACCAGCAGATCCTAAATAGAACTGCAAAACCCACTGGAAATCAGCCCAAACTTTGTTTGTAGTCTCAATAAAACAGTTCAAAGTTTGTAGCAAGAAATTTGTATTATCACAAATATTTTTTGATATTTGACCTTCTTTGAGTCACTCTTTTCCCAGCTATGCTTCTAGTCCTGAGGTTAACAGAATAGCTCCATTGTATTAACCCAGGGCTTGGGTCTAGAGAAGGGTTTGTCTATAAATTGACGTCATTGTACTAAGGTGTCTGTGCAGCACTTCACTCACTGCTGCAAAGTGCTCTACTCGGTTCACATAATCTGAAATCATTCATGGCACAAAGCTTCAGTGTGACTCATAAACTTAATGTCATTGAATTGTGTGTAGCAGTCAAAGCTAAAGACTACTGTAGATAAATGTGTAAAAGATAAAAAAGCTATGCGGTCAAGCCAGGGAAAGAATAACTTTAGAATTCTTGGACCTTCCTTGTGTTGTTTTTGTTGTTGTTGTTGTTGTTGTTTTTGCTTTGTATTGTTTGTTTGTTTGTTTCTTGCCGTCTATAAACTAAAATCACACCAAGTAATGCTAAGCTTTCAACATTGTCTAACCTTGTGTCAGTAAAGGAAATAATGAAGGTGAAGTGTTAATAGTCTGAGTTTTAGGAGCACCCCAACATTGGTCAATTCCTCAAAGATTGTGAAGGGCTTGCTTTTCTTCTTTTTGTTTTTCAATTTCCTTGAATTTACATAAACTGCTTAAATATTTAAGAAACATAATTAACCTACCAAAACCCAGAGTGGTAAGCCCTGGAGAAAGAAGGCAGACTTTAGAGTTCCTGGTTACATTCAATATGCAATTTCCCATTAAAAATCTTACAAAATAAATAAAGGGATAGTAAAGTATAAAATATATAGTATCGCACTAGTCAGATAAGCAAAAGTTATCACTAGAAGCCATCTTTAAAGAGTATGAGACTTGATATCATTGGGGGTCAATTGTAGTAGATATATGCACAGAAAAAAACCAAAGGAACAAAGATCTACATAAAAATGTGCATAAGCACAATTAAAACACACCTTTAGAGACAGAAGTTATAAAAGAAAACAAACTTGGCAGATGTAAATAACAACATCTAAAATAAAAAGTTTCCACTACCAGGAAAACCTCCCTTTGATTAACTTAAAGCGAGTTGCCTAAGGACTTTAACTGCTTCTGTAGTATCCCTTAAAGTTTCCCATATGATGTAAACTAATCAAGACACTGATTTTCTTTTTACTTAGGCATTGCCCTAGGGAAAGTGGGATGAATTATATTGCCTACCTAAAAAAAAAAATGGTACCTGATTTCTTAGGGAAGAAGATTCTAATACTTCATGATTTCTCTAAAAGTCCAATTTCCAAACTAGTAAAGTTTGCAGAACATATCAAAACATGTGCAACACTCTTGAAAGATTATGTCACACTGTACAATGTTATTGACAAATATAAAGCTAGTCTGCACTAGCAAGCCAGGTTCAGCAGTTTGAGAGAGATCTTTCTATGGCAGAGCAAACCCTGAACACCAAATAACCAACCATAACTTTTATTGCAAATAGCCAACCCCCGTGCCATACTTCCTTTAGCAAGTTACTCCTCCTACCTTTACCTGAACTGCGCCACCAAGTGTGGACCACAGTTCAAATATCTGAGCCTCTAGCAGATGTCACCATTCAAACCACATCTTTTGGCAGGCAGAATAAAAACCAATTAAGTGATAGAATAGATAGATTAAAAACTTTAACTATACTCAAAACAAAATGACAAATCTGGCTGTGTAAACTGGGTACTTTTTCTTGCACTTTATATAAGGTGTATTTGAATTTAAAAACATATTTTCTTTACATGGCTAGACATGTTAGAGAGTTTTCAAGATGTCCCCTTACACAGAAATATTAATACCTTATTAGATTATTGTTTCCTGAAGGCATGGTGATATTTATGCACATTTATGTGACATTTTCTGCACATCTTAATTACTTTGCTTTTCAACATTATGATAAATATTTAATTTTAACTTAACTGTATTTCCATTTTGAAGTGAGTATAGAAACTGTGTTTAAAAAGTGGTTTTCTTTATTTAAAGAAATCAATTCCAAATTAGCTTCTATATCATATGTCTCTCAAATCATGTCTCCAGTTTTGAGAACACATTTTACTATGTTTGAAGAATGCTGCTCGTGAAGTAAACATAAAAATAAACCTGCAACATTAAATATACTCATTGAGATTAAAATTTGGCTTGAACATTTTTTAAGCATTACTAGTTAAGTGAATAGCATACTTTTTTCCTCTGTTAAAAGTTTATAAAAAAATATGGAAGTGTGTGGAAAACCACTCTCTCCCACATGTACTTTTTATAAAGCTTTCCCAAAGTGGATTTGCATTAATCATGCTTAAATCAAAATGAGTGTTCTAAAAACAGAAATCATGCCATTTCATTGAAAATGTAATTCAGAAGTGAAAAGACAGCAAGAGACAACTAAGTGGTAACATAGTAACTGAGCTTTGGATACTTTGGTGAGATCTGCTGTTATACTGTGATATTCATAGAACCTTATATTATTTTACAATGTTTCTGCCATTGATTACATTTTTGTTTTTTATTAAATAATGTGATATACTTAAGTTGATTTTTTTTAAATTTATCACTAGGTTATCCAGATAAATTTTGAAGAATTTGATCTGGAGATTGGCTATGACACATTGACTATTGGGGATGGAGGCGAAGTTGGAGACCCAAGGACTGTGCTTCAGGTGTAAGTAGTCAGTGTTTCATGTTGCCACAGAGGACTAAGAATTTAATACCCATTATATCCTATATCATAAAAAGTTCATAAAGCCTTTGGAATGATACACAAGACATTGGTAGCTTTTTCCTTCATTTTTCCATTTTATTAAAAATAGATTTTCTCATGCAGTATGTCTTGATTACAGTTTCTCCTCCCTCCACTCCTCCCAGTTTATTCTACCTTTCCTCCCCTCTGGATCCACCTCCTCTTTCATTAGGAAAGAACACGCTTCTAAGAGACAACAACTAAAGATGACAAAAAATAATTAAAATAAGTTAAATTTTAAAAAAATCACACCGAGGGCTGGACAAGTCACATAAACAGAAGGAAAAGAGCCCCAAGAGAAGGAACAAGAATCAGAGGTCCACTCAATCACACATTCCAGTGCCATAAAAGTACTCAGCTGAAAGCTATAACATATGCCCAGAAACCTGGTACAGATCCCTGTAGGCTCTGTGCTTGCTGCTTCACTCTCTGTGATAGTTGACTCAGAGGGCCTTGGTCCCCTGGTTGTATTTGTAACATCAAAGGAGGAAGGGTTGCCAGGAATGGAAGGAAAATATTATATCAAATGTAGTTAGGAGATGGCTCCAAGGATAAGGGCACTAACTGCTCCTCCAGAGGTCCTGAGTTCAATTCCCAGAAACCACAGGATGGCTCACAACCATCTATAATGTGATTTGATGCCCTCTTTTGGCATGCAGATTTTTAAAAAAATCCCTGTTCACCTTTCTATTGGAGGCCATGCTTGGGGCCAATATTAAATATCTTGCGCCCAATGAATATGATCAAGAAGCAGATGAAGGGAGACCATTTCATCATGGTCATTAAACAAAAAGGACAGATTCATAACTAATTATGCATGAAGTTAGGCTGAGGACAGCTCAGTGGTAAAGACTGGGTAAAGAATAAAAATGCTGGGATGTGTGCTTACATCCCCAGTAAGAAATCAGGTGGAAAAACTTACCCAACAAAAGCAGAGCTTTTTATTTCAATGTTCTTAGAAGAGTGGAATAAATATTTTACAAGCTTTATTTTCTCACAATGCTGTTTCCTCCGTCCTTAGTTTATGCAGTGTGTGGGCTTCAGCTCTTGCTGTATTTTCCTCATTCTGAGAAATAACATCAATATTTAAAAACTTTATGTGAAACCATGTTTTGTTCTGGGCCCCTCAGTCTACCACCAATAATATTCCACTTGTAAATAAAATTTCAGTTCTGAGTAAATATATTTCCTTTCCTCTATTAAAATGGACAGTAATGTAATGCTGTCAGTGGCCATACCCAAATCATCTAAGAGAAGCTGGAGCATTCGCTAATGAACTTTATATGAAAAAGACTGTTACAATTTTGAAACTGTTCATTAGAAACCGTACTGATATTTTTAAAATTTTGCTGAGATATCATTAAATAATATTCTCCCTTTCCTATCTTCCCAGCACCTTCTTTCAAATACACTTCTTCCTCTCAATATCATACCCCTCCTTTATATATATATATATATATATGTGTGTGTGTGTGTGTGTGTGTGTGTGTGTGTGTGTGTGTAATTTCTGAGTCTGTTTAGTAATGCTTACATGTGTTATGATTTCAGGGCAGACTGCTTATAATTAGGTGACTAAGTAGGGAAGTTATCCCTAAGGAAGACTTATTCTTCCATACTCAGCATTCCTTAATTGTTGTTCTTTGTTTAGGGAATGGGGACTCATAAGATTTACCTTTTCTATGATAGAATGTCTATTAATACTGTCATTGTTCGGATACTGGATAGACAAACATACTGTCAGTGTAGCATAGGCATGGTCCCCTTCCATTTCTAGGATACATGAATTCATAGCAGACTTGGCAGTCATTTTCCGACCCTCACACTCTTTCTTCCCCCTCCTTCCTGGTGTTCTCTGAGCCTTAGGTGCTGGAATTGTGTTGTAGAGGCTTCCAGTGGAGTTGCGTACTCCATGGTGAGCTGTCTGCATTCTGACCCATTGTGGTTTTCCGTAATGGTCTCAACCTTCTATGAAGAGAAGCTTCCTTGATGAGGCATGAGAACTGTACTTATCTGTGTGTATAAGCATAATGATTTAGAATGCAGTTAGGGATTATGCTATTTATAAACATGTACATATACACCTAAACATCATGCATACATTCAAACAAAATACATACACACAAAAGCATATAACCATATGCACATCAAAACATATATATATACATATATAGATATAGATATAGTTTATAAAACCCATATCCTTACAGACTTCCAAGTCCATAGCCACATATACAAGTACACATATACATGTACTTACACGCATGCACATATACACACATACACACAGTTTCATGCACTAATGAATTGACTAGGTTCTACTCAACTAACAATACCACATGAAAGAAAGAAAGAAAGAAAGAAAGAAAGAAAGAGAAAAGAAATTGACTGCAGCAATTACTTTCTACCTTTTGTGGCCAAGATTTGATTAAAATATATCATCCAACTCACTTTAGCATGATGACAAATATATGCTTGGTTCTCAGAAATACTTCAGTTTAATATATGATAGTAATTTATATGCAATTTTTATACTTGACCATAAATATTTAATTTATGGAATATTCGCTTTTTAGATACCTTTATTCTTTTTTATTTTTAAGTTAATCTATTGTAAAAAGGATTATGAATTCTATGGAGAGTTTTTTTCTTTTCATTTGATATGGCCTGCTTTGGGTATACGTTCACTTATTACATACAAATAATTTGTTAAAATATTTTAGTTTAGTTGCTATTTTCACTCTGGAATAACTATACTATAGTATGCAATGCTCAAGAATATACAAAACCTATTAAGAAAAATGTGGAAAGAGCATCTAAATAAATTAATTTGTTCTCTCAAGTCTAAGCAAACAACAGGTGAGGAGAAATATGCAAATGTCAGAATCTTGTCCACCTAATTAAAGAAAAGAATCATTATACTTAAACATTATAGTTTGTAATAGCCAACAAATTCTAAATGTGACAGCTCTACATTGTTCTTTCCAACTGTTGATCCCTTATAAAATGTAATAGTCAAATGCTGTTTCAGGATTTAAAAAAACAAACTTTTTTTTTTCAGCAGTCTCTATCTTCAGCAAATTCTGGGTACTGCAGAAAAAAACAAATGCCTCACTTTTCATAGCCCTGTAAGAGAAAATATTGGATGCATTTTCATAAAAAGCAATAGTTACATGTTTATATGACACAAAGAAAATTGCCTGGATATAGAAAAGCTATTGTTCCCTAATGGATGTAACAAAAATGCTTTGAGTGGATATAAAGATCAGGCATTGAGCCTAATAGATATTTAATAGATCCTGCCTTTATTTCAATTTCTATTTCAGAGCTTAAGGAAGATTTCTGAGTGCATTTATCTAGAGCTTTTATGCTTTCATTCTGCATGAAGCGACTAACCAAGAGGTTTAAAGCACAGCATGAATGCACACTGAGGTTACTGTGTGTAGACATAAACATACACTGAAGTTCATTTAGTCACGAACAGTTAATTCAAAAGCATGCATTCAAATTATTTGAAGAATCATTTGAGAACCATATATGAATGTCCTAAGACTGATTCTGCCCCAAACATTGTTTAGTGTCAAGGAGGGACATTAAATATAACCTGCTCAAAACAGCAGTGACCATTGGAATTTAAAGCAAGTCTTTGGAAAAAGAATCATCTATTCAAGTTGCGTGCAAAGGGCAGTTTTAAGGGAGATATCCAATGATCAGAAAAATACAATTAAAAATGAAATCAGAAACAAGCACAGTGAATCCTTCCCACAAACTATAGGCAAAAATGAAACAGTTTCTCTATTAGATGTGCATTAAAATAGGCCGTAGAGCACATCACAGAAAATCTGCAAAGCTGATTCCACCAACGAAAAATACACATCACTCTTTCATAAAAGCAGGCAGATATAATCCATCACACGTGGGTTACTTGCCCTGATCCAGACGAAAAATAGGTCTCCCTGTGCTGTGACAAGCTGGACGTGGAACCATGGAGCACAGTGTCTCACTTAAACTGGCTTAGGAGCCGGAAGACAAATTGCGTCCTCATAGTTGTTCCCACATGAGAGGGATGGTTCGAAGGCAAAAGACGTTCCTGGCTGACAAGTTCACGAACTTTGAAAACTCCTTCTATTCATCTAAGAAAAACGTAGGAGTTATAATTTCCAATTTTCTAAATCAACTGTGACTGATGGGTGGAATCTTGTTATTTATACTCTCACTTGGAGTGTGGACATTACTGTTTGGAGATGTTTAGACCCTTAAAGCAGAGGGGAACTGGAAATCAGAAAATACAAGTTCAGTAGGAGAGTAAGGAGACAGGGAACAATTTACCTTATGTGTGTGTTCTTTGCTTGTTGTTGTTTGTTTGTTTGTTTGTTTGTCCTTTCAATAGTAGAATTCTTAAATATACATTTTAATTAAATATTTTTTATTTTTGTATTTACATTTATATTATTACACATACATACAATAAACTATCTACATCAAGAAGAGTGATGCAACTATCAGGAATTTATAAATGTTTTGGCTATTATATAGTATATATATTTGTATTTGGCTGCCTTGCTGAAAACATCTTTCCTGTCTTGGTGCATCTAAAATTCTGAATGTAAATCAATATCATATCTCATCATCATCAACTTAAAACATGTATCTAGACATAAAAGTGTGTATGTCCTTCGTGAACTCTCAACACAGGTACTGTCTATGAACACAGTTCACAACTGATAAAACACACACACACCGATGCAATATATAACAGCAACTTTGACAATCACAATGACACAGAGGGGTAGCATGCTGAAAACGGTGTAACTCATGCCCGTTGTGTGCACTTAAGCTCATACACAGATTTCAAACTGGGCCAATTTACTTTTTGTTTTGAATCTGTGATTAAATTCTCATTTTTGTAAAGGTTTCCTTATCTGCAATCACAGCTAGAGACACCGTAAACAGTCTCTCGCCGTAATTCAGTCTCCACATTGAAAGTGCATGATCAAAGCTTAATTCACACATATTTCTTGTGAGAAGAGAGCATGGCCGATAGACTGACAATTAATTGGCTACCCATGAGTTGGCAGAATCGAATTGCACCAGTTTCTCTTTTGATAAACACCTTTTCAGTATGACATTAGGGATGCATACAGCATCTCCATAGTAAAGTCTGTTTTCCCTATTTTTCATTCTATACTAAAATCTCCTTTTAACTCCCAATGTCAGATTTACTCTTTTGATTTCATCCTTGTTTGACCCCTGGCTCCCATTTAATTATATGATACAACATTTTTGATAAGAGGAGGAATATGAAGTAGCTTTCCTTCCCATAGTTCAAAACCATCACATTATTGAATGTGCATTATTCATGTGGAGAGGCAATTATGCTACATCAGATGGGAAAGATGTTATTTTAAGTGAAATCATGTGTCACCCATCCCCGCAGTTAGGGTTACTATTTTTGTGATGATACATCATAACCAAAAACAAATTGGGGAGCAAAGGGTTTACTCAGCTTATCCTTCTACATCACAGTTTATCAACAAAGGTTGTCAGGATAGACACTCAAGCAGGGGAGGAAGCTGGAGGCAGGAGCTGATGCAGAGGCCAGAGAGAGCTGTGGCTTACTTACTGCCTTGCTCCTCATGGCTTGCTCTGCCTGCTTTCTTATAGAACCTAGGACCATCAGCCTAGGGACTGAACCCTACCCTATAAATCACCAATTAAGGTCTAATGGACACGTTTTTTTAACTGACCTTCCCTTGTCTCAGCTGACTTTAGCTCCTGTCAAGTTGACATTAAGCTATAAAGCATCATTTATTCACTATAAGAGCTGCAGAGTTAGAATACGTTATTCGGGGTCTGTTGTTTTGCACAGCATTTTGATAGTTCTCAAAAAAAAAAACCTACAACCAAGTTCTGTGGAATTGAAGAATAAAATGATAGTTTTTGGAGCGCTAAAAATATTTAAAGCTCTTTATAGATCCACTTACCCTTTTTAGTTCAAAAGAAAGTATAAAACTCTCTGATGCTATAGTAATCTTTCCTTGGGGATATGGAAGATCTAACCTAGTTAAACGCATGAAATGGTATTTTTTTAAATTATAAAGCTTGATCACTAAATTGCGTGTTTTATCTCTGGTGTTGCATCAGCACATAGCCCTGTAAGTTAGACTTTTTTTTCAAACATAGAAACCATTGAAGGGTACTATTTCATAATTTGCATGCAGAGGGTTTCTTAGTAATCCGTCTCTCCCTTCTTTGTAAATCTCTGTTTCAGGCTGACTGGAAGCTTTGTGCCTGACCTGATAGTGAGCATGAGAAGTCAAATGTGGCTGCATCTTCAAACAGATGAAAGTGTTGGTTCTGTTGGCTTCAAGGTTAACTACAAAGGTAAGGATGCACTGCTCCTGCTGAAAATATGTTATAATACAGCCAGAGGATACTTTTAAATCGAGGTTTAGTTGCATCTACAAAGTTAAGGAAAACATGTTTTCTGCAATATCATGAACAATACATGAAAATATCATTTTCTCTACCACTGTAGATGTTGGTATTATATATTTTTAAATTAAATGAGTTTTCCTTTAAAACATGTTTGTTTTTTATACCTTATCTTTCACACTGTGCTTCAGTCAAACTGGAGTATCATCCTTTTACAGAATACATAGTGAATTAATATTCTTCAAGTGATTTGTTAGCAAAACAACTCCTATTAAATAGGTAAGGGGTATTTGTACATAAATTAGATTATTTTGGAGGACTATCTTGCTTTAATCCATTGTGTTATATGTATACTGTTAGCCATGAGAATCACCTTCAAGGAAGTCAGAAAGCCCATTTCAGTGCTAGTGTTGCTATCAAAAGAATTAATTACTTATGAATGTGAAAACTGTTCTAGTTTCATTTAACTTAGGCAAAAGAATTTTACAATCAGAAACATTTTAACACTTCCGGAACTTTGAATAAACTTGACTACAGACACACCATAAACATAGATATCTGAAGGTATAATTCTACCTGGAAAATATGTAAATATTCATAAATTCAAATAAATCATAATGCTAGAAAGGTACATGGGAATGAGAATAATAGATGTGACAGATCTTGAATTTATCATTACTATTGTGGTAAAATAATTATTCTCTATCTAATGAATTAACAATGGCTGTGAATTTTTTCTTACTTGAATAATAATATATTTATCAGTTTCCTTTTTAAAGCACTGACATTGCTTTGTATCTGAACATATAAAATGAATGCATGGTGTTATCTGGTAGACAGAACACATTCATTCTGTGATTTTTTTACTTGTGAGTAAATTTAGTACCATATTAATTTGAAAGAGTTCTGGAAGTCCATATAAATGTCAGTTGAATAAAAAAGGTTCACCTGACTGTGGTTTAAAATACATTCCTGCTCCAGTTAAAATACACATCTTTTCTGAATAAGTAAAACAAATTTACAAATGGAAAAAAGTAGTCAGCGTGTACTGGAAGTATCTACATGATTTTTCCTTTCCTTTTCACTTTAAACAGAGAAGTGAGACAAATAGCCTTGCATTCCTTTAATTTCTCATCACTTTCCCAACCCTTTGAAAGATACTTGTCATAAAATCTATAGTTGGTTAAAGCTCCAAAACTAGATTAATCATTAATTGCAATGGTTCAACAAGCAAGCTACTGGAACTTAGGTTGAGGCAGCAGCAGGGGCACTCTACTGACCTTTAAGGAGTTCTCATCTGCATTGCTGTTCAAGGCTGGAGGGTCACCGTAAAGGAGCACAACTCAATGTTATTTTCTTCTCTTTTTCTTTGTGACTCAACAATAGTGCTAAAAAGTTATTCCAGCTACGCATGGAGGTGCATACCTGTAATTCCAAGCGTTCACGGAGGCAGAGGCAGGTGGATCACTGTGAATTTTAGGCCAGCCTGGTATATGAAGTGAGTCTAGGCACTGCCACACAGGAAGAACCTTGACAAATCCCCCCCAAAAAATCCTAAGAATGTGCTTATATACCAATTAATGAAAGTGTTGTGAAATATAAAAAGAAACAGGGACTCCATCTCCCTTCTTTCAAGAAGATTGCAATCCAGTGATGAAGCGTAAAATCTACACAATAATTAATGCTTATCTGCAGGTGTGATGCTTCTGAAGTCAATCTAAGAAAGTTTTTTTTCATATTTTTCCTTTTTTACATATACATTTATATTATTACACATATATACAATAAACTACCTATAGCAAGAATAACCATGACACAATCAGAAATTATATAAATGTTACATTCTTAGTTTCAGCTATTTGTATTTGATAGCACTGAAGAAAACATCTTTCCTATCTTGGTGCATCTAAAATTCAAAATGTAAATGACCTCTTCTTTCTTATACCTTTCCATCCTGTTCCTTCCAGTCTACCCTACACATTACCAATGGAAATCTTCCAATTTCTTCCTCTATCTTCTCTAGACTCTGATTTAACCAAATGATGTCATTGTCTGAATTGACCATTGTGGCCTTGGATACATTCTAGATTCTATATGGCTCTGTTCTAATTTTAACCCATTACTCTACCTGCTCCTCTCTGAAGACCAAATTCAAAGATGTCACATTCTTTAATGTCTACCTTATCTCAGTTTTTACAAATGACTACCTCCTGTATTTGAGAAACACTATAATACAAGTACTATATTACCATATAAAACAAATAACATCCTTGTATCCCATTAGCAATCACCCTGTTATCGCATCCCAAATATTCTCTCAATTACACCAACCGAATGTTTTTCCTGTATAAATAACGTATTTAAAGTAAAATAGTTTTAAAGTTTGTTTACCATCATATTTTCTACAATGAGAAATATGTTTTGAATTCTCTATTATTTAAAAATCTAAGTTCAAAGTAAAAGCATAGTTTATTCCAGGTAGTTTCAAGTCTTGTAGTATACATAGCATTAGAAACCTCATCTACTAAAATAAATTTGTAAACACCATATTCCCTGTGGAGTAGTATGTTGTTTCTAAAATATGATCTACTAAAAACCTTCTAAATTTAATCTAAATACATCCTCTTTTCTATCTGATAGCATTAGACACGCATCTACTCTAAATTAAACACACATTTCAAAAAATATATAGCTTTCCTTTTTCTAAATGTTAATTATTTGAGAATTTCATGGATTTTTTCATTATATTTTCTGCTCTCTGCCAACTCCTCCCACTAACCCTGCCCTCCCCTGTCCCAATTCTACACTCATACCCAGAACTTTGTGCCCTCAGGTTTCTTGGTTTCATTTGATTTGGTTGGTTGATTATTTCTAATCTGTCCAGTCTAGTTAGTACTGTCTTTATACGTCTCAGTGTGAGGCCTTCCACTGGATTGGGTTAATCCTGCCAGGGGGTACACACAATCCCCCTTTGCTGAAACTAGATTATTTTCTCAGACATTATATCTGGATTTCAGTTTCCCTACCTCTACTCTCCCGAACTCCTTCTCATCAACTCTCCATGTAGACCCATTACTTTTATGTTTCTCAGTAGAATGGAACTGGCTTCTAAGAGATGACAACAAAACATAGCAAAATACAACATATGAAGACAAAAAACCATCATGTTGAGGTTGGGCAAGGCAAAGCAACTAAAAGAAAACGCAAGAGAAGGCACTACAATTGAAGACACCTCTTTCACTTAAAATACTAAGCTAAAAGCTATACTATACACACAGTCGACCTAGTGCAGACTGATGCCAGGCCCATCTCCAGGCTCTGGGAGTTCATATGACCTTTTCTCAGCTGATTTAGAAGGCCTTGCCCTCCTGACTTCGTCAGCTCCTTCAGTTTCCTCCATTCCGTCTTGCTTATCGTCCAGGAGGGGTCCCTGACCTTGAGGGAAGGTAGTTGATGGAGACATTTAATTTAGAGCTGGGTATTCTAAGGTGTCTCCACGCGCTTTGTATAATAAGTATGGGAATTGGTATTTGTTCCAATCTGCTGCAAGAGGAGGATTCTCTGATGAAGGCTAAATAAGGTACTGATCTATCCGTAAGACAGATATCATTAGAAGTCCTTTTAGTACTACTCTTTTTTATATCAGTAGTGTTTTGTGTTATCCTAGGCCTCTGGACGGTCTCCTCTCTAGTGCTCAGTCACTAAAGTTGTATCAGCTATAAGTTTCCTCTTGTAGAGTGGGCCTTAAGTCAAATAAGATGTTGATTGTACCCACAAACTTTATGCCATAATTTCCCTAGTATTTTTCTTAAGGAAGACTGGACTGTTAATCAAAAAGTTTGTGGATGGTTCAATATTTATGCTTCTCTTTGGTAGAAAGACATCCTGTACAATGTCTTCCTATATGAAAGACCCTAGAAAGAAAGTGAAGGTTCTATGTACGCACCAGCTTGACTTCTCCATGTTAGTGAGTTGTGTGGTGCCTTGCTGTCAGTTTGAGGAGAACAAGGTATCATCTTGGCAACAGATGGGTGTGAGAGCATACAGTGAACTATGGTTTACTTGCCAGGAGCCACACCTTAAACAAACAAGAAAGTAATGAGATAAACAAATGAACTAACACAACACCTTTTCTCCAAGCTATCAATTTCCAATAGTTCCTCAACTAGGGGTGGTACTTCTTGACCAACTCCTCTCTTCAACATCTTTATGCTGGAATTTCATCTTCCTTTAGCTTGGTTATATCTTGTTTATGATGTCACAATAAATATGAGCTCAAATGTTGAACTGCCCTGTTGGTTCTTGTAAACATTGCTTACTTTTAGTTATCCACTGCCTCTTGCTTTTATATTCTTTCAATTTCCTCTTCCAAAGTGATCCCTTCATTTTGAAAGGCTGATATGTGATATAGGCATTGCGTTATTTTCTTTATATATCCTGATTTTTTGGTCTCTGTATTAATTTACTGCAAAGGGAAGCTTCTCTGATAAAGCATGAGGAGTAAAATAGATGTACTAATTTGTGGATGTAATGTAGTAACCACACAAAGGAACAACAATGCAACTACTAGATTCATTAGACAAAGAAATAAAAAAATCCGTTTCTAGAGTGGATAACCACTATTGGAGTTGTTGGCCATAGAACTCCATTATTATAGACGATTTCCATCGCTGTTGGTTCCCTCAAAAGAGCTTGATGATAACACATTGTTGCTGAGGACATCGTATACTTGAGACACAGGATACAGAGAAATCAAGCTGAGATCGGCTTGAAAGCTCCATCCCCTCTGGGTACCTTCAGTGGTGATGGAAGGTGCCAATACATGGTGCTAGAGTAGAAAATGAAACATGGGAGCTATTATAACTACTGGCCTGGAATACTGTGCACACTGGTACAATGGTCGTACATATCTCATGGCAATTTCTGATTGTATTTCAGGTCCATTCCAAGAAAGAACATATACTAGATGTGGTTATTAGGACCATAGGATATAGGGTCTATAGGGAATGTACCACCATTAGTTTGCTAATGGAACATATCTTATACTCACAGAGAGAGAGAGAGAGAGAGAGAGAGAGAGAGAGAGAGAGAGAGAGAGAGAATTTGATTGAATTACCCAAAAAGAAAGGTTGAGAAACCTTAATTTGAAGAAACATCATTTCCAACCAAACTGTCTCTCCAAATTTATAGTGTAGACTAATTCAAAGATTGTGAAATAGAAATACACAGACTGCTTTTGGTGTTTCTGAGATATAGATATAAATTAGGAAAACAGTCAAAATATGGGCCATGAAATCAAACATTCTAAGAGTATACTATATACAATGATGGAAATTATCTATAAGTATGAACTAAAATACATTTCCTTGGAATAGCAGTCTCCAATTTTAGACCTTATCTTTGAACCTTTAATGTGTGATGTCCTGTTTCTTTGTCTGTCTTATGATTTTACTGATGGAAGGAGACACCATGAACACAGAAATTCTTACAAAGGAAAATACTTAATATTGGTTGGCTTACAGTTCATAGGTTTCGTCCATTATCATCATGGCAGAAATCATGACAGTGTGCAGGAGGCATGGTTCTAGTAAAGGAACTGAGTCTTTTAAATCTTGGTACACAGACAGAAGAAGGAGATCATAAGGCACACTGAGCATAGTTTGAGCTGTAAGACCTTGAAGCCTGCCCCATAGTGACATGTACTCCAATAAGGCCACGCCTACTCAAGAAGGCCATACCTTCAAATAATGCCCCTCCCTCTAGGCTAAGCATTCAAACACGTGAGTCTATGGAGACCATCGTTATTCCACATCATGGTTTGGACAGTATCTAAATTATTTACAAGAAGAGAGTAAATGTTTCTAATCAGTGAAATAGAATGTGTGTGTGTGTGTGTGTGTGTGTGTTTCAATTAAGGATAAGTTAAACTTTCCAAGTATACCACAGAACACCTATTACAAAATCATTGAATACATTTCCACCAGCCTATGTAAAATTAAATATATTAATTTTTCAAAATCAATAACGTCTTTCAAGTATAAACATCATAACAGAGTGATGCATTGCCTAACCCATGACTCAAGATACAGCATTAGAAATTCCGTATGAAAAAAAAAATCTTTATTGTTTTTCTTGTCCTAATTGAGTTTGTTTACTTTTATGCTGCAATTATTTCTAATGCATATTAACAAGACAATAAGCAAAAAGAGGAGCCCAATCCAATAGCAATACTGGTCTCCATTACCAGTACATTATTTAGGGGATGTATTCTTATCTTCACCTTAGAAACCTAAAGAATGGATAATGAATATCCAGCTCCTTGTGGATACCAATCTTTTTGCCTAAATTAACACATTAAAATTCATTAAAACTGCAAGAGGTGAGAACTATTACTCATTTGTACATATGAAAACTAAGATGTAAGCAGTATAATAGGAAGAACTTTACTATGCTCAGTCACTAAGGCACATATGTGTGAAGGATGAATGAATGAATGAATGAATGAATGAATTCAAATGACTTATTAACAAGCCTACAAAGAGAGACACAAGTCTAAAACTGCTGGCTCCAGGCTGTTTTCAATGATTGAATATTACATACCGGGTGGACTTGAAGGATTTTTAGAAATAGTTGCGGCAGGTGCATATCAGTGTGAGTAACATGTGGAATGACAAAAAAGGAATTCCAACTAAATTAATAATCTGCCATGGCCTCATCAGACAAATAAAAATATAGCATGTGCACATACAGTACACACATGTTCATACATATGGCAAAATCAACCACATTTTCAATGAGAAATTATATTTTTTAATTTTTCCCTTGTACTTTCCTGATTCATTTTATTTATTATTAGATTTTTTTATTACTTAGGCATTTTTTTATTTTTTACATACACATTTATATTATTACACATATACACCGTAGGCTACCTATAGCAAAAATAACCATGACATAATCAGGAATTATATAAATGTTACATTCTTTTTGTTTTGACTTTTGTACTTGACAGTCTTGAAGAAAACATCTTTCCTATCTTGGTGCGTCTAAAATTCTGAATGTAAATCAATCTCCATTACATATTTTCATTATCAACGTAAAACATCTATCTAGACCTAAAAACATCTTAGCCCCTAACAACTAAGCTACCTGGTCTTCAACTCTGTCAGAGACTTGAGAAAGAATAAACTTGATTACTTGAGTATGCCAGGAGTGCAGGTTAGTATCTTTCCAAATGCGATGTTTATAGGCTTCTAGAATTCATAATATCTCCTTTTTATAAATTAAGCATTAAACTTGTTTGTTTAAACTTAGTTGTATGAAAGCATTCTTCAAGTACCAATGTTATTTACCTTGGTAAGCAAGTTTAACATGGCCATCTGATGTCATTGAAAATCACCCTCTCGAGTGTGGAATAATTTTGCAGTTAAACTATGGATAAAGTAATTGATGTGAATCAAGTTTAGGGAGATTGTAAAGATCATAGACCTGGTATGTTGAACAGTACATTGTGTGAATGTAGTCTGTGGTCCAAAACCTCTTTGTTTTTATAAATCTTAAGAGAAATTTAAATTTACTTAAACATTTTACATTTTGAAATAGCTTTTAACTAAAGTGCATGGTGAGAGCTTAAAATTTTGATGATGCCAGCTGGTTTTGTGGGATGACCTATAATTTTGAAATGAGATATTTTCATTAAATATGGCATTTTAAATATTTAGAGACATTAATTTTTATGGTTTAAAGTGAACTCAGTGTCTCTATGCCTCAGTTACCAGCTGATGAGTAGAGCTAACATTCCTTCCTCAAATCCAAATTGTTTACTAATTAAACCACATGCTGGTGAGGAGATGGAATGGTGACAAAGTTTGAAAGTTATAAAGTTACAGATTTTTAACTGAAATTTAAGTTCTAATGTAATTAAAATGGTACCGTAAAATGCCCAAGATTATCAACTAACCATGGCATATCAAATAGCAATAAAACTAGGCACCTCCTCTCCTATTAAAGCTGGAACAGGCAACCCAGTCAGAGGAAAAGGAACCCAATGCTGGCAAAAGTGTCAGAGATAGATAGCACCTGCCCCCACTGTTAGGAGTCCCACAGGAACACAAGCTACACAGCTATAACATATGTGCAGGAGACTTAGGTCAGTCCTATGCAGGCTCCCTGCTTGGCAGTTCTGTCTCTGTGAGGCCATAAACTCCCAGGTTAACTGTTTTTGTGTCCTTTCTTGTGAGATTCTCAACCCCTCTGACCCCTACACTCTTTCCTCCATATCTTTTGCAGTATTCCCCAAGTGCTGCCTATGTTTGACTGTGGGTCTCTGCATTTGTTTCCATCAGTTACTCGCTAAAGCTTCTCTGATGAAAATTGGCCTAGGCACCAAAAGCTATAGCAGATCTATTGCTGACAATTTTACCAGTTGTATTTGCTTCTTTCCTAGCTTTCTAGGCTTTCCAGTCTCTGGGTCCTGGCCCTTAAGGCAGTGGAAAGGTTGGGTTTCATCTCGTGTCATGTCCAGCTTGAGAGCTGGACAAGGCAGTCATAGGCGTCTTCTCAGACATGCAGGGATGTTTCAACATATAAATATCTGTCAATATAATTCACTATATAAAAAAAGTCAAGGAAAAAAATCCACAGGATTATCTCATGAGATGCTGAAAAGCCTTTGACAAAAATCCTACAACCATTAACAATAAAAGTGTTGGAGATATCAGGGATACAAGGACACACCTAAACATAGTAAAAGCAATATACAGCAAGCTGATATCCAGCATCAAATTAAATGGAGCAAAAATTAAAGAAATTGCAATTGCTTTAAAATTAAGGACAAGGCTATTTGCTATCCTTGAATCTATTAAGTATAGTACTTGAACTTTTAGCTAAAGTAATAAGACAACTAAACAAGATCAAAGGGATACAAATTGGAAAGGAAGAAATCAAAGTATTGCTATTTGTTGATGATAAGATCCTATATATAAGTGACCCCAAGGGAGCTCTTAAAACTGATGAATGTCTCCAGAGAAATGCATAGATACAAAATCAAATTTAAAAGATGTAATATGAATAAATTAATAAAATATATCTAAAAGATCATGAGCCTTGCTATATACAAACAAAAAATGTGATAAGAATGAAATAATTCCTTGTTTCCTAAAACATTTTCTCTAAGGTCTGTATCTGAATCAGCCAACAAAATTTCATCCATGTAATGGGAAATGATAGATTGAGGAAATTGTCTATAAATTATTTCTAAAGACTGTCACACAAAGTATTGACATAATACTGGACTACTTAGCATTGCCTAAGGAATACCTTCCAACGGTATCTCTTCATTGGATCACAATTGTTCAGAGTAGGTACTGAGAAAGCAAATCTTTCCCTAGCCTGCTCATGCTAGGGTATTGGGAAATATCAGTCTTTTAAGTCAATTACTATTATAGGCCATGGCCTAGGTAATGAAGAAGGTCAGTGAATACCAGGCTGTGCAGGACCCACTGGTTGAATTATTCTATTCACTGCTCTATTTTTTTCAAGTTTAAAACTTAATTTCATTAATTTATTCAGATTACAACTAAATTATTATCTCATCACTTTTATCCTCCTGTTCTCCCCTCCCTCTCACTTTCACCCTATTCCCCACCCCTAGGTCTAAGACCGAGGGGGACCTCCTCCCCACTATATGGTCATAGGCTATAAAGTCTCATCTTAGTAGCCTCCTTATTCTTTCTTTGAGTGCCATCAGGCTTCCTAACCAAGGGGTCAAATATGGGGCACCAGAGTTCATGTTAGAGTCAGTCCCTGCTCTCCACATAACTGTGGATAATGTCCTGTCCATTGAGTAGATCAGAGTATTGGTTCAATGTATTGTCCTTGGTTAGTGCAATAATATGAGCAGATGCCCCTGCACCCTGATACACCCATCAAGATCTTATTGTAGGTTTCTAGGACCCCCCTGTGTCCTTTTATTTCCCCATTTCCTATATTTCTCCTACCTAGAGTCTCAATACAATGTCCTCACATCTATCCCAATCTCCTGGTAACTGAAGACTTTTGTAGGACGTGCCGTTAGGGCTAGTGTCTAATTATAAGTGAGTATTTACCATGTGAGTCTTTTTACTTCTGGGTTAACTCACTCATTATGATCCTGTCTAGGTCCATCCATTTGTCCACAAATTTTGAGATTTCCTTAATTTGCAGATGATATTATAGTGTATATAAGTGACCCCCAAAATTCCACCAGAGAGCTCCTGCAGCTATTCACGGCTCTTAAATCTGTTACCATCCTCCCTTTTCCTGATTTCTTTTTTTTACAACAAACACAGGGGAATTCCATGGCCTGGTAGACTTTTCTACAATGGTGAACCTCCAGCTACTCTTCTACCAGCCATTCAAGGGCCTGAAATTTTTCTTTTGTTACGGCTCACTGCTCTTGCTTCACAGGTCTGTTTGATAACCACTTTAGGAGCAAGGATGTTGGTATGTCAGCAATGCCCCCCTTCATAAATTTGGAAACTCAATACCTGTGAAGTACTATGTTTGGACAATGGACACAGTTTGTGGTTGTTCTTGACTACACATAAAACTCCGTGCCAAGGAACATCTGCCATTTCACCCCTATTGTTAGTATTTGTATACAAAAGATTTTTATTGAGTGACGAATGCATTCCATATCATACAACAGACTCTTTAAATGCTTTAAATCTAGCGTATCTACTGGATGCTATGCCATCTCACCATAAGCCTCACCACCATCATTAGCAGAGATATGCTGTGCAACGAATGAGAAAGCTGATGGTGTCTATGTAGCCCCAGAGAATTCCTCTAGTGCTGCACTTGGAGTCAAAGCCCGTTTGACCTGTCTGACTTCCAGTCCTTCCAGAACCCTTGTGGCCTGTCCAGATTCCCATTCTTCCAGAATCCTACTTGCCTGTCTGGTTTCCTGTTATTCCCCCTATGCACACAGGAGTTCTGAACACCTGGCACAGGAGAAGATTGGGGTGGCAAGAGCATGAAACTCCCATTTTTAGTTACCACCATGTCTGAACACTCCTTTTTCTATTTATCTGTGGTGCTATTTGCTGCCCAAGCGCTTCCATCTCTAGCCATACACAGTCTTGTTGTAGCCCCAACTCTGAAATCTTTTCCTGCACTATAGAATTTAGTGACACTTCTGGTTTTCATATCTCATCAGTCACTTTTCCAGTCTTTTTTAAAAACGGAATTCAGGAAGAAGACAATGCCAAAACAGAAAGTTTCCTTGGGTACAAGGCAGGAGAGATGTGTCATTTTGCTGACACCTTGAAACAGTATCTTTATACTTTCAAAACCTTCAGTTTCCTCTACAGTATTAGAAAGTAAGTTACCCGTTATATCCTACCACATATGGACGCCATCTGTAGGCTTTACATTTTACAAACCTACCTTAATGCCTATACCTCCCTTCTTTCTCACCTACCCTAGATAGGAGAGAAAAGAGGTTAATGGGGACAGGAGAACAGGACCTTTTTAGTGTCAGTTTTCTAGGTGGATTCCACTCTTCATCTTCAGGATTACAACAGAGCCGTGAAAAAGCACACCAGCAATTCAGCAAAAATGACTGCAGCTGCAGCAACCAGGACCCGGAGCAGCAGCGAGGAGAACCTGAAGCTTGTTCCCTGGGGTGGTTCCCTCTAGGAGTGGCCTGAAGCAAACTGATGAACTGCTAAACAGTGGGAAACATTGCTAAAACCAAAAGCCAAGCCTCTGATTTGGGCTCATAGGTATATATAGCCTCTCAGATTATATACTAGAGGTTTTATCAGTTGGCAAAGTCCACGACCCCACAAGAGGCAATTCCTCTTCTTATAGACAAACACCACATGTCCTCTCACAAGTCTGTTTCTAGTGGACAGACACTGCACACTCTCACATAAGTCTGTTGCACATACCACAGTTGAGATTAAAACAGAAACATGCTTAAATCCACTACAGTCCATGTTCACATACCACAGTTGAGATCAAAACAGAAACATGCTTACATCCACTACAGTCCATGTTTTTTTTTTATGTACTTTGGATATTAGCCCCCTTATGGATATACAGCTGGTAAAATTTTTTTCCATTTTGTAGCTTGGCACTCTATCAGAATGAACATGTCCATTGCCTTACACAAGCTCTTTAGTTTCTTGAAATATCATTTATAAACTGCTGGTCATAGTGCCTGTGCTAAAACATATTTTGTTCAAAAGGCCTATTCCTCTGCTTATGAGTTTAAGGCTGTTCACTGCATTCTATTCTATGAGGTTCAGTGTATCCATTTTTCTCTTGAAGTCTTTGAACCATTTGGAGCTGTGTTCTGTACAGGGTGG
The DNA here is from genome assembly GCF_964271855.1 of Acomys minous. Classification (NCBI taxonomy): domain Eukaryota; kingdom Metazoa; phylum Chordata; class Mammalia; order Rodentia; family Muridae; genus Acomys; species Acomys minous. Next base: position 30,671,719 of record NC_140493.1, on the reverse strand, counting down.
TAACTATGGATCTGTTTTATTATTCTACATGCACTCAGTATCAGTTATCAAAGGTGCTGTGTTTTCCCGCAAGTGGTTATGTGGTTTTTGTCTTTTTTATAAAAAGCCAGGTGTCTATACGTGTGGATTTATGTCATTGTCTTCAATTCCATTTCATTGATTGACATGTATGTGTTTTGTGCCTATACCATGCTGCCTTTATTAATATGGATTTGGAGTACAATTTAAAAATGGGAATGATGATCCCTGCAGCAGTTCTGTAATTATTTAGGATTGTCATAGCTATGCAGAGATGTTTGTTGTTGTTTCCAAATAAATCTAAAATTGTCCTTTCAATTTATGTGAAGAATTGTTTATAATTTTGATGGGGAATGAAATGAACCAAATCTGATATTCATATTTAGGCTAGAGAATTTTTATTACTTAACATTTTTTTACATCTACATTTATATTATTACACATATATACAATAAACTACCTATAGCAAGAAGAATCGTGACACAATCAGGAATTATATAAATGTTACATTGGCTAGAGAACTTTATTCAATTTATTCTATGTAAATTGATTTTTGTAGGATGAAGATTTTTACTGAATTAATCCTACCAGTCCAGGGACAGAGGAGATCTTTCCATCTTCTGATATCTTCTCAGTGCTTTTTTTTCCCTTTAATGCCTTAAAGGTTTTATCATACAAGTCTTTCACTTTCTACAATAAATCTACCCCAATATATGTTATGTTATTTGAAGCTATTGTGAAAGATATTTCTCTGATTTTTTTCTCAGTCCATTAGTCATTAGTATATAAGATGGCTACCGATTTTTGTGAGTTAAAGTTTTATCCAGCTTCTTTGATAAAAGTGTTCACAAACTGTAAGAGTTTCTCAGTAGAATTTTCAGAGTCACTTATGTATACTGTTATATCATGTATAAATAAAGACAACTTGATGTCTTCATTTCCTTTTTAAATCTTGATATCATTCAGCTGCCTTGTTGCTCTAATTAAGACTTCAAGAACTATCATGAATGGTGGTAGATAAAGTGGATAACCTTACCTTGTTCTCTCCATTTAAGCTCATGTTTGTTATGGGCTCTCTGAAAAATTGTCTTTATTATGTTGAAGTATGTCTTTGGTATCTTTAAACTCTCCAGAACATTTATATAGGAGCGTTGAATTTTGTTAAAGGTGTTTCCTGCATCTAAAGAGATGTTCATGGGAGTTTGTTTTTCAGTTTTTTATATGGTAGATTATATGTATAAGTTGAAATATGTTAAGAAATCCCTGTATCTCAGAGATTAAGCCTTTTTCGTCACAAAGGATATTCTTTTTTAAGTATTCTCAAGTTATTTTTGCTTCACTTTTACCTTGATAGGCATATTCATATTTAGGCTAGAGAATTTTTATTAATTAAACATTTTTATTTTTTACATATACATTTATATTATTATACATGCATACAATAAACTTCCTATAGCAGAAAGAATCACGACACAATCAGGAATTACATAAATTTTACATTGGCTAAAGAACTTTAATTTAAGATTTTGATGAAATTATTTTTTATCCCTTTGACCTGGGATTCTTCTTCTACTTCTATTCACAATAGCCTTGTATTCAGTCTTTTTTATTTCCATGTTTTCTGGACTTTTTGTGACAGGAAAATTGTTGTGTTTGGTGTTTTGCTTTTTACTTTTTCTCTGACTTATGTGTTCATTTCCTCTATTTGCTATTCAATGTCCTGAGATTTTTCCATTTATAGCTTTTACTCTGTTAGTAAGACTTGTCTCTGAAGTTCCTGTTTTAGTTCCTAAATCATTCCTTCTTGGGCTTCTCACAGTTGTTTTTTTTGTTGTTGTTGCTGTTGTTGTTTTGTTTTGTTTGTTTTGTTTTGTTTTTGTTTTTTCTATTTTCTATTTTCAAGCTTTAAACTGCTTGATTCATTCTCTTCACCCAAACAAGAAAGAATATACCTTCTTCTCTGCACCCCATGGAACCTTCTCCAAAATTGATCACATCATAGTTCACAAAGAAAGCCTCAACAGATACAAGAGGATTGAAATAATACCTTGTATCCTATCAGATCATCATGGTCTTAGGATGCAATTCAACAACAACAGAAATAACAAAAAGCCTACACGTCTCTGCTAAATGACACCTGGGTCAGGGAAGAAATAAAGAAAGAAATCAAGGAGTTTCTGAAATTCAATGAAAATGAAGGAACAACATACCCAAATTTGTGGAATACATTGAAAGCAGTGCTAAGAGGAAAATTCATAGCACTGAGTGCCTTTAAAAAGAAATTGGAAGCATCGCACATAAACACCTTGACGACACAACTGGAAGCCCTAGAAAAAAAAGAAGCAGAAACACCCAAAAGGAGTAGACGTCTGGAAATAATCAAACTCAGGGGTGAAATTAACAAATTAGAAACTAAGAAAACAGTCCAAAGAATCAACAAAACCAAGAGCTGATTCTTTGAGAAAGTCAACAAGATAGACAGACCATTAGCCAAACTAACTAAAAGGCAGAGAAACAGTATTGAAATCAACAAAATCAGAAATGAAAAGGGAGACATAACAACAGACACTGAAGAAATACAAAGAATCATAAGATCCTACTTTGAAGGCATATATGCCACAAAATTTGAAAATCTAAGGGAAATGGACGATTTTCTTGATCAATTTCACTTGCCAAAGTTGAATGAAGAACAGATAAACAAACGTTTTCATAAGTCTTTTAAAGGCATTTATTAATTCCCTCTTTAAACACCTCTATCATATTCATAAGGACCATTTTAAGGCCTTTGCCTTGTACTCCAGCTGGGTCTGAATACTTAGGGCCTACTACAGTAGGATTTCTGGACTCTACTAGAGACACATCTTGACCTTTATTGAATGTTCTTACATGCTGGTGTCTAAGGACCTGAGCTTGGGAAGGTTGTAATTTTAGGTGGTATCTGCTTCTGTCTTTGTTGTGTGGGGGGGGGGGCTTTTCCTTTCATTTACTCTCTGATTCTTACAGGTATAGTTATTTTGCCCCATAGGAAATTTTTCTGAGATCTCAAAAGGAGTAGCAAATGGGGTTTGGAAATAAGATATGTTTCTAGGTACTGCGATCTGACACCTAGGTGATATTTATTTTCTTGGTTAGATTTGGTACTTTCTACTAGATTTAGAGATTATTTTGTTAGTAGGATGATGAGTAGGACCATTAATTTTTTAAAAGATCTGTAATGTCATATTTATAATGTATATTCTTTCATAGACTATTTTCTTTTCATAAAAAGCCATTGCTGTTTTCACAAGTTCTAAAGGGTTTCTTTCTAAACCATCTTATGGGCAAAGTTTCCTACTAATACTTTAAATATGTTTTAATATTTATATGCTTTTTGTGTGCATCTATTTTTACATATGTATAAAGCATTCATACAATTTCTTGTAATTCTACTGCCAGGGTATTTTATGCCCTCATCTGGCCTCCAAGGAGACGCTGGCAGTAGAATTACAAGAAGTTGTAAAAATTTCTCCTTCTCTCCCTATTGTATTGAATGGCATTGGAATATAAACTTCAAGATATCGGTGAAATTGTGGACTGTGTGGTTCTATGGATTGTTTCACTTCATTTTATGGTCATGTGTTTAAATTTAATGTTATTGACAAGGCAGGGCCTTTATTATTGACATTGATTGATTTATAAATGTTTTCACTATATTGGCACTCTATAATAGGGCATTTTAATTTAGTTTTTATTCCTACATGATTATATCACTATAATAGAATTTTTAATTTTCATATATATAGGTAATACTTAGTATATAGTCTTCTTTGCAGGAAGTCCAACTAATATTGTCTGAAAGACAGGATTTATCATTGCAAAGTGACATTGTTGGAGAAATGCAGTTGCTGTTGTCAGATGCTTGCTTTGCATTGTCATCAGGAAGTCAGGCAGTCCCTTCCATCATTTCGAACTATCTCATGACATATGCCTTCACTCTCAAAGTCATAACATCACAGCTGTTGTAGAAGCAGACTAGAAATCAAATTCCATTAAATAACAATGATGAGAACTGGCATTTCCCTCTTTTTTTTTTTTTATGACAAGGGCTTTATTATTCGAGCATTTGACACAGTGAACAAGAGTGTGTGGATAAGAGTCTCTATATAGAATCAGAATCTCAAAAATATTTTGTGCATGGTACAAGTTTACATAGGATGTCTGTTTATGTATGTGCCGCCCTTGTGTATCTATGTATGCAGTGTGGATGTGAATGTGCATATATATCGACAGTAGATACCATTAGTGGATGTTTTTAAATTCGGTAGTTCTATAGCATATTTTCTGAGACATGGTTTCACAGAACCTGGAGCTAATTGACTTCAGTAGACTCTTTGCCTCATGACATAGATATATTCATACACCTTTTGTACCCTGCAGCATTCCTGGTTTCTACACAGCTGCTTGTGAACTCAGTCCCTCTGTTAGTGTGGCAAGCACTTTACAAACTCATTTCACCAGCCCCTTAAGTACTTTCAATTTAGCTTTCTTTCTGTGTCTCTTTATAGTCACATATTCCGTTATATTACTTCTTTAAAGGTACAGAGAAGTTTCTTGATACTTAATTTCCATTTCTCACAAAGGTTTTCTTAAAATAGTAGGTTAATTTACTGATTTGTTGCATAACATTTTGGCATAAAATGAAATTTATAAATTTGAAGAATGATTTTATTTCTGCTAGTGTTTTTTCATTTAAGTTTATGGCTTATGAAATTATTACAGAAAAAATGCCTGTTATTATGATTACTTAGCTCAAGATACAGAAGTTACATATTAAGAAGAAGAAGGTTTTAAGTATGTATTTGCCTATTAAAATGCAAACGTTTAGCTTTTCCATTTGAATATGCTACTTCAGATATCTTGTACTAATTACAATTATTTTTGTAAGAATATTTTCAGACATAACATTTTTAATATGGGTATTTTAAGTATATTAGGAAATCATTTTTATAAACAGTCATGAAGCTGTCTTCCCCTAACAGTTTAGAAGTATATGTTTATGTCAAGGGAAAAATTCTTTCTCTCCTTGTTTGTATCTACTTTTCCTTGCTCAGCAGAAACCCTTCATCTGTGTTCTCTTGACTGAACTACTCTGGGATCTGATGACCCTCACCTTTTCCTATTCTTCATGAGTCTATAGAATTGGATTGAACTAATCCAATTCCATTTGATACAATTATCAGACCAGGATCCAAGCAATTGGTATAGATTTGGGATGAAAGGAAAGATCTTTTCTGAGGTTGTGAATAGTTGGGGTCATTTCACTTCGTAGTAGGGAGGGTCAACTTTTATTACTTTACGTCAATAACTAGCTACCAGAGACATAGAAGAAACTCTCAATAGCAACAAAACATAAAGTATTATGGACATAATTTAAGCCCCTAAATTTACCTCTTCTTGAACGAAACTTTTGACTTCCATTCAAACGAGACTATTAAGTTCTTATCTAAGATATAGTTAGCTGGTTTATTTTCCTACCTATTTTATTTATTTATTTTTATTTTTTATTTTTTGGTGATATCATGTACTTATTAACATCACAATCGCTATCAGAATATGAGCAGTGCAGTGTTACAGTACAGCAATGGCTTTGATATCACTAGAAGATAGGAAGTTTTCACATTCCGTTAAACTTTTATGTGAGAAGAATTTACACACTTCTCACAGAACTGTTATTACATTACACATAACTATGTGTATATGGTTATTTTAGTTATTTTATGTATGTTTAAATATATATGAACTTATATGTTTATGTAGATAGTAAATTAATGATTAGCATCTTTTCATGAACCAATATGAACTGAACATTGTAGGCAATATAGTTTCTATCTAAACTAATGACTCTATGGTATAATAGAAAAGTAAATGAAACTTTTCCTCAGTTATTGTTCATTCAATACACAGAAGTGCATATATACATAATATACATATATATATCATATGTACATACATATAACATGTATAACATATATCATATATATTTCCTTTTCTAAAATTGGGAACGAGGCAAGGCTGCCCACTCTCTCCATATCTCTTCAATATAGTACTCCAAGTCCTAGCCGAGCAATAAGACAACAAAAGGAGATCAAGGGGATCCAAATGGGAAAGGAGGAAGTAAAATTATCCCTATTTGCAGATGATATGATAGTCTACATAAGTGACCCTCAAAATTCCACCAGAGAACTCCTACAGCTGATAAACACCTTCAGCAAATTGGCTGGATACAAAATTAACTCAAAAACGTCTGTAGCCTTCCTATACACAAATGACAAGCATACAGACGAAGGAGTTAGGAAAACCACACCCTTCTCGTTAGCCACAAGCAATATAAAATATTTAGGAGTTACTCTAACTAGGCAAGTGAAGGACTTGTTTGAAAAAATTTCAAAACACTGAGAAAGAGATTAAAGATGACATCAGAAGATGGAAGGATCTCCCTTGTGCAAGAGGATTAACATAGTAAATATGGCCATATTACCAAAAGCAACCTACAGATTCAGTGCAATCCCTATCAAAATACCTACACAATTTTTTTAAAGACATTGAAAGTTCAATTCTGAACTTCATATGGAAAAACAAAAAACCCAGAATAGCTACCTATTTTTTAAATGAGGTAGTATATAGAGGTTTGTTTTCTCTTTAATTATTTCAACTCTTTGGATATGTTGTTTATATTATAGTTTATGGCTTAAAGCGCATTCCTTCTTTTTAAATTGTATTAACACGAGCATAATATTATGCTTTTGTGCTCCAAAAACAGAATTTATATATGAATTATTTTTTAATATTTTTATTGTTTAAAATGATATAAGAATTGCTTAATTCCCTTCTAGTAGCAGTTATCAAGTCATATTGGTCAAATACTTTTATTAATCTTTGCACCTGGGCTTTAACGCCATTGAGTAGTTATGACATCACTAAATGCCCTCAAAGCATGAGACTGACGGAAACGTTTTGAAAGTAACACTAATCATTTTGTTCTTACATAATTAATTAGAAGGCTAAGGACAAATTACTTATCACTCCAATCATATGGAATAATAGAAACTAATGTGAATATTTTTTTTTAATTTCCCATGTAAAGATTTTGTGGCTAATAACCTACAATTTGACTTAATTATATTTAATGAGTTCATTTGCAAAAGAGAGCTAATAATTCCAATGAAGAAATATATTATTTTTAATGGTTCTGAAAGCTGTAGGGAGTCAAATGCTCTTCATACACAATAATCAAAATATACTATCTCACACTTCATTCAAATGTCAGATTGTGATATGTTGTGGAATCAATATTTGTATCCACTCCCTAAAAATATATTATAATCCCAACCTGCAATATAACATTATTTGGAGAAAGTGGTTGAAAGAAGCGTTAATTTTACATAAAATTAATTATTCCACAGTTCTTTTTAAAACAGTGGTTTTCTTTCAGGTTGCTGTAGTTTACTTCCGATTTCTTTGAATTGTTCCACATGAGAGGAAAAGAATCTGTACAAAAAGCATTTATTAAAGAACAAAAATGACACATTGCCATAGGCAACATTATTAAGAAGTACAAAATTTTTCTGAAGGAATATATCAACAGGTGGTATTATGTAATAATAGCTACAAGCAACTTTTAGAGTCCCATCAGCTGAATTAAAATAGGGGTGCTGGTGATCTTCTGAAGAGTTTAAGAAGAGCCTTTAGGAAAACTTGTGTGCTGCGATTTTCCCTTTCCCAAATAAGAACAGGAAAAGAAGATAACTACTGAAATGCCTCCACAAAGTCTGACCATGATGGTACCCTGAACAAAGTTTTTTCAATATATATAACTATAGAGAAATTTTAATTCAGCAACATGGCTGCTCTGGCAAAAAAAAAAAAATCACATCTAAAGACATTGTGTGTCTATGTGATGTGATGTGGCTGAGAAGCAGACACACCCTAGATTACACTATGATGTGGGTAGGGTATAGACATAAATTTAGTACACACCTTTAATCCCAATCCATGATGTCTAATTGAGGGAAAGACAGGGAAGAATCAGGAAAAGATTTGATAGAATGCCAAACCTCATGAAAGCCAACACCAAAGATAAGAACAGTGGCGGGAGAGAGAGCGAGAGAGAGCGAGAGAGAGAGAGAGAGAGAGAGAGAGAGAGAGAGAGAGAGAGTTAGAGTTGAATTGGATTTGTTGCATGTCAAATGAGTGCAGTTGAGTACATGAAGTTCCACTCAGGCCTGTTCTGTTCCATTCATGCAGTGAAATGAGTTCAGTTCCGTCCATGGAGTTCAGAGACAATTTTTACAAGCAGAGCAAAGCAGTGGGAAGCTGAGAGGATCCAATTCCAATCAGTCGGCTTCGAAAGGAGTTTGAGCTAGAACAGCTGGGTTGAATCAGCCATCCAGAGTTCCAAATGAGCTGGAAACTTTGACCCTATTTAGCAGTAAGGCTCTGAGGTTGAAAACATTCTAGGCACTAGGTTAGCAGACAGAGACTGGAAGCTGAAGCCTTTAACATCTGGGCTTACAGAAGATTAGATTGCATGGAAGATAGAAGCTTTCAGGTCCAGGAATAGTTAGAACAGAAACACTCTGGGATCATAATGCTTGTGGAAGGCTCTTATCTCACTCCCTTACCTGAGGAAATAAAGACAATGTCTACAATAGGCAATGAAAAATAATTTTTGTTATTGAATGCCTAGCAATATGATATTTTGTTATCATCTTTGAAGCAGATAATAATTTTATAAAAGATCAAACTGCGTATTTTGACTATAAACATGTTCAAAAGCATATGGTCATTAAAAGACACTGTGAGTAAAATAAAAAAAGAAATGACAGATTATGCATTAGGTACTTGTCTTTTTAGTATAACAAAATATCTACACAACTGACGTGAGGAAAAGAGTTTATCTTATCTTAACAATGCATGTGCATAATCCATTATGGCAGTGACATTGTGGTACAAAAAGTTTGAAGCAGATGTTCACAACATTCCTCAGTCAGGAAGCATACAGTCCACCATGGCAGGTGCAATATTGTGTCAGTACATTGGTATAAACATTGATCAAACACTTCCCAAAGAATAGAAACTATTAGAATGTAAATAAATGCGTATATGTATATAACACAGTTAATGAAAGGAGAGGCCATGATTTGAAAGAGAGAAAAGGGGTTAATTGGAAAGATTTGGAGAACGGGATGGTACAGAGGAAATGATGTAATTATTTTATAATCTCTAAAAACAAATACTCACTCATTATGATCATTTCTAGCTCAATCCATTTATCCACAAATTTCGGGAATTCCTTGTTTTTAATAGCTGAATAGTATTCCATAGTGTATATGTACCACAGTTTCTTTATCCATTCTTCTATTGAGGGACACTTAGGCTGTTTCCATGTTCTGGCTATTATGAATAAGGCTGCTATGAACATGGTTGAGCAAATTTTCTTGTTGTGTGCTGGAGCATCTTCTGGGTATATTCCAAGGAGTGGAATAGCTGGGTCTTGAGGAAGCCCTATTCCCATTTTTCTGAGATAGCACCAGATAGATTTCCAAAGTGGTTGTACTAGTTTGCATTCCCACCAGCAATGAAGGAGTGTTCCTCTCTCCCCACATCCTCGCCAGCATGTGGTGTCGCTTGAATTTTTGATCTTAGCCATTCTGATGGATGTAAGATGGAATCTCAGAGTTGTTTTGATTTGCATTTCCCTGATGATTAAGGAGGTTGAGCATTTCTTTAAGTGTTTCTCAGCCATTTGATATTCCTCTGTTGAGAATTCTCTGTTTAGTTCCAAGCCCCATTTCTCAATTGGGTTCTTTGGTTTGGTGGTGTTTAATTTCTTGAGTTCTTTATATATTCTGCATATTAGACCTTTGTCAGATGTAGGGTTGGTGAAGATCTTTTCCCAGTCTGTAGGCTGTCGCTTTGTTCTCTTGACAGTGTTAACCCAGAAGCAGAAAGACTCAAATGGTATATACTCACTTATATCTGCATATTAGCCCAAGGGGCATGTCCCACCAAAGCCTTCACTTACCAGGAAACTGAGACAGAGGGGAGGACATTCTAGTGGGACTCTAGATGAGAGAAGCATGGGAGAATGGCAAAGTAGAAGGATCCAGAGGGTCCTAGAAACCTACAAGTAGAACATTATGATAGGCAGATTTGGGCTCAGGGGTCCCGCTCAAACTAAGGCACCAGCCAAGGACAATACAGGCGGTAAACCTTAAACCCCTACCCAGATCTAGCCAATGGTCAGAACAGTCTCCACAGTAGAGTGGAGAGTGGGATATTACTTTCTCACATACTCTGGTGCCTCACCTTTGACCATGTCCCCTGGAGGGGGAGACCTGGTGGCACTCAGAGGAAGGACAGCAGGTTACCAAGAAGAGACTTGATACCCTATGAACATTTACAGGGGGAGGTAATCCCCCTCAGGAACAGTCATAGGGGAGGGGAATAAGGGGAAAATGGGAGGCAGGGAAGAATGGGAGGATACAAGGGATGGGATAACCATTGAGATGTAACAAGAATAAATTAATAAAGGAGAAAAAAAAGTAAAAATAATAAAAACAAATAAAAACAAATACGTAATAAAAAAGTATCAGGGTCAGTAAATCAATATAAAATGAAACTATAAGGAGATAAATAATAAAAATGCTTTATTTGTCATTAAGTTAATGTAAAGGAATTAAGTAGTAAAAACATCATTTTTGTCACTCAGCTCATGTAGACTGAATCTACTAAAAAAATAAAGATTAGAAAGTTATTTTCATGTCTAGAAACTAGAACCACCAAAACTTGTGAACAACTTTTTAAAAAAATCATTTAGAGGTTTTTCTCTTTAAAATTTTTAAAAATTTTTATTAATTTATTCTTGTTACATCAGAATGGTTATCCCATCTCTTGTCTCCTCCCATTCTTCCCTCCCTCCCATTTTCCCCTTACTCCCCTCCCCTATGACTGTTCCTGAGGGAGATTACCTCCCTCTGTATGTGCTCATAGGGTATCAAGTCTCCTCTTGGTAACCTGCTGTCCTTCCTCTGAGTGTCACCAGGTCTCCCCTTCCAGGGGACATGGTCAAATGTGAGGCACCAGAGTATGTGAGAAAGTAATATCCCACTCTCCACTCAACTGTGGAGAATGTTCTGTCTATTGGCTAGATCTGGGTAGGGGTTTACGGTTTACTGGCTGTATTGTCCTTGGCTGGTGCCTTAGTTTGAGCGGAACCCCTGGGCCCAAAGGGCATTGAACCTTTCACATACGTCCAAGCACTCTACCATTCAGCATTCCTGACTGGAAATATTTTAAAGTTAGAAATATCATCATATAAATCAATAAATTCACTTCTGTGATATAACAGAATGCATGTAGCATGGATTTTAGAAGTGTCCCTAAACATGTGTAGCAGATGTGCAGCTTTTTTTTTTTTAGGTGGGCCCTTCAACAATTGGAGTAGGGGCTGTTTCTGACTCTGTAGCCTACCTTTGGAGCCCGTTCCCATAGCGGCTGCCTTTTCTGGGCTCAGGAGGAGAGGACACACTTAGTCTACTGTGACTTGATGTGCGAGGATAAGTTGGTACCCATGGAGCAGGGTTGGGGGTAGCGTGGGGCTTCTCTGAGTAGAAGGAGATGACGGAGTCGCGGGTAGGGATGTGGTGGGGAAACTGGGAGGAGAAGAGGAAGATGGCTACAATCAGGCTGCTAAAAAGAATAAATTAATAAGAAAAAAAGAAGTGTCCCAAGATAGAAACGTTATAAATGTTCACTTACAAGTGATCTATTAGAAGAAGTAGTGTCTATGCACAGATTCTTTTTTATGACAAATAAACATTCTGTTAAACTATGTGCAATAAATGAAGATTAAAATCAATATGCAGATATATATAAGTGACCCCATTCAAAAAATACAGAACAGAACAGAACAACAGATTTCATGTTGAATTTATCAGCTTATATAAGTATCCAGGAAATAATAACAATTACAATAAAAGAAAATAAAACCTAGAGATCTAAAAGTTGATCATTTCTTGTTTTTGTACTAAGATTATTTAAGAAGAAATTAAGTACCAATAAAGGGGAAATTTTTTATGTGCTCATCTTACTTTTAAATATGAGTGTTTGTTGCTTATATTATACCTTAGTGACTCAATAATATTCATAAGTACTTAAATCTGTACACTGGTCTAAATTATACTATTTGAAAGATACTGCTATTCTGAGGAAGTTAACATAAAATTCATACATGGAATGTTTTAAAGAACTTTAACAATTAAAAAGGCAAGAACAATATTTTTATATGTTTTAACAGTTGTTGTCTACAAAGAACTATATTCCTCTGATTAGGTTTATTTCAGTAAAACTAAAGCAGTCATAGGGGAGAGGAATAAGGGGAAAATGGGAGGGAGGGAAGAATGGGAGGATACAAAGGATGGGATAACCATTGAGATGTAACAAGAATAAATTAATAAAGAAAAAAAAAGGCTACAAAAAAAACCTTTCAAATATGTAGTAGTGGTAATGTGTGGAAAATATACCTAGACTTTTAACAAAGAACTGAAAATCTCATTTGTTTTACATTTTCCATTACAACTGTCTAATGTAAGACTGGGTATATCAGGGTATTGTGATCAATTTGTACAGTAGGGATCTAAAACAGGACTAATGTATCACGTCAAATAAGCAAGTACATGGAGAAAAAAAGTTTATCTTGTCAAACAAGGTAAAAATTTATTATAATTAACTAATTATTTCTATGTCAAAATGAATATGATAAAATGAGGAATTTAAGACTTTCTAAGAACTGATTCTTGTTGAAACTGGAATAATCCTTTCTTTCTCCATATGTATGATTTATTTTAGTTTTTGAATTGTTTTTATCTTCTACCTGTTATTTCTTTCTTTCTCCTAAAGCCTAAAATTTATGGAACATTTCAAAGTTGAACCTCATTGTATTTCTGTTTAAGGATATTATAAAAAAAATTGGTTTTTTAAAGCATCTTTTATTTTTTACATATACATTTATATTCTTACAGATACATACAATAATCTACCTATAGCAAGAAGAACCATGACACAATCAGAAATTATATAAATGTTGCAGTTGCATTTGACTGCCTTGAAGAAAACATCTTTTCTATCATGGCGCATTTAAAATTCTGAATTTAAATGAATCTTCATCATATCTTGTCATTATCAACTTAAAACATCTATCTATGAAAACATCTTAACACTTAAACAACTAAGCTTCACTGTAAAACTAAGCTACCATGTCTTCAACCCCATCAGTGACTTGAGAAGGAATAAATTTGATTACCTGACTATGCCAGGGGTGCATGTTAGTAACTTTCCAAATGAGAAGACAACAGAGGCAGTTTGCTACCTTAATGGTCACTGAAAACTCTCTATAACCTTGGGCTATCTTCTTAATTCACTGGTGTAGAATTTTGTATATAGATGCAAAATAAGTTTAATTCTAGACACAGTGGTATAGATTATTCTTCACACATTATATATAATATTTCTACTCTAATATGAGGTATTGTATGCATATAACTCGATTATAATACAAGTTTTACTTCCAGTACTTTGAAAGTGCTATTGCAGGATTTTAGGATAAAAATTTGTTAAACAGATATTCACAATACAGTTAACTATTGAAATCTGGAGAAAGAGTCAATTATTGATATTCTCATTGGTTTTTTAATTAATAACTCTAAATAGATCCTTTGTTGTATATCATGAGAATTACAGTAGCCACCATAAACAAATTAAAGGTCCAATAAATATTGCATTCCACAACCACAAAAAGAGTTCAATGAAATTAATGTAAACCCCAAATGACATTAATGTAGAAGAATTATTGCATGGTTAAAAGTTAACTCTAAACATTTTTATCCTAAAACAATGCATTGGCACCAAATACATATCATGAATGAATAATAAAATCCTTGTAAGATTTTATTTAAAATGTATTTTTCTCATACGTGTGCATTTATCAATTTTCTCAAAGTGTTAGATCATATTAGTAAAATTAAAGGATATAAGCCATAACTATGTTATTATTTCAACCTTTCAAATATGTTCCATTTTACTAAATGTTGTCTAATCAATCAAATGAAACTCAATCTGAAGAAAGCAAAGATTTTGGAGCGTATACTTAGATAAGCCTTCCATATGCTTTTAGAAGAACCTTCTTCCAATAATAAAGGAAAAAGTTTGTTGTATGCAAAAGTAATAGTGAATATTCTAATTTCTTCCAAAATAATTTGTTATATATTACATAATATTAACATTAATGCGATATATTTTATGCTTGTGAGATAACATTTGATTTCAAATTAATTTATATAAACTGCCCTTTCCTCTGTGCTGTTCTGTGTACTTAGCTGATCTAAGATTTATGGTGAGGCTAGTTTCCATGCCTTTACCATTATTGACCTAAACCCTCTGGCTTTCCTCTACATTCTAACGTTCCTTTTCTTATTTTATTACTTACATATTGATATGTTTGTTATGCTCTCCATGATGATTTCAGTCAGTGTTTGTTCATTGTAGTAAACTGAAACAATACTAACTAGATATCCTTGCACAAATTCTGAGATAAGTCTTCTAGCATGTTCTCCAAATTTGAAAATGTCCTGCTTATGTTCTGTTAGCATTGACCTCTTAACACTCCTCCGTGTTTTTTCCCTATTCTTATATCATCTTTATATCCTCTTTTCTTTGCATCAATTTCATATGGATTGTTGCACTCCCACGGTGCTTAAAAATGCTTGCTCTTGCCTATGTAGAATTATGAAACATGTAATATATTGAGCAATTTATAACCTTTCAGCCTGCCTCTAAGAATAAAAAGGATTTGCTTTTAAACACAGCTCTTGAAGAGTGTTATGTTTGAGCAAGCTCTATTTTTTAATCCTCGCTGTTCTTTTTTAGCATAAAGGTTCTTTTTTCTTTATTTTATATTTAATACTTCATGTTCCTTGTGAAAACTTCTGTTCTGAAATATGCTTTTGTTTATCCTAACCTGTTGTAAGAACTAACTTTATTTCTACAACCCTGGAATTAGAGGTAATGGGGCATTTTTTTGTGTGTCAATTTTATAGTGCTCACTGAGTTTTGACTATATGCCAGGTATCGTGAAGGGAATAGAGTGTTTAGCAAAAGCTTGGAGACTGAGTCACTGATTTCAGTTTAATATGATTGAAGAATAACACCATCATTTTAGTGTAAGTGACAAGGAGGAGAACAGAATGTGCTTTTTGGGGACTATAACAAGGCACTTAATACAAGTGTCAAGGGAAAGCTTCCTGGAGTAGTGAACATGGCATGAGATGTGAGGCTTAGGAGTTGTCATGGAGACAGGAATTGGGCAACATTATGAGTGTGTGAATAAGGTGACATGTCCTGTAGAAAGAGCTGATAAAATTTCTGGAAAATGCTAAAAGGGAAACAGAAAAGAATGAACTTGGAAATAAAAAGTAAGGGAATGGAAAAGAATGTATTGTGATTTCCTGAATGTAACATTTATAATTCTCTCAAGAGTTAAGGTGTCAGGGCCACACATAAAGAGGGAAATTATTCCTTCAGCTCTAAACTATGCCTGATTCATCGCTTGCTCTATATAACAAAGGAAAAGTATATATTAAAATCATGAAATCGAAATTTATAGAATCCAGAAGGTATTTTTTGAGATAGTTTTTGTGAAAAGGCTAATCTTATAAAGATGAGGAAATGGATGTGCAAACACACTAATTTTTCTCATAATTGAATAATGCCTTAGTCAGTGAAACCAACCCTAGGCCCTTGTGTGAGTCACTTTCCATCAAAGTCCTCTGTCCACACTCGGTCTTTCTCTATTGTGGGTATAATTTCTCTGAGACTGGCTGAGGAAATATGAATATCTAGAATTCCTATGAATTATTATTAGATTTTGGTTTTTTTGGTTTTTTTGCAACGTGTTTCCCTGTGTATCCATGACTGCCCTGGACTGTCTTTGTAGGACAGACTGATCTTAGAAATAGCAAACTGAATCCAGTGAGACATCTCTGTATGTAGATGAACTACTGGGGCATGAGCAGCACTTCAGAGCCATAACTTTCTAATGCTTCTTCAGGTAGTGATGAGAGTTCATGATTCCTGTCCTCCATCCGTACTGGGACTTTGTTTACTTGTATCTTGTGCAAGAAGAAGTTAACATCTAGTTTAGGTATATATACATACATGTATGTATATGTGTGTGTAGGCTGTAGACATCTACTAACTGATTTCTGTACGTTCTTCATCACAATTCCTGAGCATTGAGGACAAGAGGTGTGATATATGTCTTATTTAGATCGGAGCACTCCGAAATCTCTATTTTATCCACATTGTCTGTTTCTGGGTTCTTTATACTAATTTCCACCTAATGCAAAGATTTTCTTAGGAATGAAGGTGGAAAGGTATACTGACCTATGGGCATGAAGATAAGAACTTGTGTGGCAGTTTATCACTATGCCGTTTAGTTTAGTAATAGTATTCGGTCCTCACCTGGGTCCTATGATGTAGCAATACAAGGAGTTCTAGCATACTTAATGACACAAAGCATTAGTTTCATCTTATAGACCTGTCATTAATTCTAATAACAAAGCAGTTGATAATCTCCTCAATATTTATACCTTGAATATGTTGCAAGGTCAGTCATTACAGTAATTATCAGGGTTCACAGCTGGGTGAAACTCTTGATTACCACCCCCCTTGGTAATACTCGTAAAACTCCTATAGCTATTAGGGATGAAGTTACCACGTTCATAATAGCTTGATTTCTACCTGTCCTCTGATTGCACTGTTGGTGTTTTAGCAATGAGACTTTGTCATGAAGTTCTACAAGTTACCAAAGAACAATGACAATACTATATGCTTTGGGAGAAAGGCTGGGACCCCACTAACCAAACACAAATTGTAAGGCGTACATATCTCTGGGAAAGGGAAGGCAGAGTTGAGGGCAAGGTAGCGGAGTAAGTTTTAGAAGGAAGTAAATATTACAGACTACATGAAAAGTTAGCAATGTAGAATTTAAAATAAAATATATAAACATATAATAGACTTTATAATTTTAAAACTCTAAATGTATTGTCTCTTCTAAAACCCATTTATTTAATTAGCATTCTGAGGCCTAGACCGAAGTAGTTTCTACCAATGAATGTTGGAAAGAGATTGGTATTTTATAAACAATAATCTGGCTAATCCACACATTAATAAAACTCTTGGACTAAAGTACTAATATGATTGATATTAAAAACTCAAAGAAAAGTTTAATAAAATTTAAATTAGATAAAAAGATAATTGGTCTAACCTAGAAAAAAAGACATACAATGGACATACAAAGAAATATAACCTGAAAATAAAATAGAAGGTCCAAGGGTTTGGTGAAATAAAGAACTTATTCTAAAGAGGAAAAAGAAAACAAAATTTAGGTTTAAAAAATGAAGATACAGGAAAAGAAAGATGCATTAGATAGATAAAAAGCAGAAAGAGCCTTTATATGATTTATCTTAGTTACTTTTCCATGCTATAATAAAATGCAAGTACCAAGGAAATTAATAAAAGGAAATGTTTTTTTTTTTTGCTTACATTTTCAGATGCCTAGAGTCCAAGATGGCTAAGTAAAGCAATGAGAGTAGGAAAGGCCAAGAATTCACATCCTGATATACAAGTAAAAGCCATAGAGACATAATGACAACAGTGTGATTATTCAAACAGATGAGCCTATGGGGGCTGTTCTCACTCAAACAATTTCAGCATTTCCACTTGAGTAATCCATCTAGCAAGGAATATAATTAAGTGTGATTATTTCCATCTTTCTTTATTGTCATACTATACAATTTTACACAGTGTAAATGTATAACTCTCACAGTATCTTAAATTTTTTATTTGTTTCAACAATAGCATATGGTTGACTGAAGTATCAATAAAAATGTAGATGTTTTTATAAAGAAATAAAAATAAAACAAATATTTTGACGGACTAGACAAAAAATGTTGATCAGCAATGTACTTTGTAAGTTCAAAACAAAAGTCGTATAATTCAAGTATTGAATTTATAATTTTGTGTACATGTCTCCTCAACCAATTTTAGATGATCCTTGTTAACTTTTACTGCTTTTTATTTTGAACTTATTTAATAAACTACATTAAAGTGAAAAAAAAAGAATTTATAATTTTGAACCAAGCACATATTAAATAATTCGCTGATGCTTGTATACAATTATATATATATATATATATATATATATATATTAAAAACAACTAAAATAAAATCTTTTTTAATATCTCAGTTGAATACATAGTAGGCACCAAATTTTTATAAGATTATTTGTAATTGATTAAATTGATTAGAAGGAATACGAGACGTTTGATCCCAACTAGGCTCTTAGTATACGCTAAAATATTCAATATATGTTGTGGAGTATAAAAGAAGAAACAACCCAAAGAGATTAACAGAGATCTCAGAAACAAATCCTCACAATGAATTCAGCTGAACATGGCAAAGCAGCAAAACCTTACAACATTGCAAACACATTCTTTTTCACAAATGATACTAGAACAAGTGGTCATCTACGAGCACATAAAAAATAAATATATACACCGATTTGCATCTTTAGTAAAAAAAATTAACAGCAAATTGTACTTCTAAATGTAAACACAAAACTATAGAAATCCTTTTAAAAACCTGCAAATACAAAATTTCTTGACCTTTGACATGATTATGACTTTTTAGATACAACAAAACAGTTCAAGGTACATAAAATATAAAATGATGTATTGATATGAAACATGATTAAAACTAAAAATCACTTCTTTACAGATAATGACATCAAAGAGAGATTAATTGTTAAAGACACATTTGAAAATTACTGTTAGGTAAATTGCACAGGCACCTAAACCAAACAGTAAGAAAGAAAAATAAAACTGTAGGTAACAAATATGAATAGACATTTTGGAAGAGATGTACAGATGGAAAGTAAGCATGCAAAATGTTGTCCCACTCCACGACATACATGTCATTAGAGAACTCCCAATTAAAATAAATTCATATTATTGCCACTTGTTTTAGAATGGCTAAAATCCATGCAATAACAGCACAGATATTGGCAGTGGGGTGAAACAAAGGAAACACTGATTAATTGCAGAGGGAGTACGAAATGGTTTGTTCACTTGTGATGACAGTATGGCAGTTTCTGACACATCTAAACACTATTACCACAAAATCAAATACTATACTCCTTGATTTCCTCTCAAAAAGAGAGAGAGAGAGAGAGAGAGAGAGAGAGAGAGAGAGAGAGAGAGAGAGAGAGAACTTATGTCTCCATGAATTCTGTAGTAGTTTTACTTGCAATTGCCAAACCTTGGAGGCAACCAAGAAGTCTCATTGTTAGTGAATGCATTAGTAAACTGGGGGTAGACATGGCAGTAAAAATAAATCCTACCTCTCCACAGAAAAGATGAAGGAAACAAGACAAGCTTTAAAACTGAAAGCACTAATCTGAAAAAGCTACATGTAGTATGATTTCTACCCTATGACATCTATCTCAAGGACAAGACTACTGATAGACTTTGATGAGGATGAATTAATAAGGATGGAGCACTGAGATTGAATAGAAAAGCTTTAGAGCAGTTACAACTAATCAGTATGATGCAACGTTGGTGCATATGTACTACTGTCATATGTGAAAGCACATAGGATGCATACAGCCAGAGAATACTCCAGCATAACGTGACTTTTGGGTGACAATGGTGCATCTAAGCTTACTGATTATAACAAATACCCCACGTCATACTGGATGTTACCAATAAGAGGGTTGCATGCATGGCCTCCCAGGAATTATGTGAGAGTGCTCTACACATTCTGCTTTGTTTAGCTGTGGCCTCAAGACTGCTCTACAGGGCCAAGTTCTTTGGCTCAAACAATAATAAAGGGTAGAATCCAGTACTATTGTCAAAATGCCCAGAGTTATTTGCAATTTTCTATTATACTAATACAGTAGATGAGTTTAGAGGCTTCAGATAGAAGGTTAATATGTTTAAAGAAGTGTTGGCACTCTGAGGAAGGATAGCAGGCTACCAAGAAGAGACTTGATACCCTATGAGCATATACAGGGGGAGGAAGTTCCCCTCAGGAACAGTCATAGGGGAGGGGAGTAAGGGGAAAATGGGAGGGAGGGAGGGAAGAATGGGAGGATACAAGGGATGGGATAACCATTGAGATGCAACAAGAATAAATTAATAAAAAAATTTTTAAAAAGTAACTTAAGAGCAGACTCAAAAAAAAAAAAAAAAAAAGAAGTGTTATGACTTAGACTTCTATTCAGTTTCCATGGTCTCTTTCCATGTTTAAAAGGAAATCTGAGCACATTAGTAAGCTATATATTCTGACCAGTCCTCACGATTATGATTCATATTGATTTAGCTTTCATAACATCAGACTGTGTTCATAACATGTAAACTTGACACAAACCAAACATCATGAAATCATCAACCATCAATATAATAATTAATTCTTTCTAATCTAAGCTGTATAATGTACCTGTATGTTAATAAAAGTTATTCTTAATTTTTTGGATTCAGATCCTGAAAGATATTGTTAGAATAATTTTAAAATATGTATATTTTATTTAGTGATAGGTAAGTGCTAAAATAGGCATGCGGATATTTAAGATTCAGGAATGGCATAAGAACCACTTAATTGTGAATAATGTAGCATTTATCTTGCTGAACCATTCTTTGATAAAATATCCATGTGAAAATTTAAATGTGTTAATTTATAAAAAAAAGTATTTTCATAAAATATATTTATGAATATTATGTAAATGTAAAAGAACAAGGTTTTAGTAAACAATAAAATGGCAACTAAATTATTATGGACTACAAGTAAATGATTTTTAAAAGGATTACTAATTTAGATATACTTCCAACTACAAATAATATATTTCATCTACTAGCAATCATTTAATGCCTCCAGTGTATGAGTTTGTGCTGTGGTGGGAGTTGTGTTCTGAGCTCTGGTTCTAGGGCCATCCCTCTTGTATGAGCCAAGAGAGAGATACAGCTGTAATTTAAAAAATAATCACTGTTATATACTTAACAGCAGAAGATTGTACTAACTGTAAATATAGCAAAGATCAGAGAGCAAGTGATTTGATAAGTAGACAAGATTTCTTACATGGCTTTAAATAAGAAGTGTTATAATAAGGTCAGTAAAAGCAGATGCAATAGGAGGTGTCTGGGGCATGCAGAGGTAAGTATAGAAAACTATTCTGAAAAGCCCAGCTCTCAGGAGCCAAAGACAAACAATTTTTATTTTTTAAGGATACCTATACTAAAGACAGCCTACTAGCCAGTGAGATTAAAGTAGTATTTTTGGAGTGTGGTGACTCTATGGAGGAATTGAAGCAATTTTACATATTCTATGATTTGTGTTAGCATAAGCTGAATGCTACTATGGAAAATGATGTGATGTTGAAAGTCAACTATTTTTTAAAAAGGATTACAGAAATCAATTTATCTGAAAGCATTTGACTGAAAACAGGAGGCATAAAGATGTACAGAATATAGGATTAGGGTTTTAGGAAACATCTGCTGGAGCGCTCTTGGTTATACAGGGTGAGTTAAAAACTTGACAGATGAGACCATAAGAACACAATAGGCTCTGAGGTCCTTTTTTTTTTTTTTTTTTTTTTTTTTTTTTTACAGTATGCTGTATTTCAGTTTTATTTTTTTTAATTAATTTATTCATATTACATCTTGATTGTTAGCCCTTCCCCTGTTTCCTCCCATTCCTCCCTCCCTCCCACTTCCCCCCTTCTCCCCTCCCCTATGTCTGTGATTGAGGGAGACTTCTTCCCCCTATGTATGCTCTAAGATTATTGAGTCTCTTCTTGGTAACTTGCTATCCTTCTTCTGAGTGCCACCAGGCCTCCCCATCCAGGGGACATGGTCAGAAAAGGGGCACCAGAGTTCACGTGAGAATCAGATCTCACTCTCCACTCAACAGTGGAGAATATCGTGTTCGTCGGCTAGGTCTTGGTAAGGGTTCGAAGTTTACTGCCTATTTCTCCTTGGCTGGTGCCTTAGTTTGAGGAGGACCCCAGGACCCAGATCTGCCTGTCATAAAGTTCTTCTTGTAGGTTTCCAGGACCCTGTGGGTCTTGTTATTTCCCCATTCTTCCATGCTACTCTCGCCTAAAGTCTCAATAGGATGTCCTCTCCTCTGACCCACTTTCTTGGTAAGTAAGGTTTTTCATGGGACGTATCCCTTGGACTAGTGTTTTGATATAAGTGAGTATATACCGTTTGTCTCTTTTTGCTTCTGGGTGAACTCACTCATTATGATAATTTCTAGGTCAATCCATTTGTCCACAAATTTCGGGAATTCCTCGTTTTTAATAGCTGAGTAATACTCCATAGTGTAAATGTACCATAGTTTCTTAGTCCATTCTTCTACTGAGGGACACTTAGGCTGTTTCCATGTTCTGGCTATTGTGTATAAAGCAGCTATGAACATGGTTGAGCATATGTCCCTGTTGTGTGTTCGAGCATTTTCTGGGTATATTCCAAGGAGTGGGATAGCTGGGTCTTGAGGAAGCCCTATTCCCATTTTTCTGAGAAAACGCCAGATAGCTTTCCAAAGTGGTTGTACTAGTTTGCATTCCCACCAGCAGTGAAGGAGTGTTCCTCTCTCTCCACATCCTCGCCAACATGTGGTGTCATTTGAGTTTTTGATCTTAGCCATTCTGATGGGTGTAAGATGGAATCTCAGTGTCGTTTTGATTTGCATTTCTCTGATGCCTAACGAGGATGAGCATTTCTTTAAGTGTTTCTCAGCCATTTGATATTCCTCTGTTGAGAATTCTCTGTTTAGTTCTAAGCCCCATTTTGCAATTGGGTTGTTTGGTTTTGTGGTGTTTAATTTCTTGAGTTCTTTATATATTTTGGATATTAAACCTTTGTCAGATGAAGGGTTGGTGAAGATCTTTTCCCAGTCAGTAGGCTGTCGCTTTGTTCTCTTGACAGTGTCTGCTGCCTTACAGAAGCTTCTCAGCCTCATAAGGTCCCATTTATTAATTGTTGACATTAAGGCCTGGGCTGTGGGTGTACTGTTCAGGAAGTTGTTTCCTGCGCCTATGTGTCCCAGGCTCTTCCCCACTTTTTCCTCTAACTGAGTTAATGTCTCTGGTTTTAAGTTGAGGTCTTTAATCCACTTGGACTTGAGTTTTGTGCATGGTGACAAATAAGGGTCTAATTGCATTTTTCTACATGTAGACATCCAGTTAGACCAGCACCATTTGTTGAAGATGCTATCATTTTTCCATTGAATAGATTTGGCATCAAAAGGAGATCATGGGGATCCAAATGGGAAAGGAAGAAGTCAAATTATCCCTATTTGCAGATGATATGATAGTGTACATAAGCGATCCCCAAAATTCCACCAGAGAACTCCTGCAGCTGATAAACACCTTCAGCAAATTGGCAGGATACAAAATAAACTCGAAAAAGTCAGTAGCCTTTCTGTATACAAATGACAAACAGGCAGAGGAAGAAATTAGGAAAACTACTCCCTTCACGATAGCCACAAACAATATAAAATATCTAGGAATAACTTTAACCAAGCAAGTGAAGGACTTATTTGAAAAAAACTTCAAACCTTTGAAGAAAGAGATTGAAAATGACATCAGAAGATGGAGGGATTTACCTTGTTCATGGATCGGGAGAATTAACATAGTAAAAATGGCCATCTTACCAAAAGCAATTTACAAATTCAATGCAATCCCTATCAAAATACCTACAAAATATTTTGAAGATATTGAAAGATTAATTCTCAAATTCATATGGAGAAATAAAAAACCCAGAATAGCAAAAACAATCCTATACAATAAAAGATCCTCCGGAGGAATCTCCATACCTGATCTCAAGCTGTACTACAGAGCAACAGTAATTAAAACAGCATGGTACTGGCAAAGTAATAGGCTGGTGGATCAATGGAATCGAATTGAAGACCCGGAGATGAACCCACACACATTTGCTCACTTGATTTTTGACAAAGAAGCTCTGAGGTCCTTTAAAACACAATCTGGCATCCACTAACGTCCACACAAAGTCAGCGAGCGTATGGGTTACCTGGAGACAGTAATCATGTGCAACACCTAGAACTGTGTTTGAGGTAATGATGGCTGTGACATTCAGGGACTGTGGTTCAGTGAAGGAATAGCTGATTCAAATAGGAGGGAACAGATTTGGCCTGGGCTAACTGGATAATATTTTACTTAAGATATCAAACTGCTGCTACTAATATGAAACTGGAACGTCTCATGTTGTCAAGTAAACTTCAGTGATCACAACACATGTCTGCATAGTATATAAGAAAGCTCCTTATTGTAGAGATGTGGAATGTCTCTGATACAGAAATTCGGTATATTTTTTTTATAAGTATGAAAACCAGAAATTCAGTAATGGATGGGAAATTTTCTTACAAAAATTTTAAAGTGTAGTCCAAAGAACTGAAGAAAAAATTAACTGTACATTAGTGGGAACATACATGTGATTGTGTAATAGAAAGTAATATATGAGGATGGATTCCAATAAATTTATAAACGTGGAGTGCAGGGAGGAAACAACAATACGCAGGTATCATGCCAAATGCTTCCTACTTTTCTGGTGCGGAGAATGGTGTTACTAAAACAAGCATGCCGAAGTTAAAAGATGTCAAGACGGATGTAACCACACTAGCTTAGCAATGCTCAAGTCCATCTGTGGCAAGAGATACTATGTCTCACCTGCTGTGTAAATATAAGTCAAATAGACATTTTCTTCCCCAAATTGCCCTAGGTTTGGTGTTTCTTTGAAGCAATACAAACCCTAACTAAGGCAGGTGTGTATCCTGAGAATCAGGGAGGTTTCTTTTCAAGCTTCTTAAACTTTCTTCATTACCGATGCCTGGATTTTCATGGGTTTTGGGTTGGTTGTTTTTGTTTTTGTTATGTGTGTGTGTGTGTGAGAGAGAGAGAGAGAGAGAGTGAGAGAAAGATGTATACAGCCTAACTCCTAGGTCTCTACAAGCATATACTCTGGCAGATATTAATGGCTTATCAAAATTTTTCTCAGTTTCAAAGTTTATTCTAAAGCCTTCTTTTACCTTCTGTAATTTTTTAATAATGTTTGTAAATATGGATGCTTTGGTATTTCATGGTATTTTGTTCATCTTAAACAAAAAAGTTGGAATCCCTGAATCTCTCTTCTGATATATTTAATTTTTCTTTACCCTTCTTTATTTGTATAGCAGTTGCATTTCTTTTTAAAGATATGTTTATATAACCATACTTGGTTATTTGAGTGTTGACTTTAGTTTGGGTATTGTTTACAAAAATATCCACAATTTTTCTATAATATATCTTTTTACCTTATTGATTTTTAGTGTTTGACAATAACTTAGGGTTCCTTATATAAAAATATTGTTTATGAATGACAAATCATCAGGCTAAGGAACTTAGATGATTGCATTATAGAAATAAAGCTGTTGTAATTATGAATAAATGTGATCTTAATTATATCTAAATATAGCATGTTACTAAAATTTAAATACAAATTAGTAGTTTCTGGTGTCCATGAATGTTGAAATGGTGAATTATTGAGGTCATTTGAGAACTGAAAAATGAAATAACTGGATACTTATGAACGTGTTAGATGAATATAGTCAGTATGCTCTGTATTGAGCAAAAATCACCATGATCAGTGAATTGAATACACATGTGCTATAGTCTATTTTCTGTTGCTATACTATCCAAGACTGGATAACATAAACAAAGTGAATATTCGCTTTGCTATTATAGTATAAAATTAAGTTACTAAATTATGTTGTTCTTAAGAACCTAATCTCAATTATAAAATTTATGCCTCCAAGCCCTCATCTTTTTGTGAGGAAATAATTAAATTCTCATATATAGAGTTATGGACAGGAAAAACCCATACATACATACATACATACATACATACATACATACATACATACATATACACACACAGACACACACTCACATATACACACATATCACCAAATCCACACACACACACACACACACACACACACACACACACACACACACCACCACCACCACCACCACCAAATCAATGAGCTCCTTCTAGAGGTATTAAGCCTTCTCCTAAGAATAGCCAATTCATGAAAGCACTTAATCCTACTTTTTACATTGAAAACTACATATTAATAATTAAATGTTGTTAATATGTGCACATGCTGGCCAAGTGGAAATGAGAAGACAACTTGTAGTAGTTGCCTCGCTCTTTCTTCCACATCTCCTCCAGAGAAGTAACTCAAGTCCCCACGTTGGGCAGTAAGTACCATTGTCCTTTGAGCTGTCCAGCAGCTGATAATTAGATTTCAGCATAAGATTCAGAGTGTATCACTGTTGGAGTCATAGCAGTATCTTAATTGAAGGACATAAAGGTTTTGTTCATTTTCAGTTTTGCATCCAAAATATGTTGAAAAGAAGGTACAGATTGCTTTCTATTTTTATAATATTTTTAGTATTGTAGGTATTACAGTTGTGCGTCTATGTTAGTCATTAATAAAACTGTCTCCTTTATTTCACTTTTTCATTATTATAGTACTTGCTTTTGGTAAAAATCAAACTCAATTTTGACTCACTGTAGTTTCCAATCATACACCAAACTAATACATAGAATATTATACATCAAATTGATATTTGCATTTGGGGTCATGTTTACAATATTTTTTTACTAATTTGATATCAGTTCAGTTGTCAAAGCCTCAGAAAAGCAGCTTATAATTCTGTAAAAAATGTGTACACTAAAATATATAAAAATGTGTATATAAACATTTAAAAATGGCTTGTATTAAATGACTCCTTTGATGTATTATGTAAAAGTCCCATGCAATTAACATCTAATTCTTACTCTAGCCAAAGGGAATGCAATTTATTTATTTTGAAAAATTCAAATGATGATTCCTCTATAATGCCACCAAAATATGTTACTAAATGAAATTTTATCTGAAGAAAATATCTGAGATAACACAATTTGTAAAATTGGGTAAATATTTCTAGATGGCAAACATTAGAAACATTAAAAATTATAAATGCATTAACTGTCTTTTCTGAATTGTCTAATTCTTATCATTCTTAATTTTTTCATTTATTTATTTAATCACTTTACATTCTGATCCCAACCCCACTCTCCTCTCAGTCTCACCCTCACACCCCTCCCCAAATCTGTTAGTTCTTTCATCTCAGAGAAGGGAGCTCCACGGGGTACCAATCCATCCCAGCACATCATTGTTAGTGGACCCACATGATGACAAAGCTGCACTTCTGCTACATATGTGTATGGGGTCTAGGTACAGCACATTCATGCTCCCCTAAGCTCTGCCTATTGTTTGACTGTAGGTATCTGCATCTGTTTCCATCAGCTGCTGGATGGAGCCTCTCAGAAGACAATTATGCTAGGCTCCTGTCTACAAGCATAGCCGAGTATCATTAATAGTGACAGGGTTTGGTTCTCCCATGGTGTGGGTCTCAAGTTGGGCCAGTCATTGGTTTGTCATTCCCTCAATCTCTGCTCCGTGTTTTATCCCTACATTTCTTGTAGGGAAGGCAAATTTTGGGTGGAAGATTTTATGGGTAGGTTGCTGTCCCTCTCCCTGAAATGGAATTTCTGTTTGGCTCCTGGAAGTGGCAACATCAGGTGAAATCCGATGATACTGGGAGTCTCAGCTAGGATCACTCCCATAGACTCCTTGGGCCTCCCTTTTCCCTAAAATACCCCCACCACTGATTTCTGTTTTCTTTTTCTGTTCTCCCCACCCCTCCCACTACTCCCCCTCCCACTCTGTTCCCTCCTTCCATCTATTTCAGATGTCTATTTTATTTCTTCTTCTGAGTGAGATTCAGGCATCTCCCCCCACCCCCGGGTCTCTCCTTGGCTTCTTTGGGTCTATGGATTGTATCATTGTTATCCTGTACTTTATGGCTAATATCCACTTATAAGTGAGTACATGTCCTGTGTATCACTCTAATTGATGATGAAAGATAGGATAGGAAGTACCTCTAAAGGCTTCTTAAAATGCGAATATCACAAAAGCATTTCCACACAATAGTGACAAGCGCTTCATGTTTTTAACAGTATCTGGAAAGGAAATGTAGTAAATGAGACCACAGAAGTACCAAACAGGTAAAGGGAAGCCTCTGGAGGTGATATTAGCCTTTCTATGTAACTTTTGTTCAACAGAAAACAAGTACTCATATATATGTACTTATATAAATATTGAATTCACATCATTCCTACCACCCACGTTCTCTCCATCCTAACTCCTCTCATGTCCTCTCCACACACTTTTCTTCTTGAGTCCACTTACTTATGCTCAAATCATGCCAACATGGACTTTGGAAACCTCTTAAAGTTCTTCTATTCCTATGAGCAATAGGCAATCAATTGTTGCCTACAGAGCTATGATTAGATTACATAATTCTATATCTGTACTTTTTAGTTGACATTAACAACTTACTTTGTAGCTCTGATTGGACCTGGCTCTCATTATGCCAACAAGCCTTGCCTTGGGATCACAGAAATATACCCTGCTTAGCTTCCTGAGAATTGGAATCAAGGGTGTGCACCACCATGCCAAGCAGTCCATAATAACCTTAGGAGTGATTTTTACCTAGATTTTCAAAGTCACTAGAGGAGTCTGTGGAGAAGAGTTATCATGCATTTTAAATTTCAGTGTGTTATCTCTTGGCTCTGTGTGGATAAGTCTGCAAAGCCATTTAGGCACAGTTCCTAAAGGAAGTTGAGAGCTCACTGTGGCACAGAACAACATGGGAGCTGAGAGAAGATGTACTTTGGTGAGAGATATTCATTCAGGAACAAATCTTCAAAATTCTGTTTAAAATGGATTAAGTCTGCAATGCCTACTTAAATGAAAGCAGACACATGGGACAGATACTTGGATATATGAATAGTTTCTTAGATTAGTGTTTACCATATGTGGCTCATATCACTGACACATCACACACACACACACACACACACACACACACACACACACACACAAAATGAAGACTGAAAAGTGACTAATTTGGCAGGCTGGATGACATTTTTGGTAAAAGGGGAATTGCAGACAATAAATGTGATGGGGAGCCCTGTCAAAAACAACAAAAAATAGTTGGATGAAAATATGGAGCAAAGTATGTTTCTGTGTTTTTACTTTTTTATGTGACTACTAATATTACTATGGATGATCCAAAGAATATAGTCCATAAACTAAATAAGTCATGTACTCTGGGGCAACATCTTCCTGATGGAATATAAATCAGTATATTTCTTACACTGACCAAGTGTTACTCAGGTGAGTGACAGTATATGTTAGGATATGATTGATTTGCATCCTGGGGGATGATTTTTTTTTTGGGTAGTAACAAACTTATAGTGGGCTTTACATTGGGTCTCACCAAAGTGGCAAGAGCAAAAACTGTAGAAGCAATGGAGAATGGAACAGATACAGAAATGGGCAGCATTGTTCTTCTGTGTGTCCTGAGGAGGTAGACCAGCTCTGTCAGTTCTGTCCAATAAGACACACACCAGGGTTGCAGAGTATTCATTGTGACTAATGTATGAAAATTAAATATGATGTTTTCTGGGTGTTGTACTCTTATTAATGTAGCTATGTTATTATTTACCGGGGCATATATATTTGTATTATCAGTCTTGTATGTTTGCAAACAATTTATATTTAATTTATAGAAAAAGGCATAAGTGGTGGTAGATTATTGGCAAAATACTTGATTTTTTAAACATTTAAAACATTTTTAAAAATATTTTTTTACTTTTTACATATACATTTATATTATTACACACACACACACATATATATAATAAACTACCTACAGCAAGAAGAAACATGAAACAATCAGGAATTATATAGATGTTACATTCTTATGTGTTGGGTGTTTGTATTTGGTAGCCTTGAAGAAAACATATTTCCTATCTTGGAGAATATAAAATTCTGAATGTAAATCAATATTTATCATATCTTGTCATTACCAACTTAAAGCATCTATCTAGACCTTGAACAAAAAAGCTTAATTATAAAACTAAACTTTTTGCAATTGCACCTTAGATATGACCTGAACTTTGAAAACTAAGCATTTACAAAAAAATCAGGTATTATTCAATTAATCTGAACAAAAGATTAGTATATCTATTCAGTCAGACAATTTTATTTTTTATTTATTTATTTTTGTTGTTGTTGTTGCTGATATTTTTTTTCTTTTTTCTTTTCCTCCTTTATTAATTTATTCTTGTTACATCTCAATGGTTATCCCATCCCTTGTATCCTCCCATTTTGTCCAGCAAGGATTGAGAACTACTTCACTAAGGATTCAGCAATGTAAAAACTAGTACAGAGAAATCCAGACAATATAGAAGAAATCTGTGAAAATAAAGGTCTTCCTCCAAAAGAAACTATGCTAAAATATTATTCATAAAAATTATCTAAGGTGAAATGTATTAATAAAATGAGTAGTCACAAGAGGATACTCATATGCTAATGATTTAGACACCTTCAGATAAACGGTTCTTCAGGTAATATTTAAGATAATAATAGCTATAATTATAATGCAATTAGTAGGCGCTAAGCATGAATCAAGTGTTCCACTTACATTAACTCATTTGAACTTCAAGCAATTCCACTGGGTAAGGATGATTGCTAACCAGGTTTTACAGATGATGATCTCAGATTCAGAGAGGCAAGCTGTACATGGCCGTATAACAAGATGACATCCAAACTGTGATTTAGAGCCAAGACATACGGTGCCAACGCCAATATCTGGGCTACCAATCAATTTCTCTAAGAACAGATTGTTATTTTCCAAGCTGACCAGTTGCAGATATGGTCTCATATCTCAATTCTGCTTGATTTGATTCGCTTTTCCTAGCTGATGTTACTCCATGGTGCGTTCATGCATTTCTGCTTCTCATATAAACCACTCTCTATCTCCCTTTGCAAGTAGCCCAATGTTAAATAACTCTAATACCATTATGAAGGTATTATTATCTTGGACTGTAAATCCTTCCAAGCTTAACACGCTTCTCTACTTCTCTCTTTAAATTTGCCTTTGTAAATGTCTGGTTATTCTCCCCCCCCCCAATGTTTTCCTACACAGTTTTGTAAACTTCCTATCTTTTTAATATAGAAGGAAAATTATTGATGATCAAATTATTATTCATTATGCAACCCTTCAGATTAGGAACATATTTTCTGCTATTCCTGTCTCCCGTTATTTACAAATTCGGCCAAGTTAAGACATTATTTACTTTCTGGAGCTCTTTTAAGAGTTCTGTTATCTTGCCCAAGGTTGCAAATCTAGTAAGTGGTTGAGCTGGGATTTAAAGCCCCCCAGTTCTAATTCCAGCATTCTTAATGTTTGTAGTTTGCTGTGCCATTAGAAAGACTGTCCCCAAAGCCAGACTTCAGCTCTTTCTAGTGCTTGGCAGTTTGATTGTCTCCTGACAAAGCAAAGTGGCCACTATCAAAGGAAATCATCCTTGCTATCCCTGGGGTCAAAAGGAAGGCCAGAAATGCCTTCTTGGTGCCTCACTTTACTATGTGCTTTAGTATCTACTAACATATTCTTGAATCATCAAAAAATAAACTGATTTTTAAACAGAGAGCAAAGCCCTTGGTACAACGTTTTCACCAGTTATTAGTTGCTGAGAAATCGTCATTATTGAGCAAACTTGTTACTGTATTATAGACGTCTGTTCTTTTTCACTGCTGGATGCATATTCGAACAAATTTAGGTTTGTAAAAACTTTTCAAGAAAGGAGAACTGGGTTTGTGAGCCTAGATTGAGAGATAAGCCTTAGTTCTCTTCCAAGTGTTATGTTTCCTTTGACTTAACAACTTTTTCATTAAAGTATATATGTATATGCATTTGTGTGTATATGTGTTTATGTGCATTTGTATATACAACTATGTGTCTGTTTATATTTATGTGGGAGAGTGTGGGTGTGTGCACATGTGTATGATGTGTGCATATTTACATACACAGGTGTGTTTGTGTTCTGTACACATATGTATGTATGTTAGTAAGGTTTGTGAGTGTGTATGTATATGTGCATGTGTATGTGTGTGTGTGTGTATAGGCATGTCCGTGTGTGAAGAGTAGCTCTTCTCTGTACCATTTAATTGCTATTATCATTCTCAGTATGTGGTTACCTGGATTAGAATCAAGCCAAGGGTATTAAGCTTGCATAAGTTATTTTATTCAATGTGTGATTATTGTATTTTTTTTTTTTACCAACAGAACAAATTTGTATCCCCAATTTTGTCACTTGGTAAAGGATAGACAGCTATGAGAATTTTCATTTAATATAAGTATCTTGAAAAAATAGTTACATTATAAGGCCTTAGTAAGCAGACAGGCAGAGCGGTATAAAAGGGATACCTCAGCTGCAGATAGTGAAGTCCATCCTTTAGGAATGAGTCCCTGGCACAGAGCAGCAAGTTTTATTGGTAATAGTGATCTCTAGACTCTATCTAACTGCATAACATCCAAAAATAATTAACTGTTTGAGTTAGAAACCAATGCCACATTGAAAACTTTGTGTTGTCGAACAGATATCACTGAACACTTAAAATATAACTACAGGAGGTTTGTAAAGTGAGAAATAAAGGGCAGAAGTGGCATTAAGATCCATACGCAAAGAAAGGTGCAGGTGAAAACAAAGAAGTTGTAAGTCCCTGGGTTATAGTGGTTCATTGTTTCACTGTTCAATAAAGTGTCTGGCTTAGGAATTTAACACAAAGATTTCTCAATGCAAGCATCCTATCTCTTGATTACCTTCCTACTGTCCACATACATCTTAATTTGTCGTCCTAAAAACTTCAGTTTTGTTCTCTATATTGAAACTAATTCTTCAATTAGTAGTTCTTAAGTACTTTTCATACACAATTCTTCATTTTGTTGTTACTCATTTTAAACAATGTTTGGAACCTCACCATTCTTTTTGCCTTATGATTAAATCATCTTCCCTTTGCTTAGTTTGCCATTTTTCAACAACTATCTTTCCCATTCCTCAAAGTAAATTTACGATATGAAACTAACCCTATTTCTTCAACTTCTTTAACTTTTTAGATCTTCCTTTACAAGTGTGTTTATATACAATGAACAGCTTTACCAATAAGTTGCTTCGGGTTACAACTCAATCCTTTTTATAGCACAGAACTCATTGAAATATTATTTGTGTCATTCCTTTTGGAAATCTCCTATATAAAATGATTTTAAATAAATAATATATGATAAATAATAGTTAAGAAATTCATGGCAGAATAGAAAATTCAAAGAGACTTCAATATCTTCAGTTATGTCTAAATTAGAAGAAAAGTCTTAATAGGAATTTTTACAGATATTGGGCTGCTAACAAAATATTTTTTTTAATTTTTTGAGTTATAATAGAAACCCATGAAACCCATAGAAACCCATGAAAGAGGAGCAGGAAAGACTTTAGAAACTAGAGAGTCAATGGCAGCACAAAAATACAAGTCACATAATAATCAGTTAAGCAGGACTCGTAGAGGCTCATAGAGACTGAAACAGCAGCCATCATGCCTATATGGGTCCTCTGCATGCAGTTCCTCTTTGTATATGCTGTGGTTGTGTAGCTTGGTGTTCTTGGGTTTCTAACATTGGGAGTAGAGGTGTCTCCGACTCTTTTGTTGCTCTTGACACCCTTCTCCTCCTAGTGGGTTGCCTTATCCAGCCTTAATGTGAGGTTTGTGGATGGTCTTGTTGTTACTTTTTAAGCTGACTTAAGTTGATATCTCTGGGAGGGCTGCTCTTTTCTTAAGGGAAGTGGAAATGGAGTCAATCTTGGTAAAAACCATGCATTCACTCTGTTTATATCTTGCTAGCTGATTCCTGCATCCCTGGCTCTATACCAAAATTCCTCCCTCCTGCCAGATACTCCACCTATTTTTTCTCTCAGCCATAGACCATACAATGCACAAGATATTCCTTCTTTTCAACATCTTCACATCTTCAAAACAGACAACCACTCCCCTCAAGCAGAAGAGAAAGTGGACACACAGTCACACCTATAACCAAGAAGATACTTAGGATTGTTACCTGCTGGAAGAAGGAAAATCAGTTTGTTTAATAGAATTACACTGGATATATTAATCACATTATATATATATATATATATATATATATATATATATCAATAACAAATGTTATTTTGAGCAACAGTCACCATGTTGCACAATAGCTCTTCTAGGCTGTCTCATGTATAACCAAAGTTTTTAAAATTATATTTTATTAATTTGTTCATATTACATCTCAATTGTTAGCTCATCCGTTGTATCTTCCCATTCCTCCCTCCTTCCTGCTTCCTCCCTACTCCACTACCCTATGTCTGTGACTGAGGGGGACCTCCTCTCCCTGTATATGCTCATAGGGTATCAAGTCTCTTTTTGGTAGCCTGCTATCCTTCCTCTGAGTGCCACCAGGCCTCCCCATCCAGGGGATGTGGTCAAATATGGGGCATCAGAGTTTGTGTGAACATCAGACCCCACTCTCCACTCAACATAAAATCAGGGACACTAAATCAGTTAGAAGAAAAAGTGAGTAAGAGCCTGGAACACATTGGCATGGGAGACAACTTCCTAAACAGAACACTAACAGCCCAGCCCTTAAGATCAACAATTAATAAATGGGACCTCATGAGGCTGAGAAGCTTCTGTAAAGCAAGAGACACTGTCAACAGAACAAAGCAACAGCCTACAGACTGGGAAAAGATCTTCACCAACCCTACATCTGACAAAGGTCTAATATCCAAACTATATAAAGAACTCAAGAAATTAAACACCACCAAACCAAATTACCCAATTGAAAAATGGGGCTCAGATTTAACAGAGAATTCTCAACAGAGGAATATCAAAAGACTGAGAAACACTTAAGGAAATGCTCAACCTTCTTAGTCATCAGGGAAATGCAAATCAAAACGACTCTGAGATTCCATCTTACACCCATCAGAATGGCTAAGATCAAAAATTCAAGTGATACCACATGCTGACAAGGATGTGGAGAGAGAGGAACACTCCTTCATTGCTGGTGGGAATGCAAACTAATACAGGCACTTTGGAAATCTATCTGGCACTTTCTCAGAAAACTGGGAGTAAGGCTTTCTCAAGACCCAGCTATTCCACTCTTTGGAATATACCCAGAAGATGCTACAGCATGCAACCAAAGTTTTATGACCTTTAATTAACATCATTTTATCACTTTCTTCCTGGCCTCATCCAGATAATCGCAACCTTATTTTCCTCTAAGAGATTGTATTTAGTTTCGGCATGTTATTCAATCCATGCTATGACTCTCTTCTTTCTTCCTTCATTGGTTATCATCTTCCTAACACCCCTCTAACCCTAGGCTATATTTTGTCATAAGTTTATAAAACACATATTTGATCATGTAATTGTCTGCTTCATTAATATATAACAAAGAAGTCAATTAAAAATTAACAGGAAGATTCAACAATTTTACTGGTTTATTTCACCATCTGCAACAAAGTAAAAACTCAAAAAGTCCTTTTGTGTTTTATTACTACTGGTTTCCAGTGTGTTCACAAAGACCAACAATGAATCTAATCTGTAAATTTAACTAAAATAGAAGTCAAACAAAAGTTTCACTTAATATATATTTCTTGACTGCAACTAAAAGCATTGAAAATTTACTTCTGTAGCTTCCACAACATTTACCACAATAACAGACAGATAGGCATTCAATGAAAATTGTTTGATTGAGACATTTTGTCCAATAAACTACATTTTATATGGAATTATAAGCACATTAAGATATAAGAATTCCAGCCTCATTAGTCAAGAAAATAATACATCTTCTGAATGCGTACTAGCTCCTAAAGGTGATGCAGGTAGTATTTGGCAAGGAGAGACCATTTAAGGAAGCAGTTTACTTCAGAAATAAGTGTGCATGATCAAAGACACAAGAGTGCCATCTGGTGGTGATATATGCAAAGCAGTTGTGCTAAATGACCTTTACTGCTAAACTAGGAGGTTAAGGCTGTTATTAATCATTGCAAGAGTGATAGATCTTATTACATGTGAAAATTTGTGAATGAAGTATTGTTCATATGGTTGCACTTTTAAATAAAACTGTTCTTCAAAGATACTTGACTATAGACCAAATTTTCCACTGACAATACGGTAAAGGCATTCCCATTACTTGTAATTACATATACATGCACACACATTTTAAGTTAATGTATTAATATACTAGCTTGCATATATAAAGCTCTAAGTAAATAAATATTAATACATGCATAGAATTATCATTATAATGGATGTACATTATTAAAATTATTTAATATGTTTTAAAGGTATATTAAACATTTTTTTAAAAAATTAAGTTATGATTAAGAACATTTTATTTTGATATCATAAAAATTGCAACAGCCAGACTATTGTAAAATATTAAACATCCTCATTTAATATGGATTAGAAGGAGAAGAGAGTGAAAGCAATTGTTTTGAAAATCATTCAGAATATTTTCTCATCATAGATTTTAGTAGCTTATTTTGAAATCAAAATGCCATGGGATGTCTAAGTCAGATAGTCAATGACTAGTGCCATAAACAGATACTTAGATCATTTAACTGAACTTACTTTATGTTGCCCTTGCACAGATCTGTAGTTCTGCTTAAAGCATTGCTGTAATATTGAATTTGATAACAGAAACCAAACTAGAGTCAATGAAAGAACATCCTCCTTCTCTGGAGGATGACCCGGACATTCAGCCCAGCAGAATGTTTAATGAGGAATAAATAAAACTATGACATAATCCCACAGTAAGTAAATCTTGAGCATCTCAGTTAGTAAATAAACTGGAAAAATCAACACAGGGATTTGAAATTATCCCATTGTAAATTTAAACAGAGATTTCACTGTTCCTTTAAAAATAGTTGTTGCTAACCTTTTAATGGGACCTGCACTATTTTTTTCCTTATGGCATTCCCCTACAGACAAAAAGCATGTGTAGAAGGCAGAAATTTTAGCTGTTCATTTAAATAGTCATATTTTCATTGAGAGGAAATACCACCAAGTACTGTACGTTTAAAAAGAAATGGTTTTTTTTCTTCCATAATTAAGTAATGCTTTGCAAGAATTTTAACTCATGCCTGGATAGTGAGGATGTTAGAAAAAGAATATTCTCGCTAGAGCAGTCATGACCTGTTTCTGCCTATAGTTGTAGAAAAGTGTGATAGGAGATTTTAGCTACCATACCTGTACCAAATCATTTTGGTGAAATCATTTTGATACCAATTGTTTTTAAAACTCATTGACATTCAAGAGTGTACATGACAACACTCATATGTTATATGTAGACTCTATTTTGGTACCATAACTATGTGAATTATACTGTTAATTACATTGGCAAATTGATTGATATGCATTCATACATGATAAGTTTTAATCAGTGACGTAGAATAAAGCCTTACTTATTGAGAAAGTATCACTTAAGAATTTTCCTAAATAAAGACAAAAAAAAAAAAAAAGAAGAAGAAGATGGATATTGAAGTACTGAGTTTTTTTTGAATTCCTACGCTTGTTTGTTTGCTTCTGATATCAAGTATTTACCATAAATCATCTTGGTCCATGCCTATACAAATGATTAATTGAGCCCTTCCTCATACTTGTAGATGTCAACACAAATTGCTTTTGCAAAGTTAAAAGAAGACACAATAATTCATTTATTTATCTTGGTAGATAATTTTACTCTTAAAATCTTAACCTAGAGTCAGTATGATATATTAATTATTATTTGTGGCAATATCATATTCTTAGAAATTTAAACAAAGTTGATAACAAAAACTGAAGAAAAAAAAACACATGTTAGAAGGAAAGGAGTAGTATGCTACTCATGGGAAACCAAGCATGCAGGTGACACTCAAATCCCTAGACTCACATGGCTTAAACAAGTGAAGTCCTAGGCAGACAGGCAGTAAGAACATGGGAAATTGCCTAATTTACCACAGTTTCCTTATCTATACTATGAAGTTAATGACAATATGTCCTACCATCATTCAGAAGAAAACAGTTAAATATGTACAAGAGAGGCCAGTAATACAACACTAAATAAATAATAACTGTTATTCTGAGAATGGTAATAATTAGAACAAGGCAAAATCTTGCTTAAGTATAGAATTTCTTTCCTTCAGGATTATATTCTGACAAAGAAAATTACAGTGGATAGCAGAAACATCATTAAGAAGCTGAGAAAATAGCATATTTTACAATAGCAGTTTGAAAATAAAATCAATTTACCGTTTGAAAATTGAATAGCGTGCAGTAATCATATGTAGGAAGAATATTTGACCACAGTACCATGTTCAGCTAACATATACAATTACTGTTCACTTATTCTTTTAATATTGCCAGTAAAGCTCTAGTCATAAACTTTAAACCACAAAGAAATTGAAAGATTATTCTTATATAATTGAATACAAAGTTATGAATTTATCATTTGAGCTTGCTTTATTAATCTAAATCATAAGTTTAGAGGCTACTAGAGAACATGGATGCATAACATAGACATGATTGTGGTGAAGATATGGCTTATTATGTGATATGATCTTTCCTGAAGAGTTATCATAGCCATGTGATATCCCTGCCATTTAGTGGAACAGGCAATCCATGACTGGCCAGTGCTGTTGACTTCATAGGCCCTATCATCTTTTTCTTTGACTTAGTCAGTAAGTAAGAAGTAACAAGTAAGAAGTAAAAATAAACAAGCCATAGCTATTGTCTTCAGTTACGTGTTTGAGACTGCCCTTTGTATTAACTGCATAAATTTAATTACAGTCTGCATAATACAATATTCTAAAAATGGTAAAACTAACAAGATGGCTGAGCTCATTGAAAACTGCAGTATATGTATTTATTTGTTTAATATTTTGAGATTGGGTTTCTTCGTATAGCCTTGACTGTTCTGTTTGTACTAGACTACATGCACACTCAGAGAACCACCCCTCTTCTGCCTCTCTGCATGGGATAAAAGGCATGCACCACCACTACCTGGCTAGCTTTTATTGAATATATTTGCCACAGTCAAAAGCCTATTTCTTCATTATAATTTCATATTATAACTTCACAGAATAATTATATAATTGAGGATCAATAAAAAAACACATTTAAAAACAAAATATTTTCACAATATTATTTTATAAATCATAGCTCATAAACTCTGTGAAATTAAATATTAACAGTATAGAAATAAATAAATATGGTATGTTACTGTGTTAGAAATCATGCACATGATTTTTTTAACATTACAATTGTCAATAAAGTGGTATTTCATTACCCAGTTTTAACTGCTGTTTTTATTTTAACCGTTTAAACTTAGATAAATTAACTTAGATAAATTAAATCCTTTCAAATAGTGAGATTTTTGTATTTACATTTCAAAATCTACCACTAACTTGTTGAATACTTGTAGTTCAGAAGTTATGCAGGGGGGAAAAATAATGCAAGGGTATGTTGAACCTAAAAAAATAGAGATTCATGTATAGATTAAGCCAAAAACCATTAACTTTAGTTATTTGCTGACATTACTTAAGAATGCTTCATAGCTTTTTCAGATATATGTCATTTGATATAATAGGTGTTGGCCATGCACCATTCCCTAGCTTTCAGTCCCCAGCACAACATAAAACCAAGCATGACAGTGAATGCCTGTAATCTTAGCACTTGAGAAACAGAGGCAGGATGGTCTAAAGCTCAAGGTCATCACCTATGCATCTGAGACCAGCTTGTGGAATCAGCGACCCTGGGCAAGGAAAAGAATACTTTATTGTATAACTCTTACTGGGGAAGTCAGAAAGTAAAATATTACTCAAGCATATCTAAAGTTTTGGGACTAAGATAAGTGGGGTGGAGGAACGGCACAATGGGTAAAAACATTTTACAAAATTGGCTTTGATCCCTGGAACCCACTAGGCTAAGCTGCAAGGATGCAATTTCAAGACAACCACTGCAAGATGGGAAACCAAAAAACAGAACCTCGTGGAAGTTCCCAGACTTCCTAATCTGGAGTACCAATTGAAGAAAATAGCAGAAGATAATCTGTAACAAAAGCAAGGCTGAAAGCAAGAACCACCCTCTGAAGCTTTTCTCTGAGCTTTCCACCAAAAACACAGAACACTGCTTCAACACACACCCACCCCCACACACACATGTGCACAAACACATGCACACTTCCATGCATTCATATATACATAAACTCACAAGCAAACACTCACACACGTTTAGACACATACACTCACACACATTTCCATATAAGCTCCATATACATGTGGACATACATACCCTCCTTTTTAATTAAAATGCAATTTAAGTACATGTTTAATTAGATGAAATAGATAAGTATTTAGTTATTTGATTTTCATTTTATTTTGTTTACTTTACATCCCGATAGAGGTCCCCTCCCGTGTTGTCTCCTGGCCCTACTCTCCCTCCCTCCCTCCCTCAGGATGATCGCTTCAAGGTTCATCCATTTGCCTGTGAATTTCAAGATTTCCTTGGTTTTAACAGCTGAGTCGTATTCCACTGTGTAGATGTACCACAGTTTCTTTAGCCATTCTTTGGTTGAGGGAAATGTAGCTTGTTTCCAGATTCTGGCTATTACGATAAAGCTGCTCTGAACATAGTTGAGCAAATGTTCCTCCCTCCCTCCCGTAGTCCTCGGAAAAGGGGAGTCCTCCTCCCTTAGCAGTGACCTCAGCCTATCAAGTCTCATCTGGACTGACTGTATCGTCTTCCTAGGCAGCCAGGCAAGGCTGCCCAGCCACGGGGAAAAGATCATCCTGTGGGGACCAGACTCCATGTCAGAAGTAGCTGCTACACCCCATACAATAGGACCCACAAGGAGACTGTACTGCTTATCTACTACGTTTGAGCAAAGGATCAAGGCACTCACCGTGCATGGTCCTTGGTAGGTGCATCAGCCTCTTCAGTAGCCCCCTCCTCCACCCAGATTTGTTAGCTACACTGCTCTCCTTGTGGAGCTCCTGACCACTCCAGGGCCTTGTATTCCCCAACTCTTCCATGTGCCGCTCTGCATTCCACACACAAGTTTGGCTGTGAGTCTTAGTAACCGCTGGGATCCCCTGCTGGGTGGAGTCTTTCAGAGGGCCTCTGTGGTAAGCTCTCCTCCTATTGCTTCTCTTCAGCTGCTCCTTATGTCTATTCTATTTGTCCTTTTGAAAGGGAATTAAGCATTCTCCTCAGTGTCATCCTTGATATTTAGTTTCTTCAGGTCTGTGTATTGTAGGATGGTTATCCTGTGTTATGTGGCTAACATCCATTTATAAGTGAGTATATACCATGTGTGTCTTTCTGGGTCTGGATTACCTCCCTCAGGATGATCGTTTCTTTTTATATTTTTTCTGAATGTACAACAACAACAACAAAATACTTAGAAATAAGCACGTTCAGGAATGTGATTCCACAGTTGTCATGTGTCCTAGAGGTATCAAGCACTACACCTTCATTATTTCTTAAATTTTGATTGAAACAAATAAGCAGAATGTATGGATATACAGAATAAATCCTAGCCATAAAACCATGTGGCTTCATGATTTTTGGTATTAATGAAATAAACTATTATATATTAATCATGATATAAAATGTTATCAGAACTCTTAATGGAGTAGGAAAAAATACATGAGATATAAAAACTGTCTATTCAAAAATAGAGCAAATGCCGTGCTCCAAGGCAACTTACTAGCTCAATTTATAACAAACTAAAATCTGTATCTAGCATAGCATATGTACAGCTCAGAACATGGTGCCAAGGCAGACTCATTATTAACTAATTGTTTTCTAAGAAAAAAACAGATGGTAAAATAAATTATATTCCTGAGAAAATTTTCTTACATCCCTATTTCTAGAAACTGTTATTTTAAGAGAGAAAAATCTGAGGAAGTTTTGTGAACAGGATCCAATATCAAGTCACTAGAGAGAGATGGAGCGCATCTGTCTCTATATCAAAAGGAAAGAAATTCCGCACTTCATAATTTATTATTTTAGGTAGGAGGCCCATATTTAAGGTACACATGAATATTGTTTTGAATTTTCCTTAGTGTTATGTGGAGACCATGGTTAAAGGGAAGCTTTGTAGCTGGTTTAGAAACTTGATGAATGGTAATTCTTTGAAAGCATGATTCACTCATCTGAACGTACTTGAGTTGTATACTTGAAACGAGTGGATAATATTTCAAACCTCATTTTTTTCACCCATTAGAATGTCATAAGAGAAGGATGCCCTTCATCATTGTTGCCAGTCTACCCACAAAATATGTATTTCTAATTTCTTCACTTTGGAACTCTGGTACTTTGTAGCTCTTAATGCCCAAAGGACCGAAGCTTCAATCACATATACATATTCAATTTTCCTTATGCTTAGGCATATCCTTCGCAGAAATCTCAATGTTGTAACCAGTTACCAAATAAAGGGGTGGCCTTGCTACTTATCTTCTTTCCTTTATAGTGGTCACATTTGAATACATGAGCCAAGTTCCTGTGTTCCTCTTTCTTTAGTCTTTCCCCACTATAATAAGCACAGTAGTCAGCCTTAGTAGTACAGCCATGTAGATGAGGACACAGGAGATATTATGATTCAACATTGAGATGAGAGCTGAATTGCTGAGAACGGATCTTAGACCTTTGAAGGCCAGGGTAATCATATCTGTGACTATCTAATACAGACATCTATTTCAGCAATGCTCAGTATCAATTTTTCCAGTGAAAATCACTTATCATGAAGGCAAAACATGAGACAGAAGGCCATGCTTCTGTCAATTGAGAGGGCCTTCAGGTTGCTATGAAAATCAAATAGTACAAGTATGACACAAGTTGCAGGAACTTTCCTTACAAATTTACTGGCATAAAAATCACACATGACAGACATGATCAGAAACTATTCCCATGGCTCTGGAATTTTGTGAGTGCTATAAGCCAGTTATCTTGACCATGACTTACTTTGCAAATCTAGCTTTCATGTTAATCTTTGTTGCCTAAATAATGGATAAATTTCTGTTGTTTTTTTTTCTGTTTAAAGTGTGACGCCATCTTATAGAGAGATAATTGTGTTTAAGATATTTTCTTCAGCAAAGTTCTTGAAATTAATACTGTGAAAATATTACATTTTCCTGTGGTTTGCGCCTATAAAGTTTGGCTTTTGGAAATTTATAGAGTCCGGAAGGGCTCCATTTGCCCATCATGTGGCTTAAAATTTAGGACCTGTAAGTCCTGAGTGACATTTTTCCACTAATGTAATAACTTTCACAATGTCAGGGACACTAAGGATGACTACATCCTGGCTTGTGACTGTCCTGCATTTAGTTACTTGAAGCAAGACCCTCAAAGCTCAGTACTATGCACAACCCAGTGAACAGTGTCCTAAGGTCATGTATCCTGTGAAATGCTAGGATGTGTACTTCCCAGGATTTGGGTCTGGCCTACTTTCCAGCAACTCGCTGTCAGGCTTCCTGCCTTGCATATGCGCCGTACATTATTCATCTTTTTTTTTTCTCATGCTGTCTTTCTCCTGCCACATAGATCTTCTCTGAATTCCTTTGATATTTCAAGACTTCTTTGGAAATTTATAAAGAATTTATTCTTTTGCTTCATGAAAATCTCAAAGACATAATAAATTCAGTCACTCAAAAACTGGATGGTTTGAAAAGCACAAAGAATGTTGGAGTAGAAAATGAAACTGTTAAGGTCGGGGTCCTTAGAGTTCTTTATACATGCAGTAGACCACCCACCAATACTTGATAATGTTTAGGCTGTAGGAAACCTACGTCGACACTTCCTGTTTTATTTTAGTTTATATCTTTATTAACTGTATTGATAAAATTAAACATGATGCTTCTATAAGTATAAGCCTATTGCATACATCACATAAATCCGGGAGAGTAGTCATCAATCCAGTTTTTGACAGTTCTGGAACTTCATTTATATGTTTTATCATTGTGAAGGATTTTTATATCGACATTGATACCAAGAGCATTCTTTAAATACTCTGTTAGAAGGAAATTATAGCGTTTGAACATGTCAATAATTTCTCTTCTTTCATTTATGCTGATGTTACAAAAAATATAATATTCCTTCACCCGCACTTCTTTTAATATCTAATAGTAATTTGAATGTCCCACTATCACTCTATATAGATTTCTTCTAGTACTTGATTTTTTTTTCCACTGAAATGTCATAAAATAATTTAGTCTATTTTAGGCATTTAAGGAGAACCCTGGCATTCGGAGGTTTCCGTATAGTTCCTAATTATCTGTTTTCCCTGTTTGTTTTTATGGCTTCTCTTTATAATATAAATTAAATGAACTTAGCATCATTGTCTAAACATCAAAACCTAAACCAGACACACAATTACATTAGTCTTCCCCAGTAATAGAAGGGGGGGGGATACAATGTTCATACTTGAAACAATATCCTTAAACATGTGTTGACCTTGAAATTATTGTGTAGCTAAGGGAAAATATAACATTCTAATCCTCTTGTATTCGTATCCAGAGTCTGGATTAGAAAGGTACATTACCTTTCCTGAAGTTTATGCAGTACTACAACTTACAAATCATTCATCCTATCATGCAATATACTTTATTCAAGTTATGTAACTATGATGAATAGGGTAAAGAGGCTTTCGACTTTAAAGAAGCCTGAACTCAGGGATGTAAGAGGCAAAGAGGGTCATCACAAGTACTTCTTTAAGGAATTAAAGAATACACTCAGTGAGCATACCAGGCTCCTAGAGATGCTATGTGGCTCTGGACTGGCTTCTGAAT
Organism: Acomys minous; assembly: GCF_964271855.1. Classification (NCBI taxonomy): domain Eukaryota; kingdom Metazoa; phylum Chordata; class Mammalia; order Rodentia; family Muridae; genus Acomys; species Acomys minous. Next base: position 30,626,729 of record NC_140493.1, on the reverse strand, counting down.
GATCACACAAGTGAGTCCTGTCACAATAGACCCTGGACCTACAGGCAGAGATTTGATATTTGAAACCAATTCTATGGAAATTAGAGGAAAACACTAAACATTAACAAGTCTGGAGGTGATTACCTCTGGTCTCTCTGGTGAAATGAATTTTGTGGCCTGATGATTGGTCATGGAAGGATCATCTGTCCCTTCTTTCAAATGAACACAAACCAAACTTCTTGGTTTGGCTCATCTGATAAATTCACAGGTCTGGTTTTGCTAATATGGTTTTGACACATCCCCATGTCCATTTCTTTCTAATTTAATTTGATAAGTTCATATGTGGTAATATATTACTTGCATAAATTAGTTGTCAGGCTGTAGTTCATGGTCTCTCCTAGACAGATGGTGGCTATTTACTTTCACAAATAAGATAATCGCTTATTCCCTCATTCTCCCTTAGCATTTGCTCACAGAATAGCAGAGACTACCATAATAAAGTGAAGTCACTCTGAACAGGGCACAGCGTGAAGACAATATAGTGTAGTTTAAAGCCGCATGTAGCCTGGTTTCCATATAATTTGTCAGTTCTAAACAATGTGTGTTGTGTGTGTGTCAATATAGTTGCATGAATTTACTGATGTGTGTGTACATGTGCATTTTGTTGTTGTCGGACGTGGCTGTGGTTGTGGTTGTGGTTGTCTTTTAGATAAGTTGTCTCATTGGCCTGGAGCTCATCTGAGTAGACTAGGCTGTTTGGCAAGTAAGATATAGTGAATTTTCTTTCTGCAGCCCCAGTATTTTGATCACAAGTAAACACTACCCCATCTCTGCTTCTCACGAGGGTTCCGAAGAGGAATGAAGTTCAGGTTCCAATGCAGCAAGGCAATGTCAGCAGCCATTTGTCCAATAGGGAACATGAGCGACAGACTGATAACTAATTTATGAAAATAACATATTATGATATATGAACTTATCAAATTAAATTAAACTAGTATAAATGTGTGTATATATTAGAAAATATATACATATATGTATGTATACACAAACACACACACATATATACACATACATAATGAAGACTGAATACTGACCATTGTACATGTTGAGCAATACACTCTAATACTGAGTTAAATGCTCCAAATCCTTCTTGGTCTCTTTCAAATCCATTAATCTTCAGATTTCTTCACTTTGCTTTCCAATGAGAAATGTATTTCAAGAAAACACTTTAAAGTCTCATCATATTTTGGTAACATCTGCTTATCCTTCATTCATTTTGTTATTTTTGTGCACCACGGTCATCCTGATTCACATGCAGTTTTTCTTTAAGCCACCCATTCTTGCTTCTTTTTTAAAACTTTATTTGCTAGTGCTTATAAACACAGAAGACCTGGCGTAGACCCATTCAGGACACGCCTTTCCTTTTTAAATCTCTGGAAATTCGTATGAGTTTTGATTTAGTGATCCTTGTTTCTTTGTGTTCTCCATCTCCTCTGGCTCTTACACCATTTCTACCTCCCCTTCCCTCGTGTTCCCTGACCTCTGAGGGGAGGGTTTTTAATGGCGAATTCTTATATGGGGCTGTCCAATAGGAGTCAAGGGCAAATATTTAATCTACTTAATTCAATGCTGTAACTTCAAATCTAAAACATGTATTTCTTTCTTTAAAACCACAAGATTGAAGTGGGATATCTACCATTAATTTTCAATACTGCATCTGATAAAAACATGAAATAATCTCAGGATCTGTCCATGGGTTTAAAAGTAGTTCACGAAAATGATAAAACTATTTTATAGTATTTAATCAAATGATTTAATTATTTTGGCACAATGATTTTGTCAATGCATTCTGCTATTATTAATACTTTCAGATGTCAATGAAACAAATCTTCACAGTATTGTTTTATATGCTTGATAAACAGTCAACTATAGTGTATTGAAATTTTATCTGACTATAAAAAGCCAAATTTCTATATCCTGTGTATAATGATTTTCACTGTAGATCTATTCAAGAGAATAATATTATCCAAAAAATTGAGACTCTTGAAACTTGAGTTGCTCTTTAGTCTCCACTGTTCTAGCCTTATGATATTATATTTAATCACAGTATTATTGCTGATATGTTTTGCCTACTGAATTTTAAAAATTACATTGACGTTCCCCAGCCTAAAAACTGTATTCTTTGAAGGGTTCACAGTGCTGTTAGCCACAGCTTGAATTTAGGTTGTAAGAAAATATTCAATCTTTCCCTTAATAGTACACAGCCTTTTGAATATTTATTTTCCTTATAATAGTAAACAGTACATAATCTTTGCCCAAAGGAACAATACTCTTCTTATTCTATGATGCCAATATGTTTTTATTTACTTGCATTGTTAAATGTTTGCTTTTAACAAAGATTTTGGACAAATTGTGTGGTTAATTCTTCTTTATTTATAAAATGTTAGTGCAGAAGACAGAAAACTGATGGTTCTTTGTAATGAACTCATGGACTTGAGTCTTATTGCCAAGGTCAGAATAGGTGCTTAAGTACACAAATTGTATAGCCATCATCATCATCATCATCATCATCATCATCATCATCATCATCATCTCTCTCTCTCTCTCTCTCTCTCTCTCTCTCTCTCTCTCTCTCTCTCTCTCTCTCTCTCTTCCTCTTCCACCTGTCTCTGGATATGGTGGGAAAGCTCTTCTACCTTTTCATATCCTTTTTGAATTTATGTTTTTAACAAGAAAGATTTTCTTTAATTTCCCAAGGCTGACTCAGACATGTCATTCTCCTGTCTCAAGCTCATGAAGAGATGAGATTTCAAACATGCTATCCCAAAGACATTGTATCCTAATTCCAGAAATATCTCTGTTAACTGTAGACTTTATAAAAGCCATGATGAGTATAGATTACTTTAATTTCACCACTTATAATGAGATAAATACTGGCTATTTCACAGTGTTAGTATAAAGACAGAGAGAGCTAGTACATATATAAGATTAATAGCAAGAATGGTGGGAAAATGAGTATGCACACATTATGGTCATTGTTATTATTATATATTGTTAATTTATGGATACATAGTCACTAGTAAGACTGTTCTCAGAAAACACTGGTTTTACTTATGCTATGAAAAAACTTGTAATGAAAATCCTAATAAGCTTATTAGGAATTCAATATAAAATTCATACTTAAATGCATGATGAAAATTGAATGGATAAAGATAAAAATTCAGAGGGTAGGAAGAAAAATGATCACTCTTTAGATAACAGTACAAAATAGGCAATGATGATTTACAGTAGATAGAATACACATAAAATTTTAAAATATTTCAATATTTATTCTTTATACTTACTTCCACTCTAGTTATTAATAAGCTGACCAATATCTGATTCTTAATGAAAACTAATCTTTTATGCAAGAAAAGTATTATTGTCTTGTAGATAAATTAAAATATTATAAATTATCCCACCTCTGGGATGACTCATTATTATGCTGAAAGCTAATTCATATCATCATTCATATCACTTGTAGAAATTCACTGTCAAAAAGAGTGATTCATCTTGATAGACACAGATGATTAATGACATAAGGTCAATGGCTTCATAGTTTAGAATTCATTTGTTTATTCTTTTGTTCAGTCAAAGCCTAAAATTTGACAAATTATAAGTCTCTCCCCTTCTTTCACATTAATCAGTAACTATTGTTTAAATTTTTCCTTTATTCATTTTCATTGCCATGGAAACCACTCAAGTGGTTTTCTAAAATGAAACTTTACTTCCCAAGCTGAACAAAAGCATATACGTTTCATAGACCTGCCAATTTAAGTGTGCTAAAAATAAAATAAAAATAAATAAGCCTACCCCTGGCATTTTATTACACCAAACACACATTCGAAAACATAAACTTGTGTGCAAAATTTTTATTATTTTATGTTTTCCACAAGTCAGCCTACAGATGTTTCATCAGTTTTACTTCCTGAATGGGTAGCAAATTGAATTTGCCATTGCTAAGGATCGTTCTCATCACTCTTTTCATCTAAGGACGTGGAAATCTTTGATGCTATAGAATACTGTAGATGATAACCTGTATATTTGTGTGTGTGTGTGTGTGTGTGTGTGTGTGTGTGTGTGTGTGTGTGTGCTGTATGCGGTGGATAACATCAGTGTGCTTGTTACATAAGCCATTCTGGTAACTGTAGCAAATGTGCTTTGGTTCTGTTCTGTAAGTGGAGACAATTGTACTAAGGTGCTAAGCTTGCAAGCCAAAGACACCACATGAAGGAACAGGCAAGCTGTCTCTCAATAAAACTTTATGAAAAGAGATATCTGGAAAGATTTGTCTCATGTTTAAGTAAGTTTCTCATAGCAGAAACAGATTTATTTCCTGTATCCTAGCCTTCATGCTATCAATGACTCCTTCTAATAGTAAGATTATTATCTTAAGTTGAGAAACAAAGAAGAAATAGACAACGTGAACGGAAGCACAGGGGACATGTTCAGCAATAGAAAGGATATCTAACGTGCACCAGGGACTAGAGCTCCATCCTAGTAGCTAGGAGAATGCAGAAGGGAAGAAAAATATTTTTAAAATGAATCTAAGGAGAGAGAGAACAGTGGCTAGGATATAGCTTTAAAGGAAATCAGAGGAACACAGCTCAGCAAGTGTCTTCCAGTCTCATGATTGTCTTTTTATTTATTTATTTATTTATTTATTTATTTAGCACTAATTGAATTCTTTTCTCCACCTATATTTGGCTAGTGTGTGTTTACCTTTGATGTACACTGAAATGTGAAATTAACAATGGATAATATTTCAGAACAAAATCCATACACACACACACACACACACACACACACACACACACATACACACAGTAGAACAAGACATTGAAAATTAGGTATGAGAGGTAAACCTAAAATGTGGTCACAATAATGGTTGTGAAGTGAAGGAACAGGGAAAATGGTCATCAAGGGATAGACTGGTGGAAATATACCGAAAGGATAAGAAATGATCCTCACAAATGATCACGGAGCTAAATGCTGAGAGGGAATACTTCTATTGTTAATAACACATTCTTTTGATATGACCATTGAAAAATGAGTTAGGTGGAATATAAAACAAATTTATTGAACTTGAGTTCAAGATAAAAGTCCCAGGAAAGAATTTCAACATGAATAATGAAATGATATTTGGTGCTGAAGTAGCAAGAAAAGGCAATAGGATGATGAGTTATTAGAGACTAACCAAATAGCATAATCATGTAGCTTAAAGTTGGAGCAACACCATGTGCTGGGATGGATTTTCTAACCCTACAATAGATTCTCTTCCTCCTTCCAATGCCAGGACAATGTAAAAAATACAATTCTCTGTGGTTAAGAACTAAGACCAGAAATCTGTGGCCAAAACTTCCCAACATCGATGACTGAGAATTGTACCTTATTAATCCAGGAAAGGAAGGGATGTGTTGGCTCATTGAAAGAAACCACACCCAAAATAGTATCAGGAATATTGTCTCTTTTGTTCTTGTTTTTTTCCATCTTACTTGGGAATCACCTTAATGGTTTCATCAAATTACTATTCATAATTATATTTACATGGGAATGTGAAAATTCAGCTTTCAGCTTTTTAATTGTGTGGGGTGGAGGTGGGAGTCTCTAAAGAAAAAGTAGAGCAGTCAGGCAGCCAACCATGAGAGCAAAGGGGGAAGGAGCCATCCTGCAGTGAGCACTGAACATGGCGACAGCAAGAGGGCAGGCCACGAAGCGGGCAGCTCCAAAGGTCCAGCAGTGAATGTCTGGAGAAAGTCCTCCCCAAAACAGCCCTTCAAGTGATACATCTCAGTGAAACAGCAGCTCTTAAAGGATCTTCAGTAAAATAGCTTCTGCCCATTTATTAGCGAAATAGTTTATGTGCCTTTATTCCATGGAGAACAAGTACTATATAAACCACAGGGAGCAGGAACAGGTTTTCGAGGTGAATGCATTTCATTGGTTGTGGCTGTGATGCTGATGATGTGTGCCAGAGCATGCAAACTCAAGGTTGAAATTTCCATGGATAGAACACGCTCCAACTCGCCAGTTCCCCTTGTGTCATGGTCCACTTACCCCACATATATGGATACAATTGGATAGAAAAAAATAATTCTAATGATTTACAAAACAAAACTGTTTTTGATAAGCATTAATCAAATGTTTCAAGGGAGGTGGCAGATAAGGTTTTTAACATTTCTAATAGAAAAACACATGTATCCGTTACTCCAATGTGATCATTATGTACTATATATGAGTAATAAAAACTCTCCCTGCACATGATGAATACATGACCTTTATCAATTTCCTGTTAAAATAAAAATATGAGAGTCAGAGAGAGACAGACAGAGAGACAGAGAGACAGACACATAGAGAGACAGAGACAGAGAGATAGAGAAGAGAGAGAGAGAAAGAGAGAGAGAGAGAGAGAGAGAGAGAGAGAGCAAGAAGAGACACTCTGAAGGCCAAATAGTGTGCCTTCACCAGGTACTCAAACTACTACATTTATCTTGGACTTCCTAGTCTCAAGAACCTATTTCATGGAAGATACAGCTCATGTTTTATTTCATGTTATTGGAAATTAGTGGTAATTATTTTGTTCTCCTTAACAAGTTATCACTGTTGAATTAGTCACACATAAAGCTACTTTACCAGTAAAATATTTTGCAAACTTGGCATAAAATTATAGTAAAAATGTATACTAGACAAGTAGTTTATAGATTTCTATTATAACAGCATAAATATAGCAATGTGGTTTAGAAAATATCAAGTGTGATCCTACTACCATGAGGAAGATTTCTAGAGCCTATCCATTTTATGAAAATCCCCATTTTCACATGGTCAACCCCAAATCTCCATTTTCTTCATCCCTTTCCCTGAAAATCACCTCTCTCTACCTTCCACCATGGATTAGAATATTTGAGATATATCACATTAATGGAATTGCATACCATTTGTCACTCTGATACTGGCTTGCTTACTTACTTACTTTAGTATTTTCAAGATTCATGCTTGTTCTGTAAAGATGTCCTTGTTTTCATGATTGAACCATAGCCCATTGTAGTTAAATCTCACACAGTCTTTATTCATTCATCTTTTACCAGACGTCTTTGCAGCTTTAAAATGTGCTACAATTTTACTTTATCTAATTCTCGAAATATTCTGGCCTATATTGTGAGATTTGTGTAGAAGATAAAGAGTAGACATGGAAAAAGTACAAGTAATTCAGTGTGCCCTGTATCCCGAAGCTCTCAAGAAGAATGCACACTACATGGGAGAGTGTATATCTAACCCAAAGACCTTTTGTTTGAGAAGGTTATGACATCTTTCTATCTATGGAGGTCACACACCACTTGGTATATCAATAAGTGTTCCTCAGGGGAAGAATGTGAACCTCTCCTTTTAGAAGTTTAGCAAAGGGTATGTGTTTGATAAGTCATCTTCAGTATGTTATTTGGTGTGTATTTTTATCACTTTTCATGTGTATTTTGTAAAAGTGTGTTACATTTACTTTTGAATCGTTAGTGCAAAAGTGATGGCACTCTATGTTAGCAGATAAGTGACTGTCAAGCTATCGTGTTAACATGAAAAGGGAAAGCAAAAAGAAAAGGGTTTTCTCTAGTGTCGGTAAGAAATATTTTGCATTCTTAGATCTTCATCATAATGTCTTAGAGTAAGTAAATAAATCTATCCATTATTGAGAAATGTCAATACAAGCCAAGACATGCTTTTCAGTGTGTCTTTTAAGAGATCATATTAGAAGTCACTTGTTTTTTTGTATACTAAGTACACTCTATGGCTGTTAGTTATTGTAACCTAGACACTAGAGGAGTGGTTGTCACAAACCCCTCTCTTCAAAAAGATTTACCTTATGATTCAGAACAGTAGCAAAATCACAATTAATAACTAGCTCTAGTATCTTCTGAGGAAAAAAAAAACTCAATCAAGGAATTTCCTCTGTTACATTGGCCTGTAAGCAGGTCATTGGGACATTTTGTTGGCTAATAGTTGATTGACAGAACCCTGACAGCTTTGAGCAACGACACCCTTGGGTAGGTTGTACTGAGTTGTATAAAAATCCTGGGTGGCTGAAACACGGAACGCAGGCTAGTGCTCAGCACCTGACATGCAGTTCTTACCAGGCTGTCCCTTGATGGTGGGCAACAAAGAGATCCCTTTCCTCCCTACATGTTTTTGGTCATTGTGTTTATCACAGAAGGAGCAAGCAAACTAAAACACATGTCATGTGCAAATAGTGCCAAATATCCGGAAATTATAACTTTAAACTCGGAAGTATTTGTGTACGGATATTTTGGAAGTGTCCAATGCGCAGCTTCCGTTAGTACTTCCAAGATATTCTCTGTGGCCGTTTATATCGGCATTAGCCAGATCTCTGAATAAGATTCAGATTGCATTTCCTCTCATCAACACTGTGTAGTATCCATTCCCTACAATATTTAATTATGTGATTTTAATGTAATTCTTCATGACTATATTACAGGACCATCTATAAATATGATAGGACGTATAAAAAAGCTTTCTTAAAGTTAATATTTTTAACTGTTCAGTTGTTGTATATTTATGTACACATACAAGTGAAAGGAAAACCTTTATTTATTCTACAATTTGCAATGTTGTTTATAACTAGTATTCCTTGTAGTTATTCTTTTATCATTACAAGTATAATAGAGTTTAGTGGTTTACATAAAATAGTAGAGAAAAACAGCTACTTTCAACCTTTTATTATTCATGATAAAATTGATATTCTGATAGATTATAATATTTTGCTTTTTGAGATCACATAACATTTCCTGGAATTTGTTTTAAAATGGCAGACAGAACTCTGCCATCCCACTACTACCCACAGATAAGACACCATCCCTCTCTTTACAAATCCCGTGGCCTTACAAGTTGCATGGATTTGAGAAGTACCACAGTTTAGAAAATAAACAGTATGTCACTGTCCTTGGTTCAATAATGGTAGTCAGTATTCACCAATGACCCCAGTAGAATGGAGGGACACTCAGGTTTGAAGTCAGCTGCTGTTTCTCTGGAAACCACTACTGAAGAGTAAGTATTGTGATGGATTGAAAGCTAAACTCAAAATGATGCATGAATTCTCAAGGAAGCACAAGGTGTAGGGAGAATGGTCTCTTTATTTTGCATCTCATTCCTTGTCTACCAAAGCAGGAAAAAAGATCTTCTTAATGAAGTAAACATGATTGCAGATGTTTTCAGTATTGTATGATTTGAATATGAATTGTCACCTCTGGTCAGGGCTTTGGGAGCTGGATCCCTAGTTGATGATGCTGTTTAAGTGGGTTCTGGAAACCTCTAGACATCAGGCCTTGGTGAAGGAAGTAGCAGTAGATAAATCATTAGAGTACTGGTCCTAGACATGGATTATTTTCATACTTCCTTCTTCATATTCCATTGTACTATTAAGATCTAAGTTGCACTCACAGAACACTGATGATTGACCCAAGTTTACAGAGCTATTTAAGTGTAGATACATTAAAACTACAAAATGATTCAAAATAATTTTTATACAGTTGCAATCTCAGATAATTTAGTTATGAAATGTGAATTCATTGGAAAATTATAATATTTTATCTAAATTTTAAGCTTGTGTAATAAAAGTATTTTAGATATTTAATTATTCTATGAGCAGAGTGTGTACACTATGCCTGAAAATTGTAGAAAGTACTAATTCTTAAAGTTCAACTTGAAAATAATCTGTTTGAGGAAATATTCTTCAATTTTTAAATTTATAATATAATCCAAAAAGATAAAAGTACACTACAATCTATATTAAAATATATAAGCTTTTCAAATAAACTTATTTCCATGAAATCTACTAAAAATTTGGGCATTAATTACAAGGTCAAGATAGTAATCACAATATACACATATGTGCAGATGAATCAGCTATTGGGGGAGTGATTTGTTTTTGTTGATTTTTAAACAACCATTATTATGGGTAATAATATATCCTTCAACTCACCTTTCATTTGTACATTGTGATCATGCCAAGAGTTATTTTTGCAAAGAAGCTACTCAAGAATTTTCTCCACTTTCCCCAAGGACCTCTCATTTCTGAATTTTAAGCATCTCTCTTCTGAAGTGCCCAGCATGTTATCATTCTTTGGCCTATATTTCAAACTTTCATTTGAAAATAAACATGTGATAAAAGAACTGGTTTTTGTACTAAGTTCATTGGAATAATTATAGCAACAAATAAGGAAGTAGCCAGCTTGTTTATAAGTAATTTTATGTCATGAATTTTGTTTTGTGAAAACCATGGCTGAGTATCTATCTACTTAACATCTCCCAAAACGATTGACTGAAGCACTGTGTTATTTTACTTTGCTCTGTGATACACATTTAATAAAGTGAATGACTGGCTACTTTAAACATCAGTAGATTTTCTAATTTTATAAGAGCTAAAATAATATAGAAACATGCTTATGGTGATCCATGTAATAAATCTCCAACCTTTCCTCTACAATAGTGACACCACTATCTATAAAACAAGGTCAGGGATAATATTGTATGGTTACATGTTCATTACTGATCAAAACAATTTTTCACTGAGCTATCAATCAGACTATCATCAGAATGCAATCATGTTCTAAGAATAGGAGATGCATTTAGACAATGATTTGCATTAATAAATAATCTACTTCAGACACTAAGTGCTTTAATTTGCAGTAGAGAATTTTGTGGATGGAAATGTAGCTACCGCAATAGAATGATCAGCTCGTTATTTCAAAAGGTCATGAAGGAGTAGGTTTTCTCATTGTTACCACGTAAATGAGATATTCGGGCTAAGCTTCCTTCAGAATTATAGGTAATACTCCTTCGAAGTTAAGGCCTAGCTGTTACAGTGTCTCAATTTGTTTTCATCACAGCCAACAGCTTTATTATGATCTCATTACACCCGTATTCCTTTACTCTCAATGTTAAGGTTAGATTATGAATTACTTTGCAAAGAAGCACACTTCTGAGCATGATGTGGGAGGCAATTAATAACTCCATGACAGAGTAGGCATAAACCAAACCTCTCGGGCAAGGCAAGGCTCACAAGAACCCCTCATCATACGTCTCCCTTTAAAATTCTGTTCCAAGAAGTGCCATCCTTTACCTTTAAAAAACATTCTGCCTTTAGTTATAACACTGAAAAAGATCAAATATTAATTAAACCTGAAACATTACTATTTTGAAGGATTTTTGCATTTTAATTTAGCAGTGCCTTAAATAAAAAACGATGAAGCTGTACTTTTGATCACTCCAAACATCAGTTGGGTTAGTAATATACTCTGAAGTGATGCTAATTAAAATGCATTATGTTCTACCTATTAATAAATGTATTGTCAGGTTCTCAGAAGTTTCCAGAGATAACGTGCTTTGTGATGCACATTGTTTTATTTTATCTACTTTTACTCGCTGCTTCCCCTCAAGCAAATTTTACTGCCCGCTGAAAGCCAGCTGATGGCTTGTCCAATTAATTATTTCTGGCTTACTTCGAATCTTATCTCTTCCCCAGATTTCGGTGTCAATGACAGTTGTCTCAGCGTTTCTAAAATTGAGTACAAATGTACTGCTAATAATATTAAGACAATTTCCAAATATTTTTAAGGATAAAATAACTTTTAAAATAGCCAAGCAGTAAGTTTGCACAGCTGGGTCATCTCTGTTTTGAATCTGATGAATTAAAAACTTATAATTTCTCTGAGGGGGACTAGTTTCTGGTTAAAAAAAAAGTTCTCCTATTTTCCATGAAAAAAGTAATTCACTCACTCAGTCACTTAGTCAGTCAGTCACTCACTCACTCACTCATTTGTTCCCTCACCTATTCACTCACTCAACAAAGTCAGCAGTAGAAGTAGTAAGTGAGGAGCAGTTTCTCTCTTACAGTACGAGACAGGCTTGGGGATATAGGTCAATGGTAGAACACTCCCTTTATATGTGTGAAACACTAGTTTAACCCCTAACAGTGGACTCAGTAATGAAAGAGGGGACAGTGGGATCCAAGGAAAGATGGAAAGGAGAATTTGGAAGTAAGGAATAAATGAGGAAAAACACAACAAGAAAAGAGTGACGAAAAATATACTAGAAGTGGTAGCTCTGACCTATAACCCCAACACTCAGAGAAGTAAGGATGGAAGACTGCTTTTGGTTCTAGGAGAGCTTGTGCTACATGGTGATTTTTTATGCCAGTTTGAATCACAGAACAAGATCCTGGTTCGAAAAAGAATCAGACGTGAAGACAAAAATAAGATATTTAACTTATATAATAACAATACGTCTAGAAGACGTACATCTGGGCAGGCAACACTAAGCTCGGAGCCCAGAGGATTCCCAGAGCATGAGTGATCATTGGCCAGGTAGAGGAACTTAAAATGGATACATAACCAAGAAAGCTTCCACACAGAAAGAAAGCCCACAGGAGAATGTAATACTGGAGGAAGCCATGAGCAGCTAATTATCTTTGACAATGAAATTAGGACCCTTAGCAGATAGGTGAGGATTATGCCAATAACATGGAGGATGTAAACTCAGGAGCAGACGAAGATATGTTGAGAGACTCTTAATAAGGTTTCAACTTAGAAAGCCAGCTCTATTAGTAGGTGAGAGTATTCATTAGAACAAGAAGGGAAAGATTGAAAGCTTAGTAGAGTCCCACAGTGACAAGGCAGACAGTATTTAATTTATCCAAGCATAGGAACAAAAATGTTCATTTATCTCATGTTCTTTTATACTTATGTGACATAATTCGTTGGTTAGTATTTAAACATAAAGTGAGTTAGTAAACATAATTTATTCCAAATGTAGCTCTGTTTTCATTAAACTGTACTTACCTTAAAAAGTTATTTTCTGATTAAATGGGACATAATATTTTAGTTTTAAAATAATACTTTATGATACTTGTACATGAAATAAAATCTAGGTAAAGTGCACATGCTAGACCACAAATTATTCCTATCGAAATGTATTTGATAAGTCAACAAATACTGCTTAAAAGTCATTGTTTAGCTGGGACCATGATCTGTTTTAGAGTAGCCATGCTGGAAATCTATATTCTCCTAAATGCCCTTGCTCCTGAATCTTATATCTACTCAAAGGGAGATGCGATATCCAGTCCTGAGTGCTTTGCAGCCAGGTTCTAAAACGTCATTAAATATAGTTTTATACATCATTTCTCCCCTCTGTGTTCCTAGTGTCAGTAACTGGGAACTTACTGATTATTTATCTTAGTATCCCCAATCTAGAAGAAAGCAGTGGAATATAGCATTATAAATATCCACCAAATAAAACTTCGAGTCAATTTATATCAGAGATAAGACTTCATATTAATTTGAATCATCTTTTTAGTCTCTTCTCTGCAATTATCCTTGAGCTTTGTTAGGAATGAGCACTCTAAAGTTTCTTATTCTCTGCTTATCGAATGGTTGGGCATCTTTATGTTAGTTACTACCTACTAGCAAACAAAGCTTATCTGATGAAAATGGAGGCATACACTGAAGTATGTGTATAAAAATTTACATAGCAGATAGTTAATATGTCTAATTTGCAAAATAGTAGTTTTAGGGCCATCCCGAAGGCCTATGAACTAGTCATCCATGGCTGTGGGGCCCTGTTAAATAATACCATCTACAAAATTTGATTTATGGATCAAGTTTCAATCCAACCAGAAAGTGATTGTTGCTTATTCCTATAACAGTCCTGCTGCTGTTTCCCTGAAGGAAAGAATTTCATGAAGACAAGGCACTATTCTATGAGTATAAAAGAATAGCATTAGTAGTCGTTTTATTACAATTTTTATTGTCATTTATTTTCATTTGTTTATCCTTGGATCATGAGCAATCTAGTCTCTTGTTCTTGGTCACCCAAACAGTGTAATGTATGGGTTCTACCCTGTGGAGTGGTCCTTAAGTCAAACCAGACTGGTTGGGTACTCCTACAGGATTTTTGCAACATTGCCCTAGCATATTTTGCAGATAGGACATCATTCTCTGTATCAAAAGATTGTAGATGGAATGATTGTGTACATTTCTCTTTTGGTAGCTTGCAGAGGACCTTCCTGTATCAAAGACCTTGGAATATAGGTGTGAAGGCTCTACGCGGGCACCAGCTCAAATCCTCCACGTTCACTGTGTTCCATTGCTCTTGTCTTCAGCAATGGGGCCTTGCCATCAGTGTAGGGAGCAGCCTAGAGTCTTGGCAACAGCTAATCTGTTTGTGGTTTTCAAGATCCCTGAAAATGTCATGGCAGGCAAGGAAATGATCCATGAGGAGGTGAAAATGAGAACTCACGTCAGCCTGATTTAGAGAGGCTGGATCAAATTTTAGCATTCTGGTGCCAGGTGATTTATTGCCAGCATATTTAAACATAGCAGGCAGCAATCACTCCAATTTCAGGTGCAAAATAAGGCTTAATGTGTAACTACATAGAAACTCTTTGCAAAGTAATGTATATATAGCCTAAAGGTCCAGAAATTAATGTGGTACCTGATTGAGAAGATTTAGTGATCAACATGCCATAAAATACATGTGGCAAATCCTTTAAAAATGGTTATTGCCTAGACTATGGAGGTAGGGTCTAGTATAATCATCCTGGGGGATTTAAGGAAGGTCTCCCTTTACAGATAGTAAAAAGGGCATCAGGTCATTAAAAATATACACCCACATTGCTTGGAGTCTCAGCTATGGTACACCCCCACAGACTCCTAGGGACCTCCCCTCTCCCAGAGATGTCTTCTCCCCAGATTTCTGTTCTCTCTACAAGTTCTTCACCTTACCTGCCCTCCCCCTCCCTCTGCCTACCTGATCCCACTCCTGTTATCCTAACTATATCCCTCCCTCCACCTACTTCAGTATTTCGTGTTCTGAGTGAGATTCAAGCATATTCCTTTGGGCTTTCCTTGGCTTTTTTGGGTATGTGGGTTGTAATACGGTTATACTGTATGGTTATTATTCTCTTATAAGAGAGTACATACCAAATGTGTCTTTCTGAGTCTGAGTTTCCTCATGCAGGATGATCTTTGCTAATTCCCGTTTGCCTGCAAAGTTCATGAGTCCCTTGTTTTTAATAGCTGAATAGTATTTCATTGCGTAAATGATTCACATTTTCTTCATCTATTCTTCAGTTGAGGGGCAGTGTGTTTCTAGTTTCTGGATATTATAAATAAAGCCATTATGAACACAGTTGAGCATATGTCCTTGTTGGATGGGGAAGTGTTAAGGAGCTCAAAATTGGCACTTGCTGAAGCAAGGTGAGACTCCCAACAGAAGGAAGGGGACACAAACCCACACAAAAAATTTTTGATCCACAATGTGTCTTGTCCACAAACTTCAGGATTTTCTTGTTTTTAATAGGTGAGTAGTATTCCATAGTGTAAATGTACTACAGTTTCTTTATCCATTCTTCAAGTGAGGGACATTTAGGCTGTTTCCAAGTTCTGGCTATTATAAATAAGGCTGCTATGAACATGGTTGAGCATATGTCCTTGTTGTGTTGTGGAACATTTTCTGGGCATATTCCAAGGAGTATATTCCAAGATATATTCTCGGTCTTGAGGTAACCCTACTCCAAGTTTTCTGAGAAAGTGCCAGATAGAGTTCCAAAGTGGTCCACATCTTCGCCAGCATGTGGTGTCGCTTGAATTTTTTATCTTAGCCATACTGATAGGTGTAAGATGGAATCTCAGAGTTGTTTTGATTTGCATTTCCCTGATGACTAAGGAGGTTGAACATTTCTTTAAGTGTTTCTCACCCATTTGATATTCCTCTGTTGAGAATTCTCTGTTTAGTTCTGAGCCCCATTTCTCAATTGAGTTATTTGGTTTGGTGGTGTTTAATTTCTTGAGTTCTTTATATAGTTTGGATATTAGACCTTTGTCAGGTGTAGGGTTGGTGAAGATCTTTTTCCAGTCTGTAGGCTGTCACTTTGCTCTGTTGATAGTGTCTTTTGCCTTACAGAAGCTTCTCAGCCTCATGAGGTCCCATTTATTAATTGTTGACCTTAAGGCTTGGGCTGTTGGTATTCTGTTCAGGAAGTTGTCTCCTGTGCCACTATGTTCCAGGCTCTTCCCAACCTTTTATCTAAATGATTTAATGTCTCTGGTTTTATGTTGAGGTCTTTAATCCACTTGCACTTGAGTTTTGTGCATGGTGACGAATATGGGTCCAATTGCATTTTTCTACATGTAGAGATCCAGTTAGAACAGCACCATTTGTTGAAGATGCTATCCTTTTTCAATTGAATAGATTTGGCTTCTTTGTCAAAAATCAAAGGACCATTTGTGTGTGGATTTATCTCTGGGTCTTCGATTCAATTCTATTGATCAACCAGACTATAAATGATCATAATGAGTGAGTTAACCCAGAAGAGAAAGACTCACATGGTATATACTCAGTTATAATTGGGCACTAGCCCAAAAGGCATGTCCCACAAAAGTTTTCACTTACCAGGAGATTGTGATAGTTGTGAGGACATCACACTGAGACTGTAGGTAAGATTAATATAGGAGATGGGGAAATAGAAGGACCCAGAGAGTCCTAGAAACCTAAGAGGAGGATATCATGATGCATGGATCAGGGCCCAGGGGGATCTGCTCAGACTATTGCACTAACCAAGGACAAAATAATAGTAAACATTGAACCCTACTCTGGTCTAGCCAATGGACAGGATATTCTTCACAGTTATGTGGAGAGTGGGTACAGACTTTGACATGAACTCTGGTGCTCCATATTTAACCACCTCCCCTTGGTGGGGAGGCCTGGTGGCATTCAAAGAAAGAATAAGCAGGTTATCAAGATGAGACTTGATAGCCTATGATCATATAGTGGGGGAGGAGGTCCCCCTCGGTCATAGACCTAGGGGAGGGGAATTGGGTGAAATCAGGAGGGAGGGAGAAATGAAAGGATACAAGTGATGGGATAACAATTTAATTTTAATCTGAATAAATTAATGAAATGTTAAAAAAGAACAAAGAAAAAAATGTGTCTTGTCTATAAGAAGCATAAGGATAATGATGGAACAGAGATTGAGAGAATGGCAAACCAATTACTGCCCCAGCTTGAGTCCCACCCCATGGAAGAGGGCAGACCACTATTAATTATTCTCTGCCGTGCTTGCAGACAGGAGTCTAGCATAGCTGTATTCTGAGAGGCTTCATGCAGAAGCTGATGGAGAATGATGCAAAGACTCAAGGCCAAGCAATGGGCTGAGGTCCTGGAGTGCTGTGGAAGAGTGGGAGGAAGGATAGGGGAGCTTGAGGTGGTCAAGAACTCCACAAGAAAACCTACAGAGTAATCGAACCTGGGCCCACAGCAGCTCACAGATAATGAACCAACAGCCAAAGAGCTTGCATGGACAGAACCTAGAGCGCACACACACACACACACACACACACACACACACACATACATAAGTGTATGTGTGTGTGTGTATCAAGTGTGCGGCTTGTTCGCTTGTTCATCATGTGGCTTGGCCCCCTAACAATAGGGGTTGTGGTTGTCTCTTAACTCTGCTACCTACTCCTGGATCACTTCCGCCTAGCTGGGCTGCCGTGTAACTCTTCAGTGGGAGAGGATGTGCTTAGTCCTGCAGTGATACCAGGGTGGATGGTTACCAATTGGGGGCCTCCCATGCTCTGGGAGGAAGGAGAGGGGAAAATGGGAAGAGAGGGATGGGGAGGAGAGATTGGGAGGAGAGGAGGGTAGGGGCTGGGATCTGGATGTAAAGAGATTAAATAAACAAACAAATAAATAAATGGAGAAAAATATCTGCCAGCCTTCTAACAGAAAAACAGGTGTTTCTTCCTTTGAGAAGTTGCCGCACAGTTAATATTTCTGGTTTCCTTAGTGCAAATCTGTGAATACAAGGACTTTTGTGCCTACAAAAGGGGTTCCCTTAGGTCCCCTTTCACCAAGAACTCAAGGAAATATAACTCAATCCTGAAAAAGGAAACTTCATTTTGGTGATAAAAGTTGGCCAGTTGGTCTCTTTCTTTCCTGTTATTTTATTTAGATAAACGTGTGTGTGTGTGTGTGTGTGTGTGTGTGTATTTTGTATATACTACACATGCAAATATTCATATATCTAAATTAACTTTATAAATTAATATATATATATAATTATATGTAATATATTAAATTCATATTTTAGAAAATATATAGTGTATGCGATACAGACACACACACATACACACACACACACACACACACACACACACACACACACACAGAGAGAGAGAGAGATCTTCTATTCTATTGGTTTTCCATGATGTTGGGGATAATAGGCCGTATGGCCAATGTTCAGCCATCTTGTCAGAGCCTGCACCTTTAAGTCTCTGTTTTTCCTAGAGCTTGCCTTTCACCAGAAACTAGCTGACCCTGTTGTGGGTCAGCAGTTAGACTAAAGACAGATAGAGATGGATCAACCCTGTTATGGTTTAGCAGCTAGACTAGACAAAGAGGGAGCCAGATACCTTAAGTAGCAGGACATTATGACCCTGTCTGGAATTCCCTGTGTTTTGAGACAAGCCTACAGCTAGGTTGCTATAGCAATATGCTTCCCTGCCTTCTGAATTATAAAAGCTTCTGCCTGACTAATAAAGTTTGAGAGTTTGATCAATCAGACTTGCTCTCCTTCTTTGGGTCTTGCATTTTTCAGCCGGTGACCTCCCTCCCGAGTTTTAGTCGAACCCCAGGTCGGGTCACCATACTACCCATATCCTTCCTAATTCCTCCCTCCCTTCCTCCTTTCCAACTTTTCTCTTAAAGTTCCCACATCCATCCATAACTATCCAATTTCCCTTCCCTAACAAAATCTATTTGTACCCTCATTCTTTTATTCTATACCTAACCTCGATGAGTATATGGATTGTAAGTTGGTTATCATTGATTTAAAAGCTAATCTCCATACATAAGTGAATGCATACCATATTGTCTTTCTGGCTATGGGTTACCTCACTGTGAATGTTTTGTTTTTATTTCCATCCAACTACCTCTGAATTTCATGATTTCTTTTTTTTTTAATCTGAGTGTTTTTTAAATTTTATTTTATTAATTTATTCATATTACATTTCAATGGTTATCCCATCCCTTGTATCTTCCCATTCCTCCTTCCCTCCGATTTTCCTCTTACTCCCTCCCCTATGACTGTGACTGAGGGGGACTTCCTCCCCCTTTATATGCTCATAGGGTATCAAGTCTCTTCTTGATAGCCTGCTATCCTTCCTCTGAGTGCCACCAGGTCTCCCCATCCAGGGGACATGGTCAAATATGAGGCACCAGAGTACATGATTTCATTTTTAAAAACCATATAATACTCCACTGTATAAATGTGCCACATTGTCTTTATCTACTTTTCTGTTGTCAGACATCTAGATTGTTTCCAATTTCTGGCTATTATGACTAGAGCAGCAATGAACATGATTGAGCAAGTATCTTTGTAGTAGGTGAGCTGCCCTTTATATATATATGCTCAAAAGTGGTAAAGCTGGATCTTGAGGTCAATAAATTCAAATTTTCCTGAGGAACCACCTCACTGATTTTCATAGTGCTTATACAAGATTGAAATCCCATCATCAATGGATAAGTGTCCCACTTATTCCATGACATTGCTAGGATGTGTTTCACTTGTTTTACCAATGTGTGTCATATTGAGGGGTGTACAGTAATGCTAAGAAAGAAATGATAAAAAATATTTATCATCATCAAAAATAACAGCTTTCTGATCCATTCTCTTAAACCAGATTTTCATATTTATTCTAACATTTCAAAATTTTCTAACTTATAGTCTTATAGACTTCTTTATTACTGTGTTAAAACAAAAGTAACAATCAGTCAAGATCAACTGAACTTTAATCCATCATATCTGCATGATAGTCTCTATCATTACACTTATTGCTCATCTTTCCTGTAAATAAAATACTAGTTTGTTTTCAGTCCCTTCTCATCTCCAGATACCTTTTCTGTTTGTAAATTTCCTGAGGTCATTACTGAGCATCTAGCCAAAATACATCAAACACAACAGAAATGTGTCCTTTAACTATAAAATTTACCTTTCCAAAGCTTGTATCCTCATCATATTAAGAATTTTATGAATTCATACATGCTCAGAAAGAAAAAGTAAACACATTTTGTACTCAAAAGCCTAGCAAATAATATTTGTGGGTATATAAACAAATGCACATGTGAATACAGTATAAAATGTAGAATAGACTAATATTAGGATGAGAAAGCACCAAAATCAGGCATGAGAGATAAATTGTTTAAACCCAACAAGAAAGGAAAGATGTTTTCTCCAAGTTTGTCAAATACAAATGGCCAAATCACTATGAACATAACAATTATGTAATTCCTGATTGTCTCATGGTTCTTCCTGCTGTATGTAGTTTATTTTACTCATGTGTAATAATATAAATATATATGCTAAAAAGTGAACATAATAAAAATATTTTCAAAGAAATAAAAGATGAGTTATGAAAGAAAATATAAAAGTAATTATTTTTCTAGTTTTAACTCTGTCATGTAATTCTCACTTTTCATCATAGATTAGTAAATATAACTATATTTCATGTTGAAAGTATTAAAATTGAGTATGAACCTCTATAATTTCAGTTCTGATTGCTACTCTAAATGTAGAGAAGTCTCTTGAATTGGTAAGTCTTTGCATCTGGTTAATTACTTTCGTGAATAATTTTTATATTTACAACATTTTTATAATAACTTTGAAATAAACAAAACAACCCTCATAAATAAAAGCATAGCCACTATGATATGTGAAAGATCAGTTATAAGTACTCCAAATTCAGCAGGCATGATAGAGCCTGTTTTATTCCCAGCACTCAGGGAGTTAAGAGTCAAACAGATCACTGTGAGTTCCAGACCAGCCTGGTCTATGAACGAAGTCCAGGATAGCCAAGGCTACACACACACAAAAAAAAACTGTCTCAAAAACCCAAATAATAATAATAATAATAATAATAATAATAATAATAATAACAACAACAACAACAATGATGATAATGATAATAATAACACCTACAAATTCTCTCAGACTATGCACTGTATTTAAAATCCACATTAAATAAATCTAAGAAATTTTATATATATAAAATAACAGCATACAAAAATGTTGAGGGAATAAAACTAGGAACAGGAGGAGAAATATCTTTATTTTTTTTCCTTTATTAATTTATTCTTGTTACATCTCAATGGTTATCCCATACGTTGTATCCTCCCATTCTTCCCTCCCTCCCATTTTCCCCTTATTCCCCTCCCCTATGACTGTTCCTGAGGGGGATTACCTCCCCCTGTATATGCTCATAGGGTATCAAGTCTCTTCTTCCTCTCTCCCTCCCTCCCTCGCACCCTCCAGCCAAGCAGGTGCGAGACATAAAAGAAGCACATAGAGTGGAACTGGAAATTTTTCAGGAAAATGTAAAGAGAAATATCTTTATAGGGCACATTTTTGTTCAAAACTACATAACATTACAAATAAAGTAAAAGTTGAAGGAGTAAAACTAAGAAAATGTGGGATACTCAAAATACTAGAAAGGTGTTTGCATCTACAAATGTCTGCTTCCTTTATCTTACACAATTGGTTCCTATTGATATCATTTAATTGACTTTTTATTATTTTTAATGATGATACTATAAGTAAATACAAATAACATATAAAAGGAATAATAAAGATATAGTATATTATTATATTACATGAATACTGTAAATGAATATAAATATGTCCAAGGATTTTGAACTTTCTATTATCTTTGGTTTTATTCAATTTTTGCAGCCACTCATATAATAAGTTTACTTGTGTGGTTATGCTGTGATAATCAGTTTATTGTGTTGAGAACACTTTATATAATCTTAATGGAAGGGAATTAGAGCTTCAGCTGACAAAGCTTTAAGGCTTCCAAATGAGTAGCATCTTCCATCACATGAGCATCCTCAATTAACTACACCACTAGTGCATTGTCTTTTTATGATGAACAACATGGAGTTGTGTGTCAGAAAACAAAATTAGCACTTCACCAGATAATTTCAAACTGATGCCAAGGCAACTCAAGGGTTTATGGTGTGGAAAGAATGGCAAGTCAGTTGCTCAATACTAAAATTTAATTAGCTGATGTCAAAAATCATTCATTTTGGTTAATGAAATGACTTCATATATACTGAGTTCATACCTTAAATAACTTTTCAATGCCATTTAGAACCAACAGCATGTTATTTTCCTTTTCTTTCTACGCAAGACTGGATAAGCTTTATTTTAAATTGTAATATAAAATATATTAATGTATAGCTAACAATAGAGCCCAATAATTGTGTTGTAAAAGTACAGGGATTTTATAATGTTCTTAATGGGAAGATCGGCACAAGTAAGCTTTGATTCTGCCTTTCAATTTCATATATTGAAATATTGTAAACATTTAGTAAAATCTCAAATCTGAAGCCAGAAATAGAAGATAATCCACTTTGTCTAAAAATTACTAAGAATCTTGAACTGCTATATTACACCCTCTAAAAATATTCTTCAAAAGGTAAATGCTCAGTCACCCCCTTTGACCATTTAGTTCAATAATAAGGAAATTGTTTACACACTGAACAGAATTGGAAAAAAACCCAGAGAAGATTATGATTACTCTAGAAATTACATCTGTTAGTTTTATATTATTTTGCTGATAATTTCATATTGGTAACTAAAGATTCAGGTAACTTAATTATATTTGGGTGGAAGAAAATCTGATGGAATTTGTGAGCTATTTCTTTGATTTACCTTCCTTTGGTGTTTTATACTTCACCCTTCCCTTCACAGATAAAATATAAAACATTTTACCTGTATAATATCATGTATATCAAGAAAACTGTAAGCATTCCACATAATTATTTATTACTGTTGTTTTGGCTTTAAATGAGTCAAGAAAATGGAAGGTGATAACAACAAATTTTCATCATTTGTTTCTGGTTTTTGAGACAGGGTTTCTTGATGTAGCCCAAGCAGTGCTTGAACTCTCTCTGTAGATCTGTCTGGCCTCACATTAAATAATTCCTTCAACCTCTGCCTGCCATGTGTTTGGAGTAAAGTCATGTGCCCCCATAACTGGTGCAACTGGGACTTTTGAATTATCTGAGTAACATTAATTTTTATGTATATAATTCAATTATATGTCCATGTTAAATTTTCTTTATTTATTTGGCTGTTAATGAGTGCCAGGGCTTATTCTATTTCCTGGGCGAAGTAAACAGTACAGTGTAACTATGGGAATATAGTATCTCTATCATGTGTTTAGTATTTTGTGCTTTTCAACTTATGTTTTCTATGCTCTAAGAATTTTAAGCATGATTGCTGTATTTACGTTACTTTCACCCTCACCCATACAAACACACTCTTTCTCTAATTCCTCCTATGCCCTCCCTCCCTCTGTCTCTCAAGCTCAAAATTTCTTCTTTATTATTACATATATTATATGTACATACATATGTGTAAAGTATATATGCATATGGATATGGATATGTGCAAATACTGAGTTCATTTAATGTTGTTATGTATATGTGTTTAGTGATGACTTCATGCAATTCTATAACCTACTAGGATAATCATTCCTGGAGAAAACTATTTGTTCCTCTCTCAACAGCCACTAACTGACCGTAGCTCTCCATCTATGGATAATGCCTTGTGAGATTTCCACCGTCCACACTGTCATCCTTACTTGTGCTCTTCTTCCGCAGGGTTTGTTTATGCAACCATGCTGTTGAGGTTTTAGTGGTACAACACTCTTGTGTTTAGAAGACCCTGTCTCCTGGGAGATGCCATGGCCCTTAGGCGCTTCCAAACTTTCTGCACCCACTTTCACAAATCTCTTAGAGCTTTAGTTGTATTTAGTGTTTGCACTTTGTCACTTATTCTGTCTTTTGACCATTTGTGGAAACTTGTAACAATCATCATCTGCTGAAAAAAAGAAGATTCTTTGATGAGGGTTGGAAGTTACACTTACCTATAGGTATGAATACAAATATTTTGAAAACGTAGAGTAGATTGCTTTTGAAAATGGCAAGAGTAGCTTCCTCTTAAGGTCATTGGCCTCCTCATGCTTGGCTGGGTGCTAAGTGGTCAGTACCAGGCATAAATTTCCTCCTACTGATCAAATTTTAGGACCAATTAGACTAATGTTGTTTACAGCTGTTTGCTGATGCCAGATCAATTACATGTCAGAGTCATATTAATTTTACTTCTTTAAATTTCAGCTGCTTGTAACCGAAGCTATGGATGAAATGAATATTAATCATCTGGTATTCCATGAATCATTTGCTTATAGCTTTTGTCTATTGATTTGATGTAGTGTCATTTGGCTGCTTAGCATTATTGATTAAGCATTACTTTAAGACAATATATCATTTGTCAAATCATCATTTCCTATTCATCATTTTTAAAGCAATGAGTTATCAAACTACTAAAGTAATCTTAGTTACCTAAAATTATTGTCTAAATTGTGTTAATACATATATGAAAATTTAAATTTTTTCTTAAGAAGTTGCTAAAACACTTTTGTTAAATGCCTCCTGTTGAAAATCTTCATCCTCAGCTCTTACTTCTACATGTAAGCAGAAAACACCAGTGTTGCTTTACTGTGCTCCAAACACTCTGTTATGTCTTCACCTTATATATGAAATTAGGTTAAGGTTTTGTTTATATTTGCATTCTCAGATCCTTCCACAAAATGCTCTGGCAGCTGTTTCCTTCTTTTCCATGAAATGATCTTGATTAATATTCATAAACATAGTCACTGGTTGAGTTCTTGAACATATTGAGTCTCAAGAATGTAGATGCAATATGCTAATTAATGACATTGGTATTGAACTTGAACTATACAGTAACCATTAAGTGGTTATGCTTACACATCTAAAGAAGTAGCAGCCTTAATGCTCAGGAAAAAAACCTTATACAGATTACAATTTAGCATTAACCCTTTTATTTTGTCACATTTCACTAATAATATGACAGTAAATAGACTTGTTATATATTAAACACAAAAATATTCAAAATACAGCTTATATCTGAGTGACAGTTATTTGGAAATGAACCATTTTATATGTTTGTATCCATTCTTCTATTTAGGTAACTTATTTTAGGGTTTAAAACTTGAAAAAAATGTAGGAGGAAGTAAAGGCATTTGTTCACGAATTCTCTTTTTATGATCAGAAAACTGAATAAAAACCAAATGTATTTCATTTCAGTTTCTATCTGAAATTCTTCACATAAATTTGTGATACAAAAATGAAATAGAATCTACCATTTTGGACTCTATCTTACTTTAGGTGCTATTAATTAGCTGTGTCTGTCTAGAGACTTCTCTCTTACTTTAGTGAATCATCCTTTCCCCTACGACGTCAGACACATGTCTGTAGTCTATCTTGTTTCTGTGACGTAGAAAGTTTTCTTTCATTTCCCTTGCCAGCTATCAGGCTTTATCTCCATTCTATTTGCTGCAAAACTGGTCAATATGCCGAGTCTGCCCCACGGATTCTGATTTACCCTTTCTTCTGTCTCTTGGGTCAGTATTACAAACAATGACACTGAGGTTAAAAAAAAAAAAAAACAAAGCCGATGTCATAATTAAAGTTCTCTAATTTTTCTACGTTGAATGTTTGCTTCTCTGAGCATATCCTGATTGACACAGTTGCAGCATTTGTTTCTAAATTTAAATAAATTCTTTTTTCTCCCTTGTCATTTCTATGATATTACATTATCTGGAGTAGATTTTATATTTCTAAGAGTATCTGCTTTTTCATTTGTTTATTTTTACCCAAAACATAAATATCTATAGGTTAACGTTGGTAGCATGTAATATCAAGTACATATATGTATTGACTAATCTTTAACTCCACTTTAGTTTTCCCCTCCACCCTGGAGCTTTCTATCTTGCCCAGTTCTTCTGACTTTTTTTTTTTTAAACATAACTTGGATGGTTAGTCCAGCTAACTGGGTGATAATCAGTGCTGTATATACAGCCATTCTCACTTATATTGCCGGCCTACTTGTTCTGCTAGAGCTCAAAACTCACAGGCAGTTTTCTTGACATTCCTGCTCGGAGGCCTAAATGACCTTCCCAAACTCAACGTGGTTCCTCACAATCTTACCTCCATCGTTCTGCACCTCTGTGGGCCAAAATTTCATCTCTCCAGATGCTCAGACAGAAACCATTAGAAACATTTTATACATGATGGGCCTTTGTCTGTAGGTTGAGGAGACGCCCCCTGCGGGTAAGCTTCGTGCTCAGGAATAGGTGGATGTTCCCCTGCTGGCAATAGTCCTCAAGACCCTAGGCCAAAAGCTGTCAAAAGCTGGCTCTTTGAAGAAACATATTATCAAAGCTGCCCTGGAGACAAGCCCCGTGAGGTATTCTGTGTGTCACGCCTACAATTCAGATATCCTTGGTTTTAAAACCTAGAGGTCTGGGGTGGGGGCACGCACTCCCCCGTTTCTCCCTCCATATGCCCATGCCTTTGTCTTTCTTTTAAGATTGGACAGAGCAATAGTTCACTGCGTTAAGAAATATAGCTCTTCGACTCTTGATTGTCTCTATTTTAACCAAGTGCAGTCGGTTACCTGGACTTTTACAAGTCCTAGGCTTCCTTCCCACTGCTGAAAGGGACAAGGACTACCATTGTCTCAATCCTGTCTAAGCTCTCGGCCACCTTGCACTCCCTCAAGCTAAGTGGTCTGACCAGAAAGTTCTCTCATTGCCCAGGAGGACTTCCTCCTGACCAGTTCTCCAGACATAGCCTTCCCCAGCTTGCCTCCAGAAGCCTGAAGAGAACTTTGTGACCAGATTATCAGCCCAGCCTCCCAGAGAAGGGAAGCCACAACACACAGCTTAAGTTCTCTCTAGCTTGCTAGCAGATCCCTTTGAATTCATTTTGAAGTATATAACAAGAATCAACTTCTCCTCATCACCTTCACAGCTAACATCCTGGCAAATGCACCATCGTCAGTTATCAAGATTGTGGCAAGAAAGTCATAGTTGGCTTTGTTTACTTTCTTCTGTCTGCAGCACACAAAACCACCCTTTTGAAAATATGTCTCATTCCGTGCCACTTGCTTTTCTTCAAACACTAAGACGTAGTCTTTTCTGGAATGCCTCCTTTGATATATTCGTGACTAATCCTTTCAGCTTTCAATTCTTACCTCAGATGTCACTTTAAGGGGACCTACCTTTAGCCTCTGAGTTAAAATTAGAGCCCATTTATCCCCCTGGAACCTCCTTCTACTGTTCTATTCTCATCTACAGCACATACGACTTTTTGACAATTGTATTACTTCACTTCCAATTTTAATAGCTCCCACCCCAACTCAAGTATAAACTCCACAAGGACACACATTTTCAGCTGCTTTTCTGCTTGTTATTCTGGGGGTGATAAAGATGAGTGGAGATTCTTTGTTGTTCCCTGCTGTAATACAGTTCTGGAGCCATCCTGGCCTTAGAGATGTTGATATTTACTTGTTACTGGATAGAGGTGTTTAATGTGTGCCAGGCAATGCGCTGTGTTGGTGAGTTCACTTTGTCTCTAAAAGAATTACATAAATGTATTATTGCTACTTATCTTTTGGGAGGCATGCTAAAATAAAATCCTCACAATTCTAAATACCAAGAGTGACACATCACTAACAGCATGTGATTACCCATGGGTCACCATGGCAGATCCAAAGATTATTCTACTAACTCTTGCAGCTTCCCGTCCTAGAGTTAGCTCCCTATGGCATCTGAAACATGTACAGCCCGAACACTAAAATCTGAAAACAAGGTTTTCAAAGACACAGAAGATGATTTTTTTTTCATGTTTCTTTTCTCTGAGCATCTGTATTTATTGAGCATCTTTTTAAAACATATACATTTATTTTATTACATGAATAAAACAAATTACATACAGCAGAGAGAACCATGAGAAAATAATGAGTTAAATAAATGTTACATTCATAGTGATTTGGCTATTTGTATTTGTCAAACATGAAGTAAACATCTTTCCTATCTTATTGGGTCTAAATTTCTGAATTAAAGTCAATATCTATCATATCACATTTCTATTAACATAAATCCTTTTTCTTGATCTAAAAAGATCTTATTCCCTAACCAACTAATCTTGATATTGTAACTAAACTATCTGGTCTTCAACCCACCTTGCAGACTTGGAAAGGAATAAAACTTAAAACCGCCTGAGTGAACCAGTAGTGCAGGTTAACAACTTGGGTGACTGTTCAGGCAGTAAACCATCTCAGTCATTTTTTTTTTTTTTCATTTTGGAAGCTGCTAACAGAAGATGAGTTTTTTGACCAGGTTGGTAGTCATCGTCTTTTAATTTCAGTGTTCATAATGTGTCATAATTTAATGAAATATAGCGTCTACACCATCCTCTACTTTCCTCAGGTATGTTTCATATTAAGTCTAATTATAAGGTGAAGTGTTTTTATAACATTCACTAACTATATTGACCCAGTAGTGACACAAGGATAGAAATATTTCTTCCTCAGTGTATAAGAATATTATGCATTCTATGAGAACATCTAAAACTTCAATATCACCATGAGTTTCCTTTCTCTCTATTTGAGTACATTTCTTCCAAGCTCTATAGTTTGCTCCATGTGCCTAAATTAATTATAACACTGCCATAATCTCATGGTTTCAAGCTAGTCCTTGAATTCTATATTTGTGACTCCATTGAAAGTTAATTGTTTTTGGATATGGTCGTTAGCTTACTTCTTTCTTCCTACTGATGTGGCCAAGGAAGCATCACTGAAGGCTCTCAACTCCCTGCAGCTAAGTCTAAGTCAGTCATCCAAGGGGCCGGAACATTTGCAGAGGCTCTTCGTTGGAGGGCTGAGCTTCTAAACAACCAAATGGCATCTGAGGACCCATTCTGAGCAATAAGGGACATTCACCAACTGTGTGGTAATGAGAGACCAAACACCAAGAGATCCAGGGTCCTTGGTTTTGTCACATATGCAATGTGGAGGAAGTGGATGCCCACACAAGGTGGATGAAGAGTTATAGAACCTAAGAGAACTGGGTTAAGGGAGAATTCTCAGAGACCAGGTGCCCACTTAACTGTGAAAAAGACCTTTGTTGGTGGTATTAAAGAAGACAATGAAGAACATCACTTAAGAGATAATTTTGAACCATATGGGAAAATTGAAGTGATTGCAATCATGACTTACAGAAGCAGTGGGGAAAAAGAGAAGTTTTGTGTTGTTATTGTTTTTGTTGTTGTTGTTGTTGTTGTTGTTGTTTCCTTTGATGACCATGACTGTTAATGCCAGCTACGATTCTGAAGAGGTCCAGGGTAAGTTCTCTGTGGTGGGATGTGGATTCCCTTTCAGTTTGCTTCATCTCTTTGGTTGCCAGAGCTGATGGCTCAGGCAACTGATCAGGACTGAAAGAAGAAAGAGGAAAGAGAGCCCAGGGTTTCTAACCCAAAACTGCCTCCACCACAATCAAGTTTCTGGAACCACTTTGACCTCTCTGGTTGTACTAAGGCTGAGCAGGAAAACTTAAACTGACCACAATTTTCCTACATCTATGGCTGTAAAAGCAACTTCTAGCTAGAAACTGCAGAGGAGTTGTAAAATGAGGCTCTTTGATCTGTTGATAGGCCTCTTCCAGGAGACCTCCAGTAAGCTACTGTAAACTTAGACCCGGTAGCCCTAGAAGGCTGATGGTAAAGCCCTGAACCTGATAACTTATTTGTGAATCTACAGGGAAATAAGAAATAAGAGAGAGAGAGAAAATCTCTCTCTCTCTCTCTCTCTCTCTCTCTCTCTCTCTCTCTCTCTCTCTCTCTCACACACACACACACACACACACACACACACACATACATTCAAGAGAAAAGGTGGATGAAGTTCGCATCTTAACTTCAACTGAAGTTGAGCTTCCAAATTTTTACGTCATTTATTGTCACCATACTTATATTTCTAAGAAAAGGGAGTTACCTCATAGTGAAGAAGGGGCAATTATTCACAAAAAACAGATGAATTCTAAAATAAAACAGGTTACATGTTTTAAAGCTAAACATTTCTTATCTATGTATACAATACGTAAGTTCACAGTGAGTTCAGTGACAAAAGTTAACAAAGCCTAAAGGTTAACAGGGTTAAACTTACAAGAATATATGACTTTTCTATTAGACCTGATCTAACTATATATTATCCAGCTACCTCTCAATACATAATGAGTTCAGAACAATAATTTTATCTGTCTTTCATTCTAAGAAACAGAGTAAATTTAAAGTGACAGCATATGATGCCACAGAGTGACAAGGTATAAGTAATTAGAACAGAATAGTTTGTATATTTAGACATTAAGGTTTGTACTTAATTTAGACATCTCTAGGTAGCCCCATTATATCTTTGGTTCATGGTAAGTTTAAACCAACTTGCCTATAATTATGGTGAATACCAGGATTCGTTGTGCCATCTGGAGTGAAGGCTTATCTGAGCCCACAAATCTGTTTCAAGGCTATCTCCTAGTGAGGTATCTGGAGTTCCACAAAGGTATTTATTGCAGCCATAAACTCTAAAAAATAGTTTCAGAAGATCTAAAACAATTTAACTCTTAAAACTATTTGAATCCAATCAGAAATTCCATAATCAGGGATTAATTCACCTGAACAACAAATAGTATATCCTCAACAAGATCCTGTAGGAAGTTTTTTCAATCAGAGCTGGTCAATACCCCGAAAGGGATAGTTTAGGCCAATGCCAGATATTTTTTCCTTTTTGTTTTTTGACACAGATATTCTCTGTGTAACCTTGGCTGTCCTGGACTCACTTTGTAGACCAACCTGGACTTACACTCACAGTGATCCACTTCCCTCTGTGACCCTCAGTGCTGGGATTAAAGGCATGTGCCACCATGCCTGGCTCTAATGCCAGATTTTAGAGAAGTGCGGCAATGCAAATTTGACAGGGTTGTCAGAGGTTGGAAGGAATTCTGGGGTGCATCATAGTACAGACCTTGCAAAATACCAGATCTCTTCCAGAGATTTCAACAGCTCTTGACAAGGCAGTGTTTCAGAGGCTGGAATTAGTTCTGGGGGTGCATCATGGTAAAGACCTTGTGAACCGGATCACCTCCTGGCAAGTCCACATGCCTAATGAGCTCCTTTAACAGGATGACTCTGAGACATGACTCTGTAGATAACATTGTTATTCAGAAAAACAATACTGGGATCAGTCACCACTGTGAGGTAAGAAGAGCCCTGTGAAAGCAAGAGATGGTTAGTGCTTTGTTCAGTCAGGGAGGTCAAAGTGGTTCCAGAAACTTGATGGTTGTGGAGACAGTTTTGGTAGCAATGAGAATTTTGGTCTAAGAGGAAACTTTTATGGTATTGGTAGCTCTGGTAATAGCCGTGATGGTGGTAGTGGGCTATAATAGATTTAGTAATGATAGAAGCAATTTTGGAGGTGGTGGAAGCTACAATGATTTTGTAAATTACCACAGTCTTCATATTTTGGGCCAACGAAGGGAGGAAACTTTGAAGGCAGGATGTCTCGCCTGTATGATGGTGGAGGCATGTAGTTTGCTTAGCCATGAAACCAGGGTGGCTGTGGAAGTTCCAGCTCCAGCAATAGGTATGGCAGTGGCAGGAAGTTTTCATTGCAGCAGGAAACAAATCTAAGCAGGAGAAGAGAGCCAGAGAAGTAAAAGGGAAGCTACAGGTTACAACAGATTTGTGGACTCACATTAGTGGCAGGGTCTACGTTCTACAAAGAAGACTTTTAAACAATACTCATGTGTATGGAGTGAAAAAGAAAATATCCAGTGCTGTATTTGTGACTGTGTTGTATTTGTATTTTAGTTTCTGTTCTGCAGGAAGTGTAAAGCATTCCAACAAATGGTTTTACTGTAGCCCTTTTAAACCCATGTTGCTGCTTGCTAAATGTAATAGTCTGATCATGATGCTGAAAAAAATGCATCCTTTTTAAATGTGCTATGCAAAGTTAGTCCCTCTCTGAAGCCATCTTGGTAAACTTCTCCAATGGAGTGAAGTTAGAATTCTTTCAGGAGGTGCCAAGTTCCATCTGGAAATTACATATGGTTGCTTGAGTGGAGAAGCCATTGCTTATTTAAAACAAACAAAACAAAACAAACAAACAAACAAACAAAAAACACCTTGGTGTAGTTAAACTGAGGCTACTGTTGTGACATGAATTGGTTCAACCATGGAAATCCTTAACCAAGCAACATCACAATTTGGTTACAAAATGGTTCTTGGCACATCTTATGTAACACCAAAATTGAGCAATAGTATCAAGTAAAATAACATATGGGAATGAAGGTAGTGTATCATCCATTATGATGTGTAATTATTAAAATTTTAATTCCCTATAAAATAAGTTAATAGGTTTTTCTAAACATTGCAAAGTAGTAACTATAATATTTCTCCAAACATTTCATTATATGTAATATAAGTAGCAACCGTCGTATTCCAGCCTATTCTATATAGGTTTGATCTTTGCTTAAAACTTACTACCTAGTGTTTCCATTTATAGACAAATATCTTAGTTTATCCTAATCATCACTGTTGTTATTTATCATTTATACCAGACTTGTCTATAGTTCTAAATTATGAATTAAGTTATATGAATCACCACTTATTTTATTTTGAAAACTTAGGAAACTTACGAACTTCAAGAAAATAATAAATGGATATTGTTTACTCTCCATCAAGGCTGCCAAATACAAAAGGCAAAACACTAAGAAAGTAACATTTATATAACTCCTGATTGTGTCATGGTTATTCTTGGTATAGGTAGTTTTCTGTATATATGTGGAATAATATAAATGTATGTGTAAAAAATACAAATAAACCGTTTTTAAAAAAGAAATAAAATTTCAAAATCCTTTATTCAAACAAATCATGAAATGTTTTATCATAGCTGTATGTTGGCTATTGTCAAGTGAATATTTCGTTGAAAATCCTTTTCTGGCAAACCCATATTTAATTGATTCTCAAGCTGAGCTCTAGCTTAAATTTTGATGTCTGATAAGATTATTAGTGCATGATACATGAGACTGAAATCTCTTCAACTTTTCAACCATTCTTCCTTACAAAGTCTGTGATATCAGAAAATTATGTGACATGTATCACAAATTGCATATATTCACTCAACTTTATCCATTTTCTAAACTCAATAACACATTTGCAGAACAGCAAAAAATCAAACAAGTTTAAGTGACACCACTTTTTGCATTCTCTCTCTCTCTCTCTCTCTCTCTCTCTCTCTCTCTCTCTCTCTCTCTCTCTCTTGTCTCCTTTTTAGGCCAGTTGTGAAGTTCTTCATTTGCTTCATTATTTGTTTGTTTTCTTTTTTCTATTTTATTCCATTTTATCCCTTCTTAGCCCTCATTAGGACTCTCATAGGTAGAGTAGAACTTAATAAACACTTTATGAACAAGATAAAACTTTGTCTATCAATTGTGCCTAATTTACAAGCACTCTAAGGAAGTCAAATCAGCAACAATCTCCTAATCCACATCTCTGTGATTGGGATGAGTCCAGCTGTAACTAATTAGTGTAGGCTCGGTTTCTAATGAGGTCTAGTTTTGACTTCCAATTTCTGTACCTCTGATTTCCCTTATGATTCATGAAAACAGAGAGAAAATAACATATTGGATACCTCCCATTTTGCTCAGTGCCAGAAATTAAAAAAAAACATTTTGAAATCTATTCTGTTCAAGGATCTAACCACCCATTGAGCTAGTCCAGCTACACCTATATTTCCTCACATGTCATATGTTCTGATCTCTATTCATTCATAATCTTGACTCTATGTGCTTTAAGATGCTTTGTACTCCAAATGCTTCCTTATTGCCTGTTTATACATTTGGTCTATTATATGGGATTTCAAGAAAGTTCTCTTGAAATGTATAATTTTCCAACTAGGCAGATATTAATTTTGTATAAATGGAGACCGTATCATAAAAATCCTTTACCATTTACATACTGAAACTGGTGTTAGACTGTTCACATTATAAATCATTGTCCTAGTTGTTAATTCTGTGAAAAACTGCTAAGATCTCCATTCTACTATAAATCAAAGTTGTACCTTTATTATAGTATCCCCACTGTTTTAGAGGTCAACAGTAATTATAATGTTAGGCTCTTCTTGTGCTGTTCTTTTGTCTATGCTCTGGCTCCACAAAGTTGGACTCTCTCATTTTTGGAATTAGCCAATGGCAGATGTCCCAGAACAAAAAGTAGTCCCATAGAAACTATCTAACAAAATGCTATACTTTCATCTAAAATCTTTCATGTCAAGTTATTGGCCCATATTGCATTAAGCATGGCTAGTCCTAAACCAATCATTTGTAATTGCAGTAGCATTATTTTGATTAATTAGAATAATCAAGTCTACTTTTAGAAATAAGTAGATATCCAATATTAAGGAGTCAAACATCAAGCTTGTTTACAGGTGGGTTTTAGTTTACATTTCATCCAAGCCTATTAAAGTTATCTTTGTAAAACTGTGTTTGTTTTCAGTTTCTCCCTAAGCCAGCTATCACAAAAATAACTGAGACACTTTTTGTATTTTTTTAATAATAAGCTTCACAGCATAATAACTGAGCTATTCTTAGTCTATTTTAACCCTGTAGACTAACTTGTTTCTTCCCAGTGTACTTCCCAAGGATCCCTGCACTTTGTAGCTTTTCTGTTCCAACTGAATCTCCTGATGTCTGCTGGACCTCTCCTGTGGGTGAATCCCCTACTTCCTCTTCTAATTCCTCTTCCCCTGGTCAAGAAGTCCAGCCCCATTCTCTCCCATGTTCAGCAAGTGGCTGTAAGCTAATTTATTGTCATATCAAGGGACAATTGTGTAGCTGTATTTACACAGCATTGAGACAGGAGATTCTCTAAACAAGAAGTTTTGTTGTTTTCAAATGTTTGAGAACTAGTTTCCTAGGCAACAGAACTTTTGCTGTCCCTTCTAAGAGTGTTAGCATGAGGGTGATTTAGGATTTAGTTGTCAGGATTAGATAAATAAAAATAATCCCTTGTAAGTTTTGGCAACGTCAGTACTTGAGGCACTCGGTTTTGTTACCTGTGGTATGCTTATTAAGTATAAATGGATGAGGCTACTACCACTATCAGACTGCCATCACTGTGTCCAAATCTGCCCCATGGATGCCTGATGAGCACTTTCCAGAGATTCTGGTTGGCTTATTCTCCTATTATGAATAAGCCAGAGGCTCTCATAATTAGGGAACGAGTAAATGGCTGATGCATTCATCGGCAAGAAGCACTAATAGTACATAAGTATAGTTTGATGTTACTTTTAATAGGAATTAAAAGTTGCATTTGAAAATCGTCAGCCCTTGGTTGCCTTGACATATCTACTTTAAAATTGAAAAAATAAGAATATGTTCAATTCAAGGGATGCTAAGGATAAATTAGTAAATGTTTCCCCACTAGATTAAATTAACTGTTGCAAATATGTTCTCTTTGTACTGAATAAAGTAACCAACTTCAATTTGTATGAGTCTACTGAGAATAATTTCTACGTGTGATTTGGTGTTCTACTGCTTAACATTTTTAAAACTATATCAGCATTTGTATATATTAAACTTTAATAACAGATGTATAAAATTGTAGGATATAATCTGATATCATCTATTATTAAAAGTATTGACAGTAAACGCAATTTTCACATGCACATAAAATTTTCTAGGGGAGGGGAGTAAGGGGAAAATGAGAGGGAGGGAGGAATGGGAGGTTACAAGGGATAGGATAACAACTGAGATGTAATATGAATAAATTAATAAAATATATTTTTAAAAATTTCTAAAACAATAGCCACAGAGTGTGTTGAATTACCTAGGACATTATTCCTGAAAAACTGAGAGTAACTCTCACTAGATTTTAAGAAAATTAAGGAGGGGCTTGTGTTATTAGTTTGCAACATAAATGTTCAAGTTTGTCATATACAAGAATCCAGTTTTAAATATATTCTTACTAATTTTTGAAATGCGTAAA
Source organism: Acomys minous (assembly GCF_964271855.1). Lineage (NCBI taxonomy): Eukaryota > Metazoa > Chordata > Mammalia > Rodentia > Muridae > Acomys > Acomys minous. Next base: position 30,590,684 of record NC_140493.1, on the reverse strand, counting down.
TATTCACAAAGAAAAATCTAAATTCTAAAGGTAGGAACAATGTAAACTTTTCTAATTAAAATTTATTAAATACAAAATTTTGCCTTTAAATTAAAATATGTGCTAGCTGAAATTATATTTGTAGAGATCTACAAGGCATGTGTGATGACATTTCTTTTTTTCTATATGGTTTTAATATAGATGGTACAGAAATGATAACTTAGTACAGCTTAAGTGGAAGCATCTTATGGCTTACTGAGTTTTCATCACACCATAGGAATTTCTACTTATTCCACAGCAAACAAGAAACCATATTTTAGGTGCTTTACCATATATTAATATTCACAAAGTAGGGTTGAGTTGGTTTAGCTTCTTACATTGTTTATTTCGGTATCCTTTCCTTTGTTAAGAAACACAGGAAATTCAATTCCTCTCTCTATCCATCTCTCCACTCACTGACTTCCTATGTAGAAACTGTACTGTAATAAGTAGGAGTTGTTACAAATTATACCATACTTAAATTGGTTTTACATTTTATACACATAATAATTTCTCTGTATGTCGAGTGTCTAGCTTAGTTTACATTTGTCCATATATAACACCAATTATTTTTCTTATACAGAATATTGAGTTAATAATGCCAAACACCAGACTTTTTATTTATTCTCCAGTCTCCAAACACTATATCACAAAGCCTGAAGCAGGAACCAAAGGGCTTGTGCAGGTCTGCATCAGGTTCTGTGTGTAAATACTCCAGCTTTCAGTTTAATATTTTTATGGGACTCCTGAGTGTGTGAACAAGTGGGTTTTTTATTCTCCTGCCTTTTTCTTTCTTTCTTTCTTTCTTTCTTTCTTTCTTTCTTTCTTTCTTTCTTTCTTTCTTTGTCCTTTTCCTTCTGTTTGTTTGTCTTGTCCAACTTTGATGTGGTGATTTTTTAAGTTTTACTTTTTCTTATTGTATTTTATTTTCTTGTATTTTGTTCTCACCCCTTAGATGCCTGTTGTTTTCTAAAGAGAGACAGAAAGGGAGTGGATCTGAGAAGAAAAGGGGAGGAACTGAGATGGGTAAAGGGAGGGAAAAGTGTAATCAGGATGTATTAGATAAGAAAAGACTATATTTTCAATAAAGGTGGAAAGGAAGATTCAGTAGATGTTTCTAAGATATCCTAGAAATAATACAATAATGTAAACTAAAACTTCAGATAATTCCTATAAGATTCTCTTCTTTGAATCAATTGTTTTTATAGTCAAGGATGACAGTCTCCAGAAAGATAAAGATGATGAAATATTACTTGCTAACATGATTTCTGGGACCTGGGAAGATATCTATAGTCAGTAAGGTATTTGTCTTACTATTGTGACTACCTAAGCTTGATTCTCCAGAACCCACATGAAAAAAACAAAACAATACAAAACAAAATAAAAAAAGAAACCAAACAACAAACAAAAGCCAGCCAGGCTTGATATTCTGATAGTTACAGCACTGCGGGGTGGGATAGAAACATGTGGATCTTTTGGGCCACTTGTCAGCAAACCTATGTTCATGGGTGAGTTCTTGGTGAATCATTTAAAAAATAATATAGATAGCATTCCAGTAGTATATGATCAAAATTGTTCTCTGGCCTCCATGTGCATACTTAGCATACACATATACATGCCAACAAAACCAAATTTTTTTTAATCTTTATATTCTAATGATGTGAAGAAATCAACTCCAAATGTATAAAATTATATTAACTTGTGTGCATTTGTTACTGGATATTACTTTCTCACATACTCTGGTGCCTCACCTTTGACCATGTCCCCTGGAGGGGGAGACCTGGTGGCACTCAGAGGAAAGACAGCAGGTTACCAAGAAGAGACTTGATACCCTATGAACATATACAGGGGGAGGTAATCTCCCTCAGAAACAGTCATAGGGGAGGGGAATAAGGGGAAAATGGGAGGATACAAGGGGTGGGATAACCATTGAGATGTAACAAGAATAAATTAATAAAGGAGAAAAAATAAAAAAATAAATAAAAGAAAGAAAATCAAAATATCTTATTTAATAGATATGCTGGATTAAATTGATGGATTTTCATATATTGAACTACCCCTGCATGTCTTGGATGAAGGCTACTTGGTCATGGTGAATGATATTTTTGATGTGTTCTTCGATTTGGTTTGCAAGTATTTTATTGATTATTTTTGCATCAATATTCATAAAGGAAATTGGCCTGAAATTCTCTTTCCTTGTTGGGTCTTTATGAGGTTTAGGTATCAAGATTATTGTGGCCTCATAGGATGAGTTTGGTAATATTCCTTCTGTTTCTATTTTGTGGGATAATTTTGAGATAATTGGTATTAGCTCTTCTTTTACGTTCTAGTAGAATTCTGCACTGAATTCATCCTGCCCTGGGCTTTATTTGGTTGGGATATTTTTGATGATTGCTTCTATTTCTGTAGGAGATATAGGACTATTTGATTTATTTACCTCTTCTTGACTCAATTTTGACAATTGGTAACTATCAAGACAATTGTCCATTTCATTTAGATTTTAAATTTTTTTGGCATACAGCCTTTTGAAGTATAACCTTATGATTCGTCGGATTTCCTCAATGTCTGTGGTTTGTCTCATTTTCATTTCTGATTTTGTTGATTAGATACTCTTCTCTGCCTTTTAGTTAGTTTGGCTAAGAGTGTGTCTATCTTGTTGATTTTCTCAAAGAACCAGCTCTTGGTTTCATTGAGTCTTTCAGTTGATCTCTTTGTTTCTAATTTATTGACTTCAACCCTGAATTTGATGATTTCTATCCATCTTGGGTGACTCCTCTTGGGTGTGTCTTCTTCTTTTTGTTCTAGAGCTTTCAGTTGTGCTGTTAAAATGCTAGTATGAGATCTCTTCAATTGCTTTATGAAGATGCTTAGTGCTATAAACTTTCCTCTTAGGACTGGTTTCATTGTGTCCCATAAGTTTTGATACATTTTGCCTTCATTTTCATTGAATTCTATGAAGTCTTTAATTTCTTTTATATTTTGACCCTTACTCAGAGTCACTAAGTAGGGAGTGTTCAGTTTCCATGAGTTTGTAGGTTTTCTGTTGTTGTTATATTCCAGACCATGGTGGTCTGACAAGATCTAAGGGGTTTTTTCAATCTTCTTATATCAGTTGAGGTTTGCTTCGTGGCCAAGTATATGGTCAAGTTTAGAGAAGGTTTCATGAGGTACTAAGAAGATGATATATTCTTTTGTGTTTCGGTGAAATGTTCTTTAGATATCTGTTAGGTCCATTTGATTAATTTACCAACATAACATAAATTAAGGATGCCCTAAAAATGGAATCTCAATTTAGGAATTGCCTAGTTCAAGTTGTCCTTTAGGCATTGACTGCTATTTGATGTGGGAATGCTCAGGCCACTATGTTCATTGCCACACCTGGGAACTTAGTCTCAGGTTGTATAAGAAAGCTGGCAGAAGTGTAGGAGGGGATGCAATCTACCAAACAAGGTTTCTCTCATGCTGAACTATAACCTATAAACCAAAATAAACTCTTTCCTCTCTGGTTCATTTAGTTAGAATGTACTATATATCACAGCAAAGTGTGTGTGTGTGTGTGTGTGTGTGTGTGTGTGTGTGTGTGAGAGAGAGAGAGAGAGAGAGAGAGAGAGAGAGAGAGAATGACAGAGACAGACAGAGACAGAGAGACATAGAGACAGAGAAACACACACACACACACACACACACAGAGAGAGAGAGAGAGAGAGAGAGAGAGAGAGAGAGAGAGAAAATGACAGAGACAGACAGAGACAGAGAGACATAGAGACAGAGAAACACACACACACACACACAGAGAGAGAGAGAGAGAGAGAGAGAGAGAGAGAGAGAGAGAGAGAGAGAGTTGCTATTTATTTGAGAAAAGACTTAATCTGTCCAGTACCTATCATGTATGGAACTCACTGTTGATTCATTTGCCAAGATTTGTAGAGTGTCTGAGAACTTTATTCTATAACAGCTAGTACCCTTTAAACAAGTTGACACGTAAAACCAAAGACATATGCTGTTCATTTGTTGCACTCTGTCTTTTCTCTCTGTGGTCTTTTATAGTCACAAGTAAGAGTGTCTGATTTTTCTTACCAGTCTTATAGCCATACAAAGCTTTGCCCTCGAATAATTATAAGTTCTTTTTACCATCTGGTAGATACAGTAAGAGCAATAGTGTTTTGAACTTTTTGATGGCAGCTGTTGGGCTGCTAGCAGGAATCATTCTTTCGAAAGAAAAAATCCATTTACTTTGATTGCTATTATAGTTCAGAAAATATTGATCTTCCCGTGCTTGCAAACTCTTTTAAACAGGTAGCTACAGAGATTTAGACAAAAATCTATATTTCACTTTGTTCTTTCACTCAAGGTACTTCAAAAGAAAATGTTTAAAAAATGGATGGGTTAAGTGAGGTTGTAGGTGCACAATGCTATGCAGAGTCTCCTTATAAAAGCAGTGCTCTCTCACACTTTCATGTGGCTGGCTCTCATTGGGCTGTAAGCCCCTAATAAAGCAGGGTCATGTCTTTTTTTAATTGACTCCATACCATGTTTGTTCCATTTCATATGAGAGCTGTGTGACTACTGATGTGTGCAGCTGGGTTGGTACATACTTCTGGAGTGCTTTGGCAGTAGCTACTGTCTGCTTTAAACAGTCAAAGTGCCTATAAAGTGTTCCTGAGTCCCCTTAAATCTTCTCACCCACATCTCCCACTTGGTAACAGTTGTCGTACAACTTCAGAGTGAGATTTGGTGGTCTTTTTCCAAACTTTTTTGCTGAATCATCTCTCCAGCCTCTGATTCTCACTCCTACAAAGAACTCTTCACTTTATACTGGGTCGTATAATATAGCTCATTGAAAAATAATTTACATGCCTTACTTTTCAATGCCTGTCTGCATATATCTTTCTACTATATTCATGTTTATCTACGTATATAGTCCCAAAATTCAGAACACTGTAGAGCTTCCCAAGTTTATTGAAAAAAAAAAACAACACATGAACAGATGACTTGATGAATGACTAAATGAATGATTGCACAAATAGGAACACTCAACCTGAAAAACTAACAGTAAAATAATGTATAGTGAGGTGAATCACGTGGTCTATTGATGTGAGGTTTGCAGACTTAACCTACTCTTGAGCATATTTCTGCATTTTCTGCGCTCACACTGTGAAACACCTATATGCAATCTTAGGTTAAGTGCTTATGTGGTCTCTTGAATAAACTTCAAGATTCAAACATTAGGACCTGCTCTCAGGTTACAGCCTAAAGGCAAGTTACAGGAGAGGGCTCATGGTGAATTCATAAATCAGTCTTTAACACTTTGAATCGCAGTACTGCACATGATTCAAACTAGATGGAACTTGTACTTAACTTATCAAGTATGTGTACCTTGCTGAAATATTTGTATTTTCTCTAAAAGGTATTAGCCATTCTCTTTTTCTTAAAAATGCTTCCAAGTTATTTCAAAATGTTCTTTCTTATTTTGTATTGAATTGTTGGCAACATTTATAAGCTGTGCTTTTTTTAAAAGTATTGGAAGTCTTCACAAGAAATGAGCATATGAAAAATCACCACAGTAGAAGTCTCAATCACTTGTTAGAAAAAGGAACCACAACTCTGTGAATAAATGGCAACCCGAAGGGGCTTAACTCAGGTCAATAAACTATGTCGGAAAAATGTTATGTTAGGAAAACCTAGCGGAGTATAATGTTTAACTGCATATTTTTTTTTGTAATTTTGCTAAATATAGATACCAAGTCTCTAAGGGTGTGCTTACTCATGTTATCTTCTGGGGATGAAGGAGTAATACTCAAAAAAAACTTTATGGTCTATTTTGTGTACATTTTTTCCTGGTACTTTAAATTCAAAATAATCAATTCATCAAAGTGGCATATTATGATTTACTAAAGATACTGAGTCCTATCTGTGGCCAAAGTCTCAAATATAAATCCTCATACACTGTGGGTGAGTTGGAAATATGGAAGTGAAGTGAATTAGTTACACATTAAACTAGATTACTGTAGATTTTAAGTCTCCTTTACAAAAGCACATACATAACATGAATTTCTTTTCTTTTGGAAACGTTTATTACCAATCACATCAGACTAAATCATTATATACATGAAATATGTAAAAGACATTTATAAAAATGGGAAATTACAAATAGAACATCATGTCATAATCTTGCACTTGTCATATAATGGTGCATTTCTGACTAGTGTTAAATTTCAAGAAATATATCATTAACAATAGTTCAATTTCATGACTGTAGGTTGTTTCCTTTCATTGGTTTAGAAAATACAGAGTGTCCGTGGTAATAATACGAGTCCACTTCTTACAGCCCAATGTATTCTACTCAGACAGGACAGGCTGACCTTAGAATTGTTGAGTCTTGCATAAAGCCCAGGGAATTTCATCTTTAGAAGGAAGTCTGAATATCAATGGGTTGAAGCAAAGTGCTATGTAAAATAAACCCCTGTATTCTGGACACAAGCTCCTCACAAGTGCTCAAAGGTACTGTGATGTCCTCTAAATTTTCCATCTCAACTCTAAAAATAATAAAAGGCATATAGTTTTCAGGAAATTAGCAACATTCTCTGCAACGAACAAGAATTAATGATATCTCAAGTAATATGGTATGTAGATTAATATTTGCATTGTTTGTAAATTGGTTTTTTTTTTTTATCTTTGTAAGTAAATTGCACGGCTTTGTGAAGTATCAAATTTTTTTGATATACATATAGCATATAATATTAAAATCAATAAATATGTATATGGACAAATATCTGTCATTTCTTATTTCCATGAAGTAAAAATACACAAAACATACAAGGTGTTCTCACTATCTGTAAACATCTTACTCAAGCATGTTGCTTTTGTCATAATAGAAGATGCCAGTTTTGTCAAATATGTAGGTTTAATCATTTTAAAATGAAGTATGCTTAGTAATTGAGCATCATTTGAATGCCTGAGCCTTTCATGCACAAGAGTATCTGGCTTGCCCTACTGCCTGTGTTTCATACCAACTCTGTGAAAAATCTCAAGCCTGATCTGAGTAAATTTGCCTCCATTCTGAATTTTCCATATCGTTTTACCGAGCTTTTTGTACTTAACCTGCAGGTTTTTTAAAATGCCAATGTTTTCATCATGAATGTAAAACAGTTTGTGCTTATATTTATTTCATACACAATCCACGTTGTTTTCCTCTGGGCAGTTATGGATTTCCTTCTCTGTCTCTTTAAATGTTGACTGTGGTCTCATTTGCTTGAAATGCTAGTAGAGGGAAGGTAGTTTAACTCAGGAGGTCTTTTCTAGCTGTGTGGTTTTATGTTTCTTAACCTTTGCAAGCAAGTTGCTGAGGTAATGAGATTCCCAGGAGACTTCTTAATGTTAAGAATCAGCAAAATTGCAACTTTTACAGATCACATTCTTTTAACCTACATTGCTTCTCTGTGAAATATTTGGATTATCGTGTCAACTGTTGTCAAGTTAGAGTAGGATCAACGTGTGGCTCTATGTCACTTTAAGGTCAGATGTTACTCCTTGGTAGAAAATCTGATGGAATTTAAAACTCGAGTACATTACTTTAGTCATCAAGGATCAAAGTCAACTTCATGACAAAAAAAAAATGTGTTGTAAGAGACATTTCCGCCTCTGCAATTTAAAGTTATATTTTCAATGTTGTTCTTTCAATATATTGTTTCAGGAGAGGTCTTTTTATATTTCTTCTGATGTCTCATCCTCATCCACCTCATTTATTTCTCTCTCTCCCTCCTTCCCTCTCTCTTCTCTTCTCCTGTTCTCGTCCCCTTTCCTCTCTCCTCTCTCTCTCTCTGTCTCTCTCTCCCTCTCTGTCTCTCTCTCTCTCTGTCTGTCTCTCTCTCTCTCTCTCTCTCATTCTCCTTATTTCTCTGCCTTCATAATGTGGAAGAAAACAGAATCAGGAGCTACTCTGTGATCACTGCCTCTGCTTCTGAAGACTAGATACTCTGACCCTTAGGAAATTACTTGGTAAATGATTCATAGATACTTACATGAGTCCTGGTGGAAGCATCATTTGTTAATTAAATCCCAGTCTAGTCTAGTTTTACACTCTGAAAGATAAAATATTATGAAATAATAAAATTGAGAGGCATTGGGAGAGTAACTAAATTTTTCTTGTGTTGGATTGATTTTTCTGTGGTAATTATACTTTATGAGTAAGACATATCCTGAATGTAACAAGTCTATGTTAAAATTAAATGTGGTGTGGTTCGGCTTCAGACCCTGCCTCCATGTTTCTTTCTTGAAGTCCTGCCCTGACTTCACTTGATGATGAGTTTTATCCTATAATATAAAAACTTTTGTATTCTCATGTTTCTTTTGTTTGTGATGTGTATTTTAGTAACATATAGCAAATAAAAATAGCTTCACCCAATGATGTGCTATGATCCATGGGTTGGAAAGATGAAATAAACCCTATCATCCTCAAGTTGATTTACTCATTGTTTAATCACAGAAACTGAAGGAAAATTAATACACACACACACACGCACACACACACACACACACACAATCACAACCAAGAAATAAAACAGGAACTAATAACTACTGGCCATTAATATATCTCAATATCAATGGTCTCAACTCCCCGATAAAAAGACACAGACTAACAGAATGGATGCAAAAACATACCTCCCATACAAGAAACACACCTCAACAATAAAGATAGACATTACCTAGAGTAAAGGCCTGGAAAATGGCATTCCAAGTGAATGGACCCAAGAAACAATCTGTAGTAGCCATTCCAGTATCTAATAAAATATACTTTGAACCAAAACTAATCAAAAGAGATCGGAAAGGACACTTCATACTCATCAAGGCAAAAATACCCTGAGAGAATGTCTCATCCCTGAACATGTATGCCCCAAACACAGGAGCACCCACGTTCATAAAACAAACATTACCAAAGCTTAAATCACACATGCAACCCCAAACATTAATAGTGGAGACTTCAACACCCCACTCTTACCAATAAATAGATCATTGAAACAAGTAATCAATGGAGAAATATGAAACTAATAGACATCATGCGTAAAATGGGCCTATCAGACATCTATAGAACATTTCACGCAAATACAAAAGAATATACTATCTTCTCAGCACCTCAGAGAACGTTCTCCAAAACTGACCATGTACTTGGTCACAAAGCAAACCTCAAGAGATACAAAGAGATAAAAATAACCCCAAACATCTTCTCAGACCACTGCCTATTAAAACAGGAGCTCAACAACAGACACTACAGAAAGCCTACAAGCACATAGACACTGAACAACTCCATACTCAGTGACTTCTGGGTCATAGATGAAAAACAAAATTTAGGGACTTCTTAGAATTCAATGAAAATGAAGGTACAAGTTACCAAGAGTTATGGTGCAAGATAAAAAAAGTGCTAAAAAAATGTTCATAGTACTAAGCAGCTTCATACAGAAATTGAAGAGATCCCATACTAGCAACTTAACAGCACATCTGAAAACTCTAGGACAAAAAGAAGCAGACACACCCAAGAGGCATAGATGGCAAGATATCTATGCACTTATAAACAACAGATATTAGCCACATAATACAGGATAACCATATGCACTTATAAACAGACATTAGCCACATAATACAGGATAACTACACTGCACTCTACAGACCTAAAAAAACTAAATAACAAGTAGGATGCTAGAGAGAAGGCTTAATTCTCATCCAGAAGGACAAACAGAATAGAAACAGGAAGCATTTGATGAGAAGGTACAGGAAAGTAACCTACCATAGAGGTCCTCTGAAAGATCCCACACAGCAAGGTATCCAAGCAGATGCTGAGACACACAGCCAAACTTTGGGGGTAGAGTCCTTTGGGATAGTTGGGAAATAGAAGGACCTTGAGGGGTCTCGAGCCCCACAAGAAGATCATTGGACCCAACAAATCTAGGTGCTGGTGCACCTACCATGCATGGTGAGGATCTAGACCCTCTTCTCAGATATAGAACGGTCTCCTTATAAGTCCCATTATATGGGGAATAGGGACTACTTTTTCTCTGGCCTCCACAAGTTGATCACTTTCCTCTAGTGGAGCAGCCATGCCAGGCCACAGAGGAAGAGGATACAGGCAATCCAGATGAGACTTGATAGATTGAGTCAGATGTTTGGAGAAGAGGGCTCCCTTTTCTGAGGACTAGGTGAGGGAGAGAGAGTGTATCAGGGAGACAAGGTAGGACTGGGAGACAATGGGTGAGGGGCCTACAATTGGCCTAAACTGAACAAATTAAAAATAGAAAAATAAAATAAAACTCAAAGTATATAGAAAAAGAGAGTTTGTGTAATTTTTTTTACATATTCATAGATTCAAATGCTTCTAGTCTTATAAATTTTATATGTAGTATAAACTCATGGAGAAAAAACATGGAAAATGCACAGCAGAATGGTAAATTCTGAAATTATGAGAAATTATTGTATGTGTAAGTGTTGGATTACAGGAGATGTGATATATTTTGCCAACTTATAAGATTCAAATTTTATTTCAAAAACATTTTAGTTTAAATGTATTACTGTGTTATTTGTATGTATGTATGTATGACTGTCACATGTTTGCTTGGTACCTCTCATGGCTGAGGGAAGTCATCAGATTGGTATGATTCTGCAGGCAAGCACTGGAAATCTAACCCTGTCCATTGCAAGTGCAGCATATTATTTTAAAGATATTTTCACTGTTTTCTTTTTTTTTTTTTTTTTTTTTTTTTTTTTAATTAATTTATTCATATTACATCTTGATTGTTAGCCCTTCCCCTGTTTCCTCCCATTCCTCCCTCCCTCCCACTTCCCCCCTTCTCCCCTCCCCTATGTCTGTGATTGAGGGAGACTTCTTCCCCCTATGTATGCTCTAAGATTATTGAGTCTCTTCTTGGTAACTTGCTATCCTTCTTCTGAGTGCCACCAGGCCTCCCCATCCAGGGGACATGGTCAGGAAAGGGGCACCAGAGTTCACGTGAGAATCAGATCTCACTCTCCACTCAACAGTGGAGAATATCGTGTTCGTCGGCTAGGTCTTGGTAGGGGTTCGAAGTTTACTGCCTATTTCACCTTGGCTGGTGCCTTAGTTTGAGGAGGACCCCAGGACCCAGATCTGCCTGTCATAAAGTTCTTCTTGTAGGTTTCCAGGACCCTGTGGGTCCTGTTATTTCCCCATTCTTCCATGCTACTCTCGCCTAAAGTCTCAATAGGATGTCCTCTCCTCTGACCCACTTTCTTGGTAAGTAAGGTTTTTCATGGGACGTATCCCTTGGACTAGTGTTTTGATATAAGTGAGTATATACCGTTTGTCTCTTTTTGCTTCTGGGTGAACTCACTCATTATGATAATTTCTAGGTCAATCCATTTGTCCACAAATTTCGGGAATTCCTCGTTTTTAATAGCTGAGTAATACTCCATAGTGTAAATGTACCATAGTTTCTTAGTCCATTCTTCTACTGAGGGACACTTAGGCTGTTTCCATGTTCTGGCTATTGTGTATAAAGCAGCTATGAACATGGTTGAGCATATGTCCCTGTTGTGTGTTCGAGCATTTTCTGGGTATATTCCAAGGAGTGGGATAGCTGGGTCTTGAGGAAGCCCTATTCCCATTTTTCTGAGAAAACGCCAGATAGCTTTCCAAAGTGGTTGTACTAGTTTGCATTCCCACCAGCAGTGAAGGAGTGTTCCTCTCTCTCCACATCCTCGCCAACATGTGGTGTCATTTGAGTTTTTGATCTTAGCCATTCTGATGGGTGTAAGATGGAATCTCAGTGTCGTTTTGATTTGCATTTCTCTGATGCCTAACGAGGATGAGCATTTCTTTAAGTGTTTCTCAGCCATTTGATATTCCTCTGTTGAGAATTCTCTGTTTAGTTCTAAGCCCCATTTTGCAATTGGGTTGTTTGGTTTTGTGGTGTTTAATTTCTTGAGTTCTTTATATATTTTGGATATTAAACCTTTGTCAGATGAAGGGTTGGTGAAGATCTTTTCCCAGTCAGTAGGCTGTCGCTTTGTTCTCTTGACAGTGTCTGCTGCCTTACAGAAGCTTCTCAGCCTCATAAGGTCCCATTTATTAATTGTTGACATTAAGGCCTGGGCTGTGGGTGTACTGTTCAGGAAGTTGTTTCCTGCGCCTATGTGTCCCAGGCTCTTCCCCACTTTTTCCTCTAACTGAGTTAATGTCTCTGGTTTTATGTTGAGGTCTTTAATCCACTTGGACTTGAGTTTTGTGCATGGTGACAAATAAGGGTCTAATTGCATTTTTCTACATGTAGACATCCAGTTAGACCAGCACCATTTGTTGAAGATGCTATCATTTTTCCATTGAATAGATTTGGCTTCTTTGTCAAAAATCAAGTGAGCAAATGTGTGTGGGTTCATCTCCGGGTCTTCAATTCGATTCCATTGATCCACCAGCCTATTACTTTGCCAGTACCATGCTGTTTTAATTACTGTTGCTCTGTAGTACAGCTTGAGATCAGGTATGGAGATTCCTCCGGAGGATCTTTTATTGTATAGGATTGTTTTTGCTATTCTGGGTTTTTTATTTCTCCATATGAATTTGAGAATTAATCTTTCAATATCTTCAAAATATTTTGTAGGTATTTTGATAGGGATTGCATTGAATTTGTAAATTGCTTTTGGTAAGATGGCCATTTTTACTATGTTAATTCTCCCGATCCATGAACAAGGTAAATCCCTCCATCTTCTGATGTCATTTTCAATCTCTTTCTTCAAAGGTTTGAAGTTTTTTTCAAATAAGTCCTTCACTTGCTTGGTTAAAGTTATTCCTAGATATTTTATATTGTTTGTGGCTATCGTGAAGGGAGTAGTTTTCCTAATTTCTTCCTCTGCCTGTTTGTCATTTGTATACAGAAAGGCTACTGACTTTTTCGAGTTTATTTTGTATCCTGCCAATTTGCTGAAGGTGTTTATCAGCTGCAGGAGTTCTCTGGTGGAATTTTGGGGATCGCTTATGTACACTATCATATCATCTGCAAATAGGGATAATTTGACTTCTTCCTTTCCCATTTGGATCCCCATGATCTCCTTTTGATGTCTTATTGCTCTGGCTAGAACTTCAAGAACTATATTGAAGAGATATGGGGACAGAGGGCAGCCTTGTCTGGTTCCCGATTTTAGAGGGATTTCCTTGAGTATCTCTCCATTTAATTTAATGTTGGCTGTTGGTTTGCTGTAAATAGCCTTTATTATGTTTAGATAAGTGCCTTGTATTCCCGATCTCTCCAGAACTTTAAACATAAATGGGTGTTGGATTTTGTCAAATGCTTTTTCTGCATCAAGAGAGATGATCATGTGGTTTTTCTCTTTCAGTTTGTTTATATGATGGATTACATTGATGGATTTCCGTATGTTAAACCATCCCTGCATGCCTGGAATGAATCCTACCTGGTCATGGTGGATAATGTCTTTGATATGCTGTTGTAATCGCTTTGCGAGTATTTTGTTGAGTATTTTTGCATCAATGTTCATAAGAGAAATTGGTCTGAAATTCTCTTTTTTTGTTGGGTCTTTGTGAGGTTTAGGTATCAATGTAATTGTGGCCTCATAGAAGGAATTTGGTAATGTTCCGTCCGTTTCTATCTTTCGGAATAGCTTGACTAGTATCGGTATTAACTCCTCTTTGAAGGACTGGTAGAATTCTGCGCTGAAGCCATCTGGCCCTGGGCTTTTTTTGGTTGGAAGACTATCAATGGTTGCTTCTATTTCTATAGGCGAAATAGGGCTATTTAATTTGTTTATCTGGTCTTGGTTCAATTTTGGCAAATGGAATCGGTCGAGAAATTTGTCCATTTCCCTTAAATTTTCGAATTTTGTGGCATAAATGCCTTTAAAGTAGGTTCTTACGATTCTTTGTATTTCTTCAGTATCTGTTGTTATGTCTCCCTTTTCATTTCTGATTTTGTTAATTTGGATAGTGTTTCTCTGTCTTTTCGTTAGGTTGGCTAACGGTTTGTCTATCTTGTTAATTTTCTCAAAGAACCAGCTCTTGGTTTTGTTGATTCTTTGGATTGTTCTCTTTGTTTCTAATTTATTGATTTCAGCCCTGAGTTTGATTATTTCTAGGCGTCTACTCCTCTTGGGTGTTTCTGCTTCTTTTTTTTCGAGAGCTTCCAGATGTGTTGTTAAGTTGTTTATGTGGGATGATTCCATTTTCTTTTTAAAGGCACTTAGTGCTATGAATTTTCCTCTTAGCACTGCTTTCAGTGTGTCCCACAAATTTGAATATGTTGTTCCATCATTTTCATTGAGTTTCAGGAAGTCTTTAATTTCTTCCCTTATTTCTTCCATGACCCATGTGTCATTAAGTAGAAAGTTGTTTAGTTTCCACGTGTTAGTATGCTTTTTGTTATTTCTGTTGTTGTTGAAGTCCAGCCTTAGACCATGGTGATCTGATAAGATACAAGGTATTATTTCAATCTTCTTGTATCTGTTGAGGTTTGCTTCGTGACCAACTATGTGATCAATTTTAGAGAATGTTCCATGGGGTGCTGAGAAAAAGGTATACTCCTTTGCGTTTGGGTGGAAAGTTCTGTAGATATCTGTTAGATCCATTTGATTCATGACATTGGTTAATGAGGTTATTTCCTGGCTTAGTTTTTGAATCAAAGACCTATCCTTGAGTGAAAGTGGGGTATTGAAGTCGCCCACTATTAATGTGTGGGTATCAATAAGTGGGGCAAGCTTTGTTAATAACTCTTTTACAAATGTGGGAGCCCTTGTATTTGGAGCATAGATGTTCAAAATCGTGATGTCTTCTTGGTTGACTTTACCTTTGACGAGTACGAAGTGTCCATCCTCATCCCTTTTGATTAATTTTGGTTGAAAGTCTATTTTATTAGATATTAGAATGGCTACCCCAGCTTGTTTCTTGTGACCATTTGCTTGGAATATTTTCCCCCAACCCTTTACTCTGAGGCAATGTCTGTCCTTGTGGTTGAGATGTGTTTCTTGAATGCAGAAGAATGTTGGGTCATGTTTATGCAACCACTCCATTAGTCTGTGTCTTTTTATTGGAGAATTGAGACCATTGACATTGAGAGATATTAATGACCAGTGATTGGTAAGTCCCTTCATTTTTGGTATTTGTAAGAGTCAAGATTTTGTGAGGTTGTGATTTTGCAATGGTATAGTTACCCATTTCCTATGTAGTTTTGGTTGTAGACCAGTTGGGGTAGAGTTTTCCTTCTAGTAACTTCTGTAAAGTCGGATTTGTGGCTAGGTACTGTTTGAATTTGTTTTTGTCATGGAATATCTTGTTTTCACCATCAATGGTTATTGATAATTTTGCTGGATATAGTAGTCTTGCCTGGTATCTGTGTTCTCTTAGGGTTTGCAGAACCCCTGTCCAGGCCCTTCTGGCTTTCATGGTCTCTGCTGAGAAGTCAGGAGTAATTCTGATAGGTTTGCCTTCATACGTTACTCGGCCTTTTTCTCTTGCCGCTTTTAATATTTTTTCCTTGTTCTGTATATTTTGCGTTGTTATTATTATGTGACGGGAAGATTTTCTTTTCAAGTCTATTCTGTTTGGTGTTCTGTAGGCCTCTTGTATGCTCGTATGCATCTCCTTCTTCAAATTGGGGAAATTTTCTTCTATTATTCGATTAAAGATATTTTCTGGACTGTGGAGTCGGTTGCCTTCTCTTTCCTCTATCCCTATTATTCTCAAGTTTCGTCTTTTCATGTTATCTTTTATTTCATGAATGCTTTGTGTCAGGAGCTTTTCAGATTTAGCATTTTCCTGGATGGTTGATTCCAGTTCTGCGATTGTATCTTCAAGTCCCGATATTCGTTCTTCCATCTCTTGCAATCTGTTAGATAATGCCACCTCTGAGATCTTTGTTTTCTTCTTTGATGCCTCTTGATCACGTTTTTCTTCTGTGTGTTCCTGTATCATAGCTTCCATTTTTATCTTCATGTCTTGGACTGTTTTAATGATTTCCTTCATCTGGTTATTTATATTTTTCTGAAATTCTTCAAATGCCTCTTTATATGATTCTTTTAACTCTTCAGCCCTCTTGTTTGCCTCCTCCTGCAATTGTTTACAGATTTTAATTGATTCTTCCTTTATCATTGTCTTTACTAGGGCTTTGAGGTCCTTTTCTTGACTATCCATTGCTGTTAGGTTCTCCAGGTTGTTTTCATTGGGAATGCTGGGATCTGGAGATGCCAAACTGTTTTGGTTTTTGTTAGCATTCTTTCGTTGTCCTCTTGTCATTTTGATGTCTCTGATGTTGGAAGATATTTTGTAGTGACCTTCGCTGGTTGAGAGTGGTTAATTGATGACTGATTATAGGTCAGGTGCTCTTGCCTGTGGGGATCAAGGAGTATTTCCGTGGAACAGGTAGTTGATCTGGTTTCCCTTCTGGTGATTTTCCTCTGCACCGTGGGCTCCCGGCTGAGTCATCCAAAGTAGATTTCTCTTTGGATTTTACTGCTGTGATTCAGATCAGCAGTTTTGGGACCTAGATTAAGGTCCACACACAGACGTTCTGGTTGTGTAGGTTGATTTCTGCTGCCTGTCCTTCCTGTGGCTTTGTAGTCAAGATCCCAGGTAAATCAGATCTTCTGGAGGTGTAGCTGTCTTTTAGGTCTGTCTCTATACCCTGTAGAGGTGTTCACCTTCTCCCAGAACTCTATGCCTGGAGGGACCAAGGTCGCTCCTGGTCCGCAATTAGATACTGCAAGCAAGACCCACGTTTTTTCTCTTGATATTGTGAGATTGCCTGCCTTGTTTGGGCCAAGAGCCCCTGATAAGCTCTCTATTCCAGGGAGTGGAGGACCAGTGCCTTGTGACTGGGTGGGTAGGCACAATAGCAGGAAAGCTGTGCAGAGCTCTGGAGAAAGCCCGCGGGTTGGAACCAGATCTTCCCGCCGAGCTCTGATGCTCCACTAATGCTCTGGGTCAGCAATTAGACACTGCAAACACGACCCACCCAAGTCTCGACTCCCGATAATGTGAGAGTGCCTGCCTTGGTCGGGCCAAGGGTCCCAGATCGGCTCTCTAGTTCAGGGAGTGCAGGGTCAGTGCCTTGTTACTGGCTGGGTAGGCACAATCGCGGTGCAGAGGTCTGGAGGAAACCCGCGGGTTGGAACCAGGTCTTCCCGCCGGGCTCTGATGCTCCACTAATGCTCTGGGTCAGCAATTAGACACTGCAAACACGACCCACCCAAGTCTCGACTCCCGATAATGTGAGAGTGCCTGCCTTGGTCGGGCCAAGGGCCCCGGATCGGCTCTCTAGTTCAGGGAGTGCAGGGTCAGTGCCTTGTTACTGGCTGGGTAGGCACAATCGCGGTGCAGAGCTCTGGAGGAAACCCGCGGGTCGGAACCAGGTCTTCCCGCCAGGCTCTGATGCTCCACTAATGCTCTGGGTCAGCAATTAGACACTGCAAACACGACCCACCCAAGTCTCGACTCCCGATAATGTGAGAGTGCCTGCCTTGGTCGGGCCAAGGGCCCCGGATCGGCTCTCTAGTTCAGGGAGTGCAGGGCCAGTGCCTTGTTACTGGCTGGGTAGGCACAATCGCGGTGCAGAGGTCTGGAGGAAACCCGCGGGTTGGAACCAGGTCTTCCCGCCGGGCTCTGACGCTCAGCTATCGCTCTAGGCAAGACCCACGTCTCCTGATATGTCTGTGGAAGCAGTTCCAAGCTGACTTCTCACTGCCGCTGTTTGCAGGCTCAATCCACTATGATTGGTGTTAGGTTGGGCCCTGGATAGCCAGCGAGCTGCAGTCCCTCCACCTGTTGGGACCCTCCGCCTGCGTTTCCACTCGCCCCAGGCGGGTGATCTCTGCAGTTTGGGGTGGTGTGGAAGGAGGAATCCTAGGGCAGATTTCCCCTCTTCATTGAGACTCCTGGCTAGAGTCTCCGGAAAATCCCTCCCCAAACAGCGAGTCGGTGCTTTCTATGCAGCTGTAGTTTGCATGTGGATTCCGTTCTAGAGTTTGGGGAGTGCGTTTTGCACCTCCGGGATGTTTGTCCCCGGGGAGGGGGGTGGGCCCCCTGTTTGGACTGCAGTCTTTGGGGCCCCACTCACCTACAGTTCTCAAAGTCCAGCAATCTGTTTCTCTATTTATGTCCCTGGTCTTCTCGGAGTAGATCAGATACGCGGCTTATTGGTCGGCGCCATCTTGGAATCCCTATTTTCACTGTTTTCAACATAAACAATTTGGAAGTATCTTTGTTAACCTTAATTTGAATATCACTTTATATATGTATGTATTGAAACATCTCTAAGAATGTAATTGATATGTACATATTGGTTTTATGTGTAGTATATATTTGTGTTATCAGCTAGAATTCATATTAAAATAATAATTAAAATCTTTTGTGTTTACAGACAACTACTAGCAAGCACAAACACCACAGTAATTTGCTGTTAACAATCATACCTTCACAGATGCAATTTGACTTGTATCCACATATGATAAAAAGGCTTACACTTTAATGATATTCTTGAAAGAAAAAAAAAACCTTCAAGTTAGCCAAAAACTACTAGTTCAAGGAATATATCTCAGCAAATAACAATGCAAATCAATTCTTTCTCTTAAGTAGATTACATTTGTTGTTATTGATCAACAAAGTTAGTTGATCTAAATCAACTAAAATGATCATTCTTGAGGAAAGGTTTTACATTGATTACCGAAGAGTATAATGGTGGACAATCCTTCCTCGTTCTTTGGTCATAATTTCCTTTACAATATTCAACTAAACAACAACAACAAAGTCGGGCGTGGTGGCACACGGCTTTAATCCCAGCAATTTTGAGGCAGGAGTAGGAGGATCTCTGTGAGTTTGATGCCATCTTGGTCTACAAAAATGAGTCTAGGACAGCCAGTGCTACAAAGAGAAACCTTGTCTCAAAAAAGTAAAAAAAAAAAATAAAAATCAAACGGTAAGAAAAAATTGGGGATTTGAGACAAATACATGTAGGTATATTTGTGGGTA
The DNA here is from genome assembly GCF_964271855.1 of Acomys minous. Lineage (NCBI taxonomy): Eukaryota > Metazoa > Chordata > Mammalia > Rodentia > Muridae > Acomys > Acomys minous. The sequence goes on along the minus strand of NC_140493.1, from coordinate 30,571,675 downwards.
TGTATGTATATCTGTAAAACACACAAATAATCTAAATCATGTCATATTCTTCTGCTCAAATACATGTTCTCTGCCACTGTTTTTACTTATAATAATTTCAGAATCCACTCTAGTAAATGAAAGCAATTGCACCATTTGGCCTCCAAAGACCACTATCAAATCAGGCCATCAGTGTGGGACAACAGAAATAAAATTAAGATAGGAAAATGAACCCATTCTTCTTGCTCTGAAGAATCATAACGTCAAAAGTGCATGTTGAACACATTGGAAATATTGGTATCATATATCTGTAACCCCTGAAAACTAAGTGTTGTCTTTTATTTTTACAGAAATTGAAAAAGAAAGTTGTGGAGACCCAGGCACACCTTTATATGGAATTAGAGAAGGCGACGGTTTTTCTAATCGTGATGTTTTAAGGTTTGAATGCCAGTTTGGGTTTGAATTAATTGGAGAGAAATCCATTGTTTGTCAGGAGAATAACCAGTGGTCTGCAAATATACCCATCTGTATCTGTGAGTACCAAATGCTTCGCTTCTAGATGGCATATGTTACCCTGTCCTTGCACATAATTGCTTTTGTAATTAATTGCAAAGAGCTGGAACCAAGTAATTATTTTTGAATGAGTAGCACTTTGTGATACTATCTTTAACATGTGTGCTTGTGCCAAATTATAAATTTCATTACAGATTTAAGTAATGTTAACATAGTTCACTTGGCAATTGCAAGAATATATATTACGTACAATTTTTTCTAACAAGTTGGTGGCATTTTATGCTTTATACATGGCATATTTCTTATGGAAAATAAACAGCACAGATAATTCTAATAAGCCTTTTTATTTTCAGAAGATAATGCATGCTTATTTGTAAGAAAAACTTTGAAACTATTTAAGGATTCTTTTCTATGTAAATCCCTTTATTTATATATGCATGGAGGTATTCACAGGCATAGAGATCATAACATAAAATACATTAATGTTTATTTTATATAAAATGCTTGTATTATAAGAACATATTTCTCAAAATACATTAATTTTTTAACTTAATTAAAACAAACTGAACATGAATATTATCAACTGATACATGTTTTATGCTCAAGTACATTGTCCTCATTGTATTACAATATTTTTTCAGAAGAAAAATATGCAACTTTACTCCTAAGGGACCCTAAGTGGAGGGCCAGTTCTCATCTGTAATAAATGTGGCCTGTGCACTCCTTTTGAGAATGAAGAAAAAACATTAGAGGAGCTGATTTTAATCTGTTAATGTCATCTAAAGTTTAGAAGTACTTAAGCTATTTTAATTGATGATATTTTATTCTAAGCATGTTTCCAGAAAGATATTATTGGTTTCATAATGGAAAATCTATTATGTGATAAATCACATGAACAGTGAAGGAAAATATAGTGCAAGATAAGATCCAGGGTTTTGAGTGTTCTGGATAAGTGTTCTTTTTCAAGCCACACCCTGGCTCAAAAATGAAAAAGTAATTGAAAACATTTTATCAGATGCTAGAATACTTAAAAAGAGTGTGTATATAATCCCCTAAAAGCAATCTGAAATATTCTGGAATATCAAATAAATACTTTGTTTTGTTCAAAATGAGGTCTCATGTGCAACCCTGTTGGTTGGCCTGGTACTTACTGCATAGCTACAGAGAGCCTCTCATTTGTAGTAGTTCTCCTGTGTGCTGGGATTATAGGTATGTGCCACCATTGGATATTTAGCAATTTTCAACTAAGATCAGTAATTTAGTAAGTGATAAGAATGGGCCTGGTGGCACTGAAAGAAAGAATAAGCAGGCTACCAAGATGAGACTTGATAGCCTGTGACCATAAAATGGGGGTGGAGGTCCCCCTCTGTCAGAGACATATAGGGTGAAAGCTGGGGGGAGGGAGGGAGGAACGGGAGGATACAAGTGATGGGGTAACAATTGAGTTGTAATCTGAATAAGTTAATAAAATTAAAATTAAAAATTTTTAAAAACAATATTACCTCTAATATTTTATGTGCAGGCTGTAGGTAGTTTTAAATGCATTTGCCTGAATAAATGTAGATGAATAGATCAGGACTATATAAATATAATCCTTGTATAAATCCCAATAAATAGTAAAAAGATAATTATAAAATCTGACGAAAGGAAACCTTATGAAAATTCTCTGACTATAAATACATTGTACTAGTTTATGAATCATACTCAATTGCCTCATAATTAGAAAAAAGTACTCAAAGCACTTTCTCTGGGCATGTGACAGTGGACAAGATGATGTTGCCTAAAAACAGCCTTGCACCTATTAAAACCATGGGCATGAGGCATATCATAAAAATACACTCATCTCCTTGAAGTTCTGTGTGGCTTGTGAACTATCTGTGTGTGGATCATTTATCTCAGGAGGTGGCATCCTTAAGTAGTCTAAATGTGCATATAAATATAGTTTCAAAAAAACATAAACCTTTATCTTTTACTAATTTAGCTGTCATTTTGTTACAATGATTGTAGAATTAAAATCTCCGGTATTTTAGCACAGTAGAAGAGAAGGGAGGGCAATAGACTGTGTGTGATCCAGAGAGTGCAGTGGCAGGAAAATGGTGCAAATTAACTTGGCAAGAGAAAGGGATCAGAAAGGAATGGGTTAGCCATCTGATAATGAGGAGTGGTGTGAAGCATTTTACTCCGGAGAGGACTTGGCTATTGCACTGATGGACTCACAGAATCTGTGGTTACTTCAAAAATAACCTACCCAAGATCAACCAAGCCCAAATCCAAGCATCAATGATCCAGGAGGCTCGCAAGGCCCCAGCCCTAACTGGACCAGTTAAAAGTCGTCAATAGTTGTTAGTGAAGAAAGGATTCATTCTTTCTGGGGGGTTGTTAGCCACTGGTATATTGCTCGTATTCCATTGGATGGTTTCATACCCATTTACCTATGAGAAGCACTAATTAGGACTCAGTGAGTTATAACATGGAGAGTGAGGAAGAGAATCTCCAACAAGACAATCAGAGATAGGGACACAGCAAGAGGAGGTGAAAAGAAAAAAAAAAAAAAAAGACATGACACTTGAAGATGGGTGTGTTAGAGATGGATCCCTGAGAACTTGGAAGAAGGAAAAGGATGCTGATATTATCATATTACATTGTATGTATATATAAGATTCTCAAAGCATAACTGGAAGCGGAAACGGTCAGAGAATACTATATGCAAGGTAAATCCATGCCCTTTGAAAGGGATGGAGGAAGGCTTCATGTTTGAACCTATAACTGGCTACATAGTAGGGTCAAGATCACAGAAAAAGAGGGGGTTAGTCTTTTCTTCTTAGACTTCTCAAAGGTGAAATCTGTTTTTAAGTATGATTTCAAAGCTTGAGAAGAAGAAAGGCAAAAGCATTTGAAACAAATTTTCCTGCAATGTGGCTCAGCCTAAATTCTGCAAGTTTGTAACTTATAAAATTATTCCAATAGGGGAAAAAATGCAAAACCTTTCAAGAAATAATGAAATTACATGTTATGTGAGCTCTTTTAGTATATAATCAAATGTATGTCACCAAAAGATGATGTTAACTAGTAAATTCACATCATTTCCTAACATTACACATATGAATAATTTTTTAAAGTGAAATGTGCTCTGTGAATGTTGTCTCAGTTACTGTTTTTCTGCTGTGAGGAGACACAATGGCGAAGGTACGTCGTGTTATAAAAGAAAACATTTATCTGGGGACTTGCTTATTGTTTTAGTCCAGAGTCATTAGGTCAGGAAGCAGATAGTCATGGCCCTGGAGCAGTAGCTGAAAGTTTTACATACTTATCTGCAGGCAGCAGGCCGACAGAGAGACACTGGGCTAGGCATGGGCTTTTGAAACCTCAAAGGTCAGCCCGACTGATGCACCTCCTCCAACAAGGCCACATCTCTCAATCCTCTTACTATGGCCAAGCATCCAAACAGATGAGCCTATGAGAGCAACTGTCACTCAAGCCACCACATGGGTCATACTGCAGAAACATAAATAACCAGATTTCATGTGTGGATTCTCCAAATAAAGTGAATACGCAAATATATAATAACCATGAGGAAAACTTTCATCCTTACTATTGGTAGAAGACAGTAAAATAAAAATGTGCCATTTTCCTTATGAAACTAAAGAGAGTATGTTAACACAGTGTGTGCTTCTTACAGGGAATTATGTTCTTTTAATACAGCTTTTTATATTTCACTACACATTGGAATTATTTGAAAAATTCTGTAAACTGTTTTGAGACTTCAAGATTATATTCGTTGTGAACTCATTAAATATCCCAAGGAAATAATCAAAAGACACTCATCACTGAATTATATTTTAGAATGCAATTCTAAATGCTAACTTAAAATTTTATGTAGACATAAAAGAATGGTGTTAAGGGCTTAAATGATGAATATAATTATGTGCACTAGATTTGAATTTTCATATATTACTTATAATGATCCCATTGTAGTGGTGTACATCTCCAATTTAAACACTTGGACTGAAGCAGAAAGATGAATACTCATAGGCCATCATGGTCTATATACTGGGAAATTGTCTGAAAACTATACATCAAACACACTACACATGCAAATATATAAAGACTTTAAACATACTTTATGTGTGCATACTCTGTGCGTGGATGTGTGTGTGCATGTGCATGTGTGTGACAAATACAATTTTGTTCATATTTATGAAGTGAGTTTTATTAAAAGTAATAGCACTGGAAGAAACTATATATCAATATTTTAACATTAATTTCTTTTGAGTAATTGTTTTCTTTGATTGTTTTATCTTTTTTATATTTCCTCTGCTTTCTAAATTTCAATCCAATGTTTAAAACCTCTTGAAAAAAAAAAGCAAGACACAAGACTACGGTTTTTGTTGATTAACTGTGTTTATTTAGTTGTCCTTCTAGTCTTTGCTACTAGTGACAGCTATTGACTATTATAAATATTAACCATTCACCTTATTTGTGTCATAAACTATCGGAACACCCTAGGATATGGTAGGGTTTGAAATCCATTTAAGCACCCTTGCTAATATTCTGTAAATTTTATAGTCCCAACTCTGTGATTATCCACAAAGTGGTTCTTTCTTCAATCATTTTATTGACCTTCGTCCATGGGTACTTGTGACCATTTCTCCTACGTGCAGAAATGAAAGTTGCAGATTATTCTAACACAGACAGGTTAAAGGGGATAGTAAACCATTAGGTGGAGTGATTCATGCCTGCTCTCCATCTTTGAAGGCTGAAGCAGCAACAATTACAAGATGTTTCTGTTCTGCCTGGGAGTGAGCTCTTGATTGCTCCAGCTATAGAGTGAGAACTGTCTGAAAACACAAAAGCAAACAAACCAACAAAATAAAATGCATCTTTTATTTAAACTACAGATCTGTATACCTCCAAATTCACATGAAGTCATAGATGATATTGTTCATATGTAAAATGAAGTTTTGTGTGTAGTTTATCAGTGTTGGTCCTTGCAGTAAGCCCTGAATTCCCTCTTTGGTAAAGGAAAAAAAGAATGACAAATTTTTAAAGCAAAAATTGTAGCCTTTCCTTTCTTGTTTATAAGATAACTTAGGTTATTTGTTTGTTCGTGACTGCTTACTGATTATAGCTGTAGACTACCACAAAGTATGTGTAGATATTGCCTTTCAATATGGACTGTTTGTAAACTTCTATTTTATTTTATTTCTTTTTTCTTTTTACCAGTTCCTTGCCTCTCTAACTTCACCGCACCGATGGGAACAGTACTTTCCCCTGATTATCCAGAAGGCTATGGAAATAACTTAAACTGCATCTGGACAATAATATCTGATCCAGGGAGCCGGATCCACCTTTCCTTCAATGACTTTGACCTGGAATCTCAGTTTGACTTTCTTGCTGTTAAAGATGGTGACTCGCCAGACTCCCCAATTCTAGGAACCTTTACTGGGGCTGAGGTGCCTTCACACCTTACCAGCAACAGCCACATACTGCGACTCGAATTTCAAGCTGACCACTCCATGTCAGGACGTGGCTTCAATATCACATACAACAGTAAGGGTTTCCCTTTGAGTTTGCTTGCTTATCTGTGTAACGTACATAAAAGCAATCGCAATCGTGCCAACCAGCCCTCTTGTTTCAAGGATGAGGACATTTGAGAAAGCTGTAGATCTACTTTTACCAGTGACTGCCTCTAACTTATTGATACCCAAGGAGATTTTACTACTTCTGTGTCATTTCTCTTCGTGAGGGACCTAATTTCATTTCATCTGAGACAAAGATCCATTTCAATGTTTTTGTTGTATCAGCCAATAGATTGGGTTTTTCTATTAAAATTTACCATAATATTAAACCAGATTTCACTTCTGACTATTTATCAGTTTTTTTTAATGAAGCAATTTTTCTTTAGATGCTTAGAAACTCACAGAGACCTTAATTAAAGACAGTACACAAATCTAATTCCAAAGAGATTTACTCCCACTGCGAAAGGAGTGCTGGAGAGAAGCACATCACTATCTCTGGGCAAGGCATCCTCACCTGAGTATGAGAAAAATTGCTTCAGGCTTAAAAAGTGTCAGCAAAAGTAAGAAAGCACAACTTCAAGTCTTGTCCTTGCTACTGCATTTTTTAGATACTTGATCCATGTATCTATAACTATAAAAGCACATTGGAAGAATGCAAGAGTAAACTATAATAAATTAAATGTAGAGTCAATAAATTTATCCAGCAGTCTGTGACTCTAGCACGAGCCCAGTAACCACTAACTGTCTTTTGCACTAATCACTTGATATTTGTACCATGTTGCAGTGTTTATTGTAATTCTCCTAAGTTCAAGGTATATTTTTTCCTTAGGTTTCATGTATCAACCACATTCATGTTTGTACTTTTGAAACATGAACGTTATTCATCTTAAAATCCTGACGGCAGCTGAAAAGGCTTACATCACATAAAAAGAGAAGACTTCTTGGTTTAAAATACTTACATGGAAGTGCCTTCTTGTGTGAAGGTTTGACCAGAAGCCGGTCACTGCTGCTAGTGTTCATGGCTTTCTCTTGAACTATCCACTCTATCTCAGATGCTCTCTAACCTTCTGGACTAATGGCAGAGTGAGCTCTCTCAATAGAATTGAGTCTCCAGATACCAGCACTGCCTTTAGAAAGAATTTCACCCTTCACCCCACCATTATCTACTGATACTGAGTTTTATCCATGAGAAACAAAATACAGTGTCCTGTCGATGTGCCTGAAACTGTTCACATGGAATCTGCTTGCAAATATGCCACTGCACATCATTTACACTCAGATAGGTGTGACATATGTCACTGGGGTCTAAAATGGAAGCTCTATCTGAAAATTCTTCAAATACGTGTACACATATGAATACATGTACATATCTGTTTAATTACAGTTTTTAGTTTGTATTACTTGTACGATGCTTTTAGCTTCAATGCCTGTGGCACTTTCAGATATTACATCCATTCTGTCTCCATAGGAAATAATGTATTTAGTTATATGTAAATTCATATATTTAATAATTCCTACTTAAAATTTTTTTCTGAGCAAATTTAATGGTACTTTATCTAATGTACAAGCACAAGACCAGAAAATTGAACTTGAAATTTATTTTTCTTGTTTTTTTAAATTAGTTCTTTAAGAGTTAATAAATTTTGGTTACAATATAAAACAGTCATTTAAGTAAGTGTACCTATAATGTATAGGTATGTTTAATAACATGTCTCAATTTTCTTATTATGGGTTAGGATAAAAATTATAATAAAATAATTCTAATGAGAAATAACATTGAAATGGTGATTAGTAGGAAAACTTAAAACAATTGCTGCATTCATGCAGAATAATTACAGTATCAAAATTTAAAAGCCTAATAAATAAGCTTTAAGCTTGTAAACCATGACACTTTGTCCTCACAGCACTATCCTTTTTTATGTTATACTAAAATAAAATTGTATTGTAGATATATGATCCTATAGATTAAAAAAGATAAAAGTTTGGATAACTCCAAATAATCTAATATTTGTTTAATAAGCACATCATTATTATAGTTCTCATTTTTGCTAGACATCCTAAAAGAAACAAAATAAAATACAGGAGTGGCTCTAAGTTGATAAGACATGAGAAAAATGACCAAAGATACAAAAGGCTTTGAGAGAAACTTAAATGCCAGAGCCAATGACACACAGCATCCTATAAACTCTTATTTCTGACCAGAAGCAAGCTACATCACTTTTTCAAATCTGACATTTCTCCTCATGGTGATATTTTCTTCATCAGATACATCTAAGTATAAAGTGTGATAATATCACATCTGTGTGCCTAGGACATGGTTTAAGAGTCAAGTACCTTTTCTGGGATAGTAGAAAAGAAAGGCCATGCAGTCATGGAAACCTATAAAATAATTGCAATAATATCTGGCTAGACTGAAACAGTCCCTTTAATCTTCTTATTGAAATTGTTTTTCATTCCTGGCAAAAGAGTCATGGAATTTTCAAGGGAGATAACATAAACCTGTTAGAATTCATATTAATTAGAATCTGAACATGTTATATTAGAGATTTCTATATTGGTTTAACATAATGATCAACACAAATAGAAACAACTCTTATTTCTAATTTTTAACTCTTAGTGTACAATCTACATGTTGAAATAATCACAACTGGTATGCCTTATTTTACACTCATATGGTCAAAGGAAAGTATTTAAATTTATAAAGTAAATAAAAGGGCTTTTGAGGAGAAAGAAATACAGTCGTTATTAACAGTCACCTTTCCTCATAACCCCTGCCCAAAAAAATCTATGGCATTCCTCCTGTCTAATTCTCCTCCTGTTTTTGTTTGTCATATTTAAGCTTTCGGCCATAATGAGTGCCCTGATCCTGGAATACCCATCAATGCTCGTCGTTTTGGAGATAACTTTCAATTAGGAAGTTCCATTTCAGTTATTTGTGAAGAAGGGTTTATTAAAACTCAGGGAACAGAAACAATTACATGTATCCTTATGGATGGAAAAGTAATGTGGAGTGGACCAATTCCAAGATGTGGAGGTAAGCTCAATGGTTAAGTGCAAGAGGAACCCCAACCACAGTATACTCTAAACCTTAGCACGAAGTGGGCTTTATTCCATCAGAACTGCTGTCATTGCCACCTTACTGTATGACATAAGCTACATTTTACACACATATGACTGGAGTATGCTTCTAGTTTTTATGGATAAATATTTTATCATCTTTTAAGAGCCCTCCTTTTAAGTCTTTCTAAATATGAATATTAATAAATAGTAAGTCTGGGTAACTTGTATAAGCTTCTCTTTGACCATTGTAGTTACAGGTAACAACTTATATAAAACCATAGTTTTTTATCCTATGTTCTATCACATTTTCTTGGTGTTTAATAATTATTTATAGTCATTCAGTTTTCAGAAACTCAGTAACAAAATGGTACCCATATTTAAGATGGGTAAATTTTGTATCTACAGCTAAATGGTTTTTTTTTTCAATTTTTTTCTTCCATATTAAGACATACACTTTTAGTCAAAAACTTTCAATACTGTATATTGAAAGTTATATATATATAACATATAACATATATATGAAAACATATAACATATTCAAACATATACATAATGTATTAATGTAGATTCTACAGAAGTGTGTGTTTGGATATGTAGGGTTTATTTATAACTGCTGCAGTGAAAATTAATATTCAAAATTCCAATTTCCTTTTTCAAGGCAACTCTCTTAGAGCATATATTTAATTAACAAGTTAGTATAGGGTGACTAGAATCATGAACTCCCCATATCAAATCACTGGTATCATTAAGTTATTTATTTTTCTTCTTTTTGTGTTCTGGTAATAAAGGCCTTGAGTCTGAGGAGAATTCTCAGCAAATTCATATAAGAATTCCAGGCATAATGACACATGTTTGTAAGACAGCACTCTAGAGGCAGAAACAGGTGGATGCATGTGTGTGTACGCACACATGCATTTGAGCATATAAAACCCAGTGCCTTGGGTACAAGTTTAAAATAGTTTATTTTTGCCTTCACTCTTACATGTGCTCCAACTGAATATAAAATTCGATGTCTCATTTGTGTCTGCTCATTTGAGAATATTTGATGTATTTTTTTTAAGTTCAGACTTACACTCACTACCTATAATTTACTACTTTCATCATATTCAACACATTTGCAGCGTCTCATAATGAAATAACTTTAGATAATGTAATTACGTGTCCCTTGTGGCTCTCTTGATTAAAATCTTCTTTCCTTTGTACTTTAAACACTGTGTCACCTGAGTATCCTGAAGTAGATGACTTAAGTATACTTTTCAAACTTTAAGAATTATTCACTTGCAATGGCTACTGATAACTATGCTTGCAGGGTTCCTCTTAAAAATTAACGGAGCTGCACAGTAAAATGTGAAATAAGGGGAAACAAACTAATGTTCTACCTTTATATCATACTTCCCCATTAACTGATCTATCTCTTCTCTCTCTGTTCCAAAGGATATGTAGGAAATAGGAAGAAAGTTACTTTCAGGAAAAAAAGGAGTTGGTTTCAGGAAAAAAGTTCCCTGTGTCATGTTTAGAACAGGTGACATTGATATGGTGACTGACTGGGGTCTGCAGAGAAAGGCAGGCAGCTGGAGTAAGCAGTGGAGGTTCAGAATTATCCTGTGGCTTGTCTGCAGTGAGGAGCTATTTCAGTTAGTGGTGACGTCATCTGAACTGGCTTCTCCATTTCTCTGGTTGTTGTTTTCAGGTCTCAGTGGGCAGACACAACACACTTCCTGATAATGGCTGGATTCCATTGCCTTATTTGCCTAACTAGGGCATTGATTTTAAAGTTGACTGACGCCTAACTACATGGGGAGCTAAAACTAATGAAATCATAACAACAAACAATTTTATGAATCGCTGCTAATTCTAGAAGGCAATTTTCCACTACCTGTGAAAAATGGATGCTATTTAATTTTTTTTTTTAAAGTAAGGCACAGTGTGCTGAACTCTAATTTGGCACAGGCCATTAAGCTCTCCAAATATCTCAAAGAGACATTTTATGAATTTTCATAAGGAGTCTATTTCTTTCTATGTGAGGGAAACAAGAATCACTCATCTTTTCTTCTTGGTTGTGTTTTCAATAACACAGTGGGGACATCAGTAGGACAAAGATATAGCCAAGGAAGGTGGAGTCAAAACAGGCCAGGAGCAACATTGCTGTGGCCCTTGCAAGGTTACCCAAATCCTGTGTGATTCTTTAAGTTGGTTTCATTTTTTTTCTTTTTTAAAATTTATTATAATTTATTCATAATACATGCCAATTGTTATCACCTCGCTAGTATCTTAAGTTGGTTTCTTATTCAAGCAAATCCTACCTAACTTTGGGGACAAGAGATGATTTCTTAGTTGTGTTTTTTTTTTTTTTTTTTTTTTTTTTTTTTTTTTTTAGTTTTTTAAATTTAATTAATTTATTCAGATTACATCTCAATTGTTATCCCATCCCTTGTATCCACCCGTTCCACCCTCCCTCCCACTTTCACCCTATTCCCCTCCCCTATATATGTGACTGAGGGGGACCTCCTCCCCCACTATATGGTCACAGCCTATCAAGTCTCATCTTGGTAGCCTGCTTATCCTTTCTCTGTGTGCCACCAGGCCTCCCCATCTTAGTTTTTAATTAAGACCTGCTATGGTTTGCCTGTTTCTGAGTCCAAATTCTACATAATGACAACCAACCAAAACAACAACACAAAACAAAAAGCAATTTCTTTTTTTAAAATTTTATTTATTTATTATGGATATAGTTCCTACATGCCAGAAGAAGGCACCAGATCTCAGTATAGATGGTGGTGAGCCACCATGTGGTTGCTGGGAATTGAACTCAGGACCTTTGGAAGAGCTGCCCATACTCTTATCCTTTGAGCCATCTCTCCAGCCCCTACCCACGAAAAATGTTTTAAATGAGAAATAAAGTATTATTGCTCCCTCCTGCCATCTCTCAACTTGCTACCCAGGCAGTCTCGTTGATATTGAAAACACTGTTTCTGTCCTTTTCGCTCTTTATACATTTTTTGTTGTTGTTTTTATTTTACATGATCCATCATTTAGTGTACTAGCAATCCTCTGGTAAAAAAAATATTTCACATTTTAGTTAATGTCTTTCATTATCTTCAAAACAAACATTTGATTTACAAGAAAATTAAAGCATGCTTTAAATGTTCATTTTGCATTTTATTCCTTCTACATGAAGCAGTGTAAATGAAAGGCATTAAAAGTGTATTATTAATATGAATTTATATGTATATATATTACATAGAAATATCAAATTAGTTAATAAAATCTTATAGAACAATGGAAGTGTGTTTGATCGGACAACTTGGGCATGCATGCCCTTTGAGATGCTCTTCCCTCCTCCCAGCTCTTCTCTAGCACAGCTGACTAGGAGCACAGCCATTCAGCAGCATCGTGTTGTGCTCTTGAGGATCAGTCGGCCCATTGATAGAAACATTTGTATTTGAATAAGGATAATCCTAATGTGTTTCCACTGATGAAGCTGGGTTCATTTCGAGTAGTTTGAAAATTTTTGTGAGACAGGATAGACGTCTATGTTTTATTCAGTAATCTGAAGCCCGATGCTAGTGAATTAACGAAAATTACTGAAAACTTGAACTTCTCCCCATGAAATAATTTTCTCCAGTCTCATCATCATGGCAATTGATTAAATATTTTTTTTTAAGCCTTGCAGTTTTTGCATCTGATTAACGGAAAAGAATTGTTTCCATAATCACTACGGAAGTCAGTTCGTACTCACCACTGGAGTCAATTCACATCTTATTCTACAAGTGCTCACCTCCGCTAAGTAGCAATCAGGAATTGTAACCTTCCATCCATATTGAAAGTGTACCCTGAATATATCTGGCTACATCTAGGGTTGATATAGGTTCAAAGTGGAACTGAATATGGAACTTCAAAATGAGTCACACAGAAATCTTACCCCCAACTCTCATCTTCTCCGTTTTTTCAATTCCTCACTTACAGATGCTCTGACGGAACTTTCCACTTCGGCTGTGCTCCTCACAACACCACTGTTCCCACGTCCATCTACTTGCTCTATGCAGTGCAAGCTCTGTGCTGAATGCCTGTTACTTTCATCACTACATTCACATCTCTCTCATGAAGTTCTCTCTTTAATATACTTCAATTTTGTATCTTTCTTCTCATAATAGAAATCAGTTTTTTTTTTCTTCTCTCCCTGATCAGAATTCCTTAGGAGCATTTCTGAGGTCATTGTCATGTAGACATGCATGATAAATTCTAAAGCTCTTTCTATCAGCTCAAATGCTAGGAAGAGATGGGAAGGCTACAGAAGAGAAATGCATGGCATAGATGCACTTATATTATAATTAACTCTTCACCTGAGGGTGTGACTTTAGGTCTCTTCAGCCATGGGATCTATGCTCCTTTTGTTAATTTTCTTTGAAAGGAAACAATAGGTGCAGTATTTTCTCCACCATGGCAAGCAATGAAAGTAGAGACATCCCTGAGCTCCTAATTCTGGAATCCTTTCCTCACCCTGCAGAATATCATTTAATATAGCTACTAGAATTATCTTGTGTGTGTGTGTGTGTGTGTGTGTGTGTGTGTGTGTGTGTGTGTGTGTATGTGTGTGAAGTACTGCTACATAGAATGAAATTTTAAAGAAATAGTCTAGAAATTTTTTCTGGAGCTGATGGATAAAATGACAGCTGCCTCATTTTTTACTAAGACATTTTGTTTCTATAGCCTCATATGATCCTGTTATTATTGCTGAACTTTTGTTCTCATTCAGTGTTTTATATCTCATTTTGTTTCAGCTTCCATTTATTTTTCTAAATTTTTGGGACTATTTTGACTTAAGTATTGATTCTGTGCTGGTTTTTTGTTGTTGTTTTGTTTTGTTTTGTTTTGTAAACAGACCTCAGTTCACTCTGCCATATACTTACACAGGTGTGTTGGACATTGCAACCTCTTTGTACCTTACTCTGTACCTTATTTGGGGGAATCCAACACTTTCCAGAAATTTTACTAGTTTTAGAGTATTTACTTTCAAAGTTTTCACAGAATTATACTCACTATGGTAGTGACGCAAACATCCACTAAATGATAACTTTAAGCTTTGTGCATCCCAAACGAAATAAATGTACTTTGTGAGTGTAGAAACAATAACCAGATTAGGAAATAATACAAATGTGACACAGAGTGAGACAGACTACTTTGAAAGGGACAGATATGGTTACAAGTAAATATTTTCCATTTAACAAAAATAATAAGATAAACAAGAGCCATACTTTTGATAACTGAGAGTGTGATTCCTGATCACTCAAAGAAAGACCTCAGTGTAGAAAAACAAAATGACCTGAAGTACGGTTCTACAAATACTTTACTTAGAAATAGATCAGGGGCAACCCTTCCCACTGAGGAATGCGTTGGGCTAAGGGGGAATGTCTGATTAATTATGCATCATGACTACCTTCCCTCCTTCTTGAGAAAGTAGTCTATAATCCCTAGTAGTTGCCTTTCCTTTGCATTACCTAAGAATATTTTTCCAGATGACTTCTTAAAAAGTTTCTAATAGGTCTCATTTTTGAGAAACTAGGTGACAGTGTTGAAATATGAACTTGTAGCATCAGGAATTCACCTGGCTAGCCCATCCTTCACTCTTCTCCAACTGCCATTTCTATTTCTGGGTTCTTTCTATAATGTCCTTTCGAGTATACATTAAAATTTCATCGTGTTTTTTTCTCACTTATTTTCCACCTGAACTACAATTTTCCTAACAATTTTGCTGTTGCATGGTTCAATTGTCTAATGTGATCTAGGCAAAGTCAGAAAGTATATGAAACGTGTACAAGAATAATTGATGAGCAAGATAAATTGATATCGATTTTCTTTTATTGGGGTGCTAACATTTTATATAATAAATGCCACCTTCACAAATATCTCCTCAATCTTTCCTTGCATTCAAGGTACACTCAAATTTTAGGTAATCATCATCATCAAGTTATCTTCTTCTTTCTCTCAGTGCTTACACAATTGACTTTTTAATAAGCCTTTTTCTTCCCTTCTCTATCCTATGCTCCGTTTATATGTGCTCAGAACTCCTGCCTTATCTGAAAACCCCAAGTTAAAGTGGCATATACACTGCTGTGCTCTGTCCCGTAGAATGATAAATTCACCCCATTATAATGTTTCATTTCAGAAGCTGTCCCGTTGGGTAGTGGAAACATTGTTTCCCTTACTACAAGAAATTATGTATTTTAAAAGAAGAGATAATGTTTTTGACATAGCTTTTCAAGCTACTTTCTGAGTCATGTACCAACTTTATTAATGCTTGTTTCTGTACTTTCCAATCATAAACCAGCCAATGTATTTGAAGAGAAGTTCAAAAAAAAAAAAGGTGTCACACAAAGAGACTTAGAATAAAACAAGAAAGTTCTTGAGGGCTCAGACTGTGAGTTCTAAGTGATATTGAGTTTTCTGCTTAAAAAAGCAAGACAGTTGAACTAAATTAGTTCTTGTGTCTCTGCTGAAGATGCAGAAAGTAACACTTCCTTGGTGTGAGGTTTTACATTCATTGGCTGATGTCATTTTAAAACAGAGGACTGTGTTCCAGAATCACAGTCAAGAAGCCTGAACCAGAAAGTTAATTTGCAGAATCAAAATGAGCAGTCCATTAGAAATTATCTGTCATTCTGTTACAAAATCTGAAATATATAGTTTACAGTTTAGTGCTAGATTGCTTTATGTCCGTGGGACAAAAGCTAGAGTCATTTTGGAAGAGGAAATCACAACTGAAATAATGTACACCGGACTTTCATTGAACGATGATTGTGGGAAGGTCCAGCTCACTGTAGCTGGTGCCATGGGTGGACAGATGGCTATTGGTTTATTAAAAATAACTAGTCTGGTCAAACTATGGGGAACAACCCAGTGAACAGTACCTGACCATGTCCTCTGCTTCAGTTTTTGCCTCCGGGCTCCTACCTTGAGTTTCTTCCCTGACTTTCTTTGCCAGAAGGTGATGTGGAACACTAGGCTTAAATAAACCCTTCTCTCCCCAGATTGATTTTGATCATGGTGATTTATCAGAGCAACAAAAACAGTGATTAAAAAAATCGAATTGTCTCAGTAAATGAATTATGAAGTTGTATAAATCTTTATGGGAAACATGTTAAACAAATCTAAAAACTAAATTCCACTTAATTAAATATACTTTTGTGGCTCACTTTTACTTCTTTTTCTCTTTTCTCATCTCTGTACTTATTCTTGGTTGGAGTGAGCTTACTAAAGATGTCTTGACTACTTATTGTTTTGTTCACTTAATTAATTATTTTTCTTTAGTAGAAAATGTTATATAACACTTTCATGCTGAAATCTCTGAGTTCTGTTTACAATATACTTGTGCTTTCCTAAAAAATCCCATTAAGTATATTATTTCTCATTTTTTCTGAGTTTATATGTGCCTTCATAGTAGGTTTTTTGTTTTTTTGTTTTTTTTTTTTCTTCTGGATCTCTTAAGGCTCTGATACATGTATATTTAATCCTAAATACTAGAAGCCTCCACCAATTATAGAGTAGCCAGTAGTAGCCTCTTTATTCAAAAGAAAGCTCCCAGAATAACAGAAATGGAATGTTGGCCTTTCTGTTTACATGATCGTGTTCTTGAATATGATTAGGACATAAAATACTCACTGAACTTCTTTAGAGGAAAAAAACAGGATTTCATTTAATGAAATACATTGGAAGAATTGTATAATTGTATTGGCTCAAAGCTGGTAACTTAATTAAGATGCTAACTTAAAACTGACTGAATGGAAAGTTGCCTCTTGTTGAGTCTCATAATCACTTCACAATATGGTCTTTGTAGTTTTTCTAACAAGAAAAATATTACTAGCAAATATGAATATGAAGAACTGAAGCCAGTGTTTCCTGTATCCTAATTACTAACATAGACCCTCTACTACAGAGAAAAAAATATGTTAAAATCTTTTACAGACAAATGAGGTTTAGAGACCTGATGTAGGATGTATAAGTTAATTCTTCTCTCTCGATAATATGTTCAGGCATTTCACTCTTAACCCATCTAAGCTGAACTTGGGGAAGTTAGAGAAACCTGTTTTTTTTTTCTGTGTATAAGTGTTATATTCGTGGGGTGTTGATGGTTTTGTTCATGCCCATCTAGAAGAGTGAATAGTCATGCCTTCACCATATTCCAAACTGAATACAAGCACTTTGGGAGACTTGCTCATGGAGAGTGTATATATATATATATATATATATATATATATATATATATGAAACTGAAGACAACACTTTCTAATTAGACAAGGCTCCTAGTAGAAGGAGGGGAATACCAACCCATTTGAAAAATCTTTGTCCCAAAATTTGTTCTGTCTACAAGACATGCAGGGATAAAGATATAGAAGATAGAGCAGAGATTGAGGGAATGTCCATCCAATGCCTGGCCCAACCCAACACCCACAGCATTGAAGAGAGTGGCAACCCCTAACTCTATTAATGATACTCTACTATGCTTGGCAGACAAATTGTCCTCTGAGAGGTCTCAACCCAGCAGTGCTTCAAAACAGATGCTGAGACTCAGAGCCAAACATTAGATGATACATAGAGACTGGTGAAAAAGTGGAGGGAGAATAAAGGGACTTGGAGGTGATAAGAGCTATCTATAAGCGGACAAACAAAGCCAACTAGCCAGGGTCCAGAAGGGCATCCTGAGATGGAAACACCAAAGAAGGACCGTGAATGAACAGGACTTAGGTCCCTTACACAGTTGTAGCCAAAGGTCAGCTCATGTTTCATGTTGGTCCTCTAGTAAGGGGAACAGAGGCTGTCACTGACATGGACTCTGCTGCCAGCTTTTTTTTTTTTCACTTCTCTCTGGTGGGACTCCATTGCCAGGCCACAGAGGAAGAAGACAGACTCAGTACTGATGTGACTTGATGAGCTAGGCTATGTGGGAAAGGAGAGGATCCTCTCTTTGGAGGAATAGGAAAATGGGAGGAGGGAGAAGGGGGAATGGTGGAACTCATAGGTGAGGATGGATGGGGCTATGACCAGGATATAGAATGAACGAACGAATGAATGAGTGAATGAATGAATGAATATGAATAATAGCCTGCAATTGCCATGACTTGTGAACATTGGAAATGAAAATGGTAAACAGCTACCAAGTTGAAGATAGGCAGAGCCTTTTAGTTCTAACAGTTTGACAAAGGATATGAGTACCTTCTGTATCCACCAAGTACCAAAGTGCATACCTGGAATTGGCTTCTTAAGAAATGAAATATAAGAAGGGATCATAAATTTCTCATAAGAGCTGGGAGCATAGAAATACTTACAAATGGCTGAGTTTACTCTGTTGTGTAATACAGTACTGAAAGACATGTCCTGAGTCTTTTACTTTCCAAAAGACTCAATGATTCTACTGATGTGACAGCAAGCATTTCTAACATTTGGTACCACCACCACTGCCAAAACAATAGGGGAGCATGACCTCCTTCATCCTAAACCTTACTCTTTCTGTGAAGGAAAGTGAGAGGATAAAATGTAGAGAGGCTACTGTTCTGTATTGCAAGAGTGAGACAGAGATTCACTAAGTGGGAGTCCTCCCACCGCACACTTAGTATAGATAAAGATAAGCAAAGGGTTGAAAATGAACAGCTTTTTGTTGTTAGATTTTTTTTTTATTTTTAATATTGAAAGTAGTTATAAAGTTAGAGTATAGTTTTAAGATGTTTGCTTTTAGGAAAAGGAAGGTTTGACAGTGCATGTTTGAAGAATAAGTCAGGAAAAAACTGAGAATGAGACCAAGCTTTGTGTTCGCTCTAAAGATTTCAGAATGTGCCATAAAATGCTTACTCAAGCAAAAACTTTCTTGCCCTCAGAATAGATCTCCCTGAATTGTTCTGGTTTATGTTGCCTCCCACTCCCTAGTGAGATATCTGAGAAAATTTTTTAGAATGAATAGGATGAAACTCCAGTCCCAGGAGAACTGTTTGGAGGCAAGGCGGGACTTGCATGCCTGATGAACTTCCTCATTGAAGATAAGGAGTTTTCTCTTGAATCTCAATTAGCCTCAGAGGAAAGGCAGCCCTTCTGCACAGACATCACATTCTCTGCGGAGAGAGTTCTTTTGAAGAAGCAATTAGAGTAACAACTCTATGCATATATCAGAACTGATTTGTAATTCTAATACAATGTGTGTTCACACATGCACATGTTTATCTCACAGGGTGAACTCCTTCTTAACATTTATATAATCCTGAGTTTCATCTGTAGGGCTACCATAAGGCAACAAATAATAGCCATCGGCAGAATTTATCTCCTAATGTTTGCTAGGATAAATTTGAAAAAGAAATAGAAGAAATATGAAAATTGAAGAAGTAGAATGAAGACTGAAGTCCCTGGGGGCATTCATACTCTTCCATTTTGGGTAAATATAGCTTCATCTCTTTACAGATAAGTTTCAAATATGAATGACCCTTAATTTTGTTGAGTCATCACCCAATGATCATAGGTGAGATATACTTAATGATCATTTACCACAGCTACAGACACAAAGCAAATTACAGGAAGGTAGAAACAATGGAAGTACCAGTGGGTGATGATGTGAGATGTTGAGTTTATCAGGCACTTATCCACAGAAAGGTCATCTCTCTGACCACATGCTGGAATGCTTGCTATTTTTTTTAAATTAATTGTTGCAAAACCTGTGATCAAAACTAAGCTTTAAGTCTCAAGTTCCTTTGTGAGTACTCGTGTATAACTTTACTAAGATTGCTTCCTGCTGGTAAAACTTCTAACTTCCTCAGAACAGTTTTTGAAAAGAATTTAATCTGATTTCTATCTGAATAGTATAGATGCGTGTAGCTCATAAAGAATACTAGGCACTTTGAGTATGTTCTTTTTTTTTTAATAAAATTTTAAAAGAAATGAACTAATATTGAATGCAAATTATTTATTTTATGTATCAGAAAATTTAATTGGGGGAATTGACCTAGGTCACCCCTTTATTTTTTATATGCTCTTTTCTTTGCTGCAAAATGGGAACAATAAAGGCAAGCAACTGCATCTCGCTAACATGTCCATGCTTTCCCCTGTATCAGTAACTTTTCTGTCTTTGTTATGAAATATCCTTACAAAACCATGCTAAGGGAAGAAAAGGTTCATTGTGGCTGGTAAGTCCAGAAGGACTGCATTTCACTGTGGCAGGGAAGAGATGCCATCGGGAGGTGGATGCCTGTCTGGCAGTCAGAAGTCAAAGGCAGAGAAAGGGAGGCAGGGCCATGGTGTGAAACCTCAAAGCTCGCCTCGAATGCCTCCTTCCTCTGAAAAAGTTTCACCTCCTATAGGTTTTACAAACTTGCCAAACAGCATCAACAACTGGGCACCAAGGGTTCAAAAACATAAACCTCAGGAGGATTTTTCATGTATACATACCACATTCCTTTTGCTTTCAGAAACAGGAGAGAGACAACATTCAGATCTCTGAGTTAGAGACACACCATATCTTTCCATCTGGGCTTATGTTTTGTAATGGGGTTTATGGGATTTGAACACCATAACTAGAAGATCATAATGGGGCGGGCTGTTTAACATTGTGACTTGTGGATCCAGCCTTATAATGCTGTAAACATATACTTCAACACTCTTCCAAGGTACCCAACAATTTAAAAGTCCTTGCATCTTATAATTCCTACAAACAAAACAAAACCAAAACAAATTTACATTAACTTTTTCTTCTCATTAAGTAGAAAGCACATTAATTTTTCTGCACATACAGTATATTTTTTTACTGCCTAATCTCTCTCCTCTGCATATTCTTTAATGTATCTTTTGGCAAACTTTCTTTCAGGGAAGTTTATTTTTACTGCCTTATTTCCCTTTTATGTCCAGAATGTCCCTCTGAGCTCAAGCATGTACTTATTATGTTTCATGTTGACTACATCTACCTGCCTTTTAAAAATTCTGTCAGAACTGGAGAGATGACTGAATGAAGAAGAGAGCTAAATCTACCAGGAGCTCTAACAACAGATCCCAACACCCTTGTCAGACAGCTCACAAATGTCTATAACCTCCAGATCTAGGGGACCTGATGCTGTCTTCTGGCTTCTGCAGCAACCCACTTACCCATGGTATTCACTCACGCAGACACATAATAGGAACAATAAAAAAAAAAAATCAATGTGTGTGTCTATTCAGGGCAGATGAACTATTTTATATTTTTAAAAATAATAAGAAAATCATTTTAGCAGAAAGTAAACTATCAGACATAGAAAGCTCAATGCCTTTTATCAATAAGTGAATGAAAATAATTCCAATAAAGCTGTTAGCATAGAGGTTAAAAGCTCCAAGAGGTGTTAAGAAACTTTTAGACTGAATAGGCTAGTCTCCATTTTTGTCAGTCTCTGACTCCAGTAAAGCTACAGGAACAACAGTAAGCATTCCCTAAATGAATATTTTCTTGGAAAATTAATTTAATAAATTTAAAATGAAGTAGTTCCCAACTTGCAATTTAAAGATTTTAATTTGAGTCTAATCTCTGTAATTACTTTGGCCCATGATTCCTATCAAATTATATATTGTATGATATTTCTCCAACTTTAAGACTAGAAAGTAGAAAACCAAAATAATCTGTAACTTAATTTTAGGGGGCTGTTCAGGGTCATCGCAATAGAAAGGGGAGATGGAAGTAAAGTGCTCTGCAAGAGAGGCATGCTTTCTAAGCAGTGGTGTGAATGTGTAGGAAACTGCTGGATAAGGGACACCGGAAACTGCCCAGAGTGATTAGCTCATTTGTTTTCCTCAAGGGCAACCTAATGAAGTCTTTTCCTACACTTCCGCAGAAATCAGGCAAAGGACTTTTGATAACATTTGAAAGAAGAGGCACAATTGCTGGGTTGTAAAAATGTGAGAGTCTGGTTGAGTACAGAATGATTTATATCTCAAAGGGAGAAAGAGTAATTTATGGTTGTTAAAGTAAATGTTCCAAGTCAAAAGAGGCAGAAATAGGGATGCTTCACCAAAAGAAGAAGGCTTTTTAAAACTTACTCAAACTGAGCTTTGTCTAGATCAAGTATAACTAATATATTTTGTTGCTTTGTAAAATCTAGGAAATAATGTCCACAGTTACTACTTTCTTAATTTACACATGAGGGAGCAAGGCAGATCCCCCAACAGAAAATCCATCCTAAATTTTATGATATAATAGCTACTGGTTAATATTTGACTTTATACAAAATCATTTTACAAAGGGCTACATATTTCACCACTCTGTGTTTACAAATATTCATGTCTTCTTTTTACTTGTATTAAAGGTTTATCACACCCAAAGACAGTAATGATTCAATGAAAAGAAACCCACTTCTTATTTTTTGATATTTTACACACTCTCTGCCTTCATTAGGTTTGCTATTGCTATGATAAAACATCATGTCTGAATGCCAGTTGGGAGAGAAAGAGTTTTTTTTTTTCTTTAACATTTCCATAATACTGTTCACCATGGAAAGAACACAGGACAGGAAATCAAACAGGGTAAGAACCTGGAGGCAGGAACTGAGGCAGAGGCCATGGAGGAATGTTGCTTATAGGTTTGCCCTTCATGGCCTGTTCAGCCTGCTTCCTTTTGGAACTCAGGACCACAAACCCAGGGGTAGTGCCACCCACAATGATCTGGTCCCTCTCCTATCAATTACTAACTGTAAAAAATGTTCTGCAAGCTTACCTACAGGCCAATATTAAGAGGCATTTCCTCAACTGAGGTTCCCTTGTCTCAGATGATTATGATTACTGCTTGTGTGTAGTTGACATGAAACTAGGCAGCCGACTCTTGAAGCCTAGCTGAATGGTATCGGCCTTCATGTTTAACCCCTGTGTGCCTGGATTTCCCCACTGTTTTAAATAAGATCAACATCCATCCTGTTTTATGTGCCAAGGATCTGAGGACCAGTTTTGCTTCTTTTGCATTTTTGTGTCACACTCTGTCATCAATAAACGTTTTTGACTTTACGTTCTAAATACATCATTCATCTCTTTCCTGTAATAGGCTTATGTCAGATTCTGATTAAGCCTTTATAATTTTTTGTGAAGTATCCTTGCTGATCTCAGAACGTCCATGATGGATTTAAATGAAACTCTTAACTTTGCTCTACAAGTTTTCAATAATTTATGCTTTGCTTTCAGTAATAAAAAAGCCAGGTACATATCTAATGAACTCATTTTCATCATCTCCCATGTCTTCTTGTTCTTTCAAAAACTAGTTTGATATTATTCACAAATATCACACTTACTCAACCCTGTATACCTACCTTCCCACATGCTGTTGTTTCATTTACAATATCCTTCATTTCCTCTCTCCTGAAGGACTCTGATTCATTATTTAAAAATCAAATTAACTGTGCTCTGTGAATCCTACCTATCCGCTAACATGAGCATATCTTTTCCATAGAACTTAATTATTTTTAATGTTTTCTGTCTTTGACATTTTGAAAATATACAGAAGCATTGCATCTTTGTATAAAAATTATGACAAATAACAACCATTTTTAGAACTTCCTAGTCAGGACACCTCTTTCCTCATACTTATTGATGATACATAAATTATTTATAATCTTTATACTCACAGTTATTCAAAATAATAGTGATCTGTCTCTGTTTCTGTCTGTCTGTCTGTCTGTCACCATCTCTCTGTGTCTCTGTGTCTCTTCTCTCTTCTCTCTCTCTCTCTCTCTCTCAACCTTAACCTTACTATGTAGCCAAATTGACCTTATCTTCTTACTGACCTGCCTTGCCTTTCCCAGAGCTTGGGATTATAGTCACATAATTACAACCAGGGCATGCTTTACTAGAGATTTCAAGCTTGTTAACTATGCACACAGAACTATCAACTGAACTCTCTCTCCAACATTTCTTTTCTTTTTTGTTTCCATCTTTCTTTTCTTTTCCTTTCACTGTGCTTGTCCCCGTACCCCACTCAGCCTTGCTATACAGCCCAAATTGGTTGGAGACTTGCAAAATTCTTGTTTCTGTGATTGTTGGCCCCATAATCAATAAAGCTAGTATTAGAAATATGTGACACTTTCCCTGACCCTGGACTTGTCTTAGCATACCACCTGACAATTAGAAACTATTTTAAAAGTTAGATGTTGCATAACAAATGTGAGTGAATTAGTTAGCCGACTTTTGAAAATATTTCTTTACAATTATAGCATCTTTGCTGCTAAGTATTCCAAAATTTCTTTTTTTTTTTTTTTGCTTGGCCAATAAGTTTATTGTCTTTATGAAAAAAAACTCTTCATAGAAAACTGCTTTAGCTCTCAGCAGCCCGCTCCTGAGCTCTGAGGAAGCTCGCTTTCTTTTGAGCAACCCGATCTTTCTTCTGGGCAAGGGACATTTTAGGACGGTTCCACCTCTTCTTCTTCACGTCTCTCTTGGGCTTCTTCTCATAGACTGGATTCTCTCGGATAGCAGCGTGAGCTTTCTTGTACATCTCCTCCATGTCTGGAGTGATGTTGTTCTTTATGTACTGAGAGAACTGTTTCTTGTATGCATCTTCATCTTCCTCCATTAGGTATCGCATGTAGTCTGCAACGTTCTGACCCATGATGTGCTTCCGATGCACTTCTGCATTGAACTCCTTGCTTTCAGAGTCATAACCAGGGAATCGTTTGGTACTATGAGGGATAGACAAGCCTCCATCCACAGCTCCCTTCAGGGCCCCAAAAACTTTGTTGCCAGTTGTAGTTCGGGCAAGACCTGCATCCAGATAGTAAGTGAAGGCCCCAGGCTGACCGTCAATGCTTTCCACATTGTACTCGTCTCCCGTCACCTGCACCTGGCCTTCGTAGATCTTGTCCATGCCAAACCTATGGAGAAGCCTGCGGGCCAGCAGCAGGCCAGTGCAGTAGGCTGCGGCGTAATTTGTCAGGCCAACCTTCACACCGTACTTTGGCAGTTCATGGGCATACGCTGCGCAGACTATCATGTCCCCTTCTATACGGGCGTACGCAATCTGGCAGATGATGTCTCTGTTGGTGACCCGCACTATCATCCTGTACTTGGGTGTGTTGTACTTATTTTTGTCCTGGATCACCAGTCGTTTCCGGGCGTAGTAGTCAGTTTTACCCTCTCGCCGCCTTCGGAATCTCACTTGGTACCTCTTGAAGTAGGCCTTATTCTTCACAACTTTCACGAAGCCCATCCTGCCGAATAGACAACCCCGCAACTGCGGCTCCACGCAGACCTCTCCAAAATTTCTTTTACTAAACAGAGATATGCCTGTCTTCGGTATTCCTTTTTTTTTTTTTTTTTCAGTTTATCACCTTTATATTTACGGAAATAAAAACTTACTTTAGGTATAAAATGTATATGTATCTCTGAAGTATCAAAAGTTACTATGTATTTTAAGCATTTGGGGAATATAACAAGTATAGAAAACTTTTTTATTTTATATCATTTAGTCTAAGTGAAATGATATTAATCTGAAAGAAAATTAGTACTATATGAAGAGAATTATTACATAATACAGTATTTTTTATAAGTACCATATATCAAACTGTAGTTTTTAAACAACTAATTGCTTTTATTTTCATATTATCACTCATTTTGCAATTAGGTTTTCATAAATGCCATCTTTCTTGTAGATATTATCACCGAGACCAAGTGGTTGTTTGAAAACTTACTTCATTTCTCCTGCATTCTCAAAGGCTTTCAACTCCTCACTGCTTTCTGGAGGATTTTTCTTGTCCTCTTGAATGTTCCAGGCTCCCTTCTGTTCACCTGTTGCCTGGATTGTGCACTCTGGGCCCCTTGCTGTTGTTGCTCTGCAGTTTCTCTATCCTGGCATTTACTTAACAGCTCCTTAGACAAAGAGTCCTTTTCTGGCTGGCCCATCTGAGCAAAACTCTCTCAGGTTTCATATCTTCTATAGATTTTTTTTCTGTTCTCAGAATTTTGGGATGATAATTTTGGGGAGAATCTGCTTTAGTACATTGATAAGCATCATAGGATGGACATTCAGAAAGCACAAGAGACATCTTCCTGGTAGGATTGTTTTCAAAGAACCCACCCATCTTTCTCTCCCTCATCCCTTGGGTGGAGGGGCCAAAGTGCCTCTCAATGCTTTCCATTTTAACCATTTTTGGTCCTTCCTCAGTTGTTAATTTTATGACTAATTACTTAATTTAGTGACTGAATAGATTAATGCTTTTCTAGAACAACGTGAGTTGATGATATAATAAAGATTTCAAAATATGCTCCACATTGCCTGCATATTTTCTGAATAAATACTCAGTGATGTCTTTTAATTTATGTTAATTTAAGTGACTACTGTATACATAGATTCATACTTGAAACATATATAACTATCTTACATGAAATAAATTATATGTCATCCAAAGTGAAGGAGTACCTGATCCTCAGGACAATGATCTACCTAGAAAGCTTTTAGGAAATAATATTGGGTTCAGTTACGTGACTGGATGTGGTTTATTAATGAACATTATCATACAAGTAGCATGTCTTACAGTTTCTCATGTCTTACTTCACTCAAGACAGATTGATTGTATACACATGTAATTCCAGAGTAAGAGTCCCTAAGAATGGGATATTCCATATTTGCAGCCTACCCAAGCCATCACAGACTATTCCTCATAACAATAAAACAGATATCAAACGAATGATGATTTTCTGAAATGGATGTTTTATACAGATAATTTTTTTTCTTCATCAGCTTGTATATATTTACTATCTTATTTGTCTTTTGTCTTGTTTCTCTATTGGTGAATAACAGGAATAAATTAATATGCATAATGTTAAGTTTTAATGTGAAGTAAAATAGAGACAAAAATAAGTAAAGAGAAATATAAACAATAAGAGAAAAATTGAGCCTGGTGTGGTGGCTCATGCCTTTAATCCCAGCACTCGGGGCACAGAGCAGGTGGATCGCTGTGAGTTCGAGGTCAGCCTGGTCTACAAAGAGTGTTCCAGGACTGCCAGAGCTACACAGAGAAACTCTGTGTGAAGAAAAAGAAAGAAAGAAAGAAAGAAAGAAAGAGAGAGAGAAAGAAAGAAAGAAAGGTAGATAGATAGAAGAAAGAGAGACTAGTAGTTTTGTTTGCTTTTTTTGTTTTGTTTTGAAACATGGTCTTGCAATGCAGCCTTGGTGGGGTTCAGTCTCAAGGATCCTTTTTAGCAGTATTACAGTCACATGTCACCATGCCTGGTTAGAAAAAAATAAAAACCATTCCATACACGTATTAATTAAAGTAGAAAGCAATATATCAAAGGAATATTTTGTATCGTGTTGAGGCTTTTATTTAGATTATATTTGATTCTTGTTCTTTGCCAATATTGTACATCTTAAAAATAAACTTTTATTAATTAGCCATGGCTCACATGAAACAGAGAAGGTGAGTGGCTGATCAAGACCTAGGTCATGCCAGTCAGCGTGGGGAAAAAAATCATAAAAGAGCTTAGGTGAACTCTTCTAGCTACAGCATAGATGACAGAAAGGATTAAGTACATGGATCTTTACATTCAAAATAGCTTTAATAACCACTTAACGGATATTTTAAGAGAGTTATTTAAATCATAGGTGCATTAGGTAAGGAAGCGCATGCCTGTCATTCTTAGTACTTAGGATGCTAATGTAGAAAGACTGTGGTGAGTTGGCTCACCTGGGATACATAGTGAGTAGCATCACAGCATAGACTGAATAACAAAACCTGTCCCCACAAACAAACAAACACCAAATAAACAATTGGTGGGACTGCAAACAATTTACATAACTTATTCTGAAAACTCTACTCTTACTGTTCTCTGGTTTCATCTTTCAGCTCCATGTGGTGGCCACTTTTCGGCTCCAAGTGGTGTAATTCTCTCACCAGGATGGCCAGGATACTACAAAGACTCTTTGAATTGTGAGTGGGTGATTGAAGCTGAACCTGGACACTCTATCAAAATTACATTTGAAAGGTCTCTGCAAATGTTTTTTCTATATTATACAAAAATGAGTAGACGTTATACTTGGCATTCAACATTTCCCTTACCACATCAATAAGTAATTTTAGAAGAATAGTCAATTGCTGTGTCTTGAATGCTTAAGAAGGTCTGGCCCCCTTTTGACCTTTCAGTCTGTTCTCAAGTTCATTTTTATTTGTTTACTGCAGTACTGTTAAGATATGCAAGACCTTTTTGCTCTACATATGCACAATACTAGATATGAATATATGACCTTTAACTTAATTAGTTTAGTTGTCCTATATTTTTACGGGCTTGTGAATTCAGCTCTTCTATATTTCTAAAAACAAAGGATGTATAAAATAATTTAAATACTGTCTCCCAATGTAAAACACTTATAGGTATTATTATATACTTACCCAAGTAAATCCAGGATGCATTCACCATTTTAGCCTGGTGACCACATTGGCTGAAAAAAGTTTATCTAACCCTGTCTACACACACACACACACACACACACACACACACACACACACAGATGTATGTACATATTCATACATGTATGTGTATATATATATAATAAGTTAACATATGAAATATTTACTGATGAGATGACATGAGGAAATTTACTTTAAAAGGTCTTTTGATGTACATAAAATTTACCATCTATTAAAGACAAAGCAAAATTGATACTCTGAAATGGATGTGCTCATTTACATAGGATCAAATGATGCTTTTCAGTGTGTGGTTTAACCAACAGATCTTTATTTCCAAAATTTCTAATGACCAGGAGTCTGAGATCAGACTTTCAGGTTGGTTCTTCTATAACCTTTATATGTTTGTTTGGTTTTTGGTTGGGTTTTTATCTCTCATGTGTCCCTATGTTTTGTGTGTTTCTGTGCCCTAGTCTCCTCTTTACATGTATTAGGGTATATTGGATTGAAGTCCACTCTCATGAGCTCCTTTTGTTTTAATTCCCTTGTTAAAGACTCATTCTCCAGCAAAACTGTCTCAAGATCTGGGAGGCATTAACTTTTCAACATGTAAAGCAGGGCAGTGTTGGCGCACACCTTTAATCCCAGCACTTGGGAGGCAGAGGCAGGTGGATCTCTGTGAGTTTGAGGCCAGTCTGGTCTACAAAGCAAATTCCAGGACAGCCAGGGCTACAGAGAATCCCTTTCTCAAAACAAACAAACAAACAAACAAAACCAAACAAAGAATAAAGACAAAAAAGTGAATTTGTACAGGCACATAAGCATTATTTAAATATTTATGTCAATTATTTCAATTTGTTTTTGATAGCATATCATATTGCTAGCTCTAACTCACTCTGTATATTAGGGTCACTTGAGCTCTCAGTCTCCTCTAACTACACTACCATGCCTAGCCAACATGCCTGTACTCCCGCCATTGTGATATCTGACTCACAGTAACTGTGAAAATCATGGTCATACGGAAATTAGAATGCCTGAAGAATATGTCATAACTCCTCAGTGTTTCAGACTAAACAGAGCACAGTTGTGTTACTATTTTTTATTTCAAACATTCTTCATACATACTTCCTTTATCTGAAATGCTCCTTTTGGGAATAAATTCCTCTGTGTCTTCACGCACATGAAAGCATGAGAGATTTATTTTATCATGTTAAACACACCCTGTGAGGGTAGTATGTGTGTGTGCACGGATGTGGGCATTCTGAGTGTCAAAGGATGACTTAGGGAAGATGACACTCTAATTCTACATGTGTGTGTCTCAGGGATCACACTCAGATAGCGGGTTTGGCAAATGCCTTTACCTGCAAAGCTCTCTCTCTCTCTATTACATATAAGAGTTTTAACTAGAAACTATTTGAAGAAAATGATTCTAAAGCATCTTTTTCTCTCCTTCTTCCTTAAAAACCCTCAAGTACTTAAAATATACCGTATCCTTTGTCAGAAAAGGGTTGCCTATTAGATGATCACCTTGTAATGGCTAGCCATTAAAAGAAAAGGGGTAATTTAGCAACAAATGGATGAGCAAGCACTTGAAGTTATTGAGAAAACAGATTTTATTCATTAGATTAGAGAAATTAAGTCATCACGTGGAATAGACACTCATATGTTAACTGCATCTTACCATATAAATTGACTATTGACCTTATAGCGTGTTGAAACTTAATAAGTCTCTTATTCTTTTTATTAAGGCACTTTAAAACAAATAATGCTTTATTTAGCATATCTAATAATGGGATTTATTATGAAGTTATCATAGATGCAATATGCTTTTTTAGTCCCTATTTTTGAGAAGTTGTTTGCAGTTCATGAATGTGATTATTATAGAGCTGTGATATTTGTTTTTGATTTCTCATGAGATAATTTGAACTGAAAATGAAACTTTTAAATTATACATACTATAAAAGAATAAATATATGAAAACATCATATAAACATGTTAAACAGACACAGTCTGCAGATAGTAATGAACTTAAATAACAGTAAAATGACATTTGAAAAAGAAGCAGAGAAGTGTTATATGAAATTTTGTACTTTCAATATTAAATATATTTTATGATTCTGTGATTATGAGGGGAGGTAGGTTGTGCCTCCAGCTCTGATAACAGGCATTCCAAAACCACCTGCACCTCAGTCCAGGGAGCCTAATGTCCTCTTCCACTCTCTGTAGGAACCACACTGATACATACAATCCCACATGCGAACACACATATTAAACATAAAAAGAAAACAAACATCTTTAAAGCACTATATGATTTTTTTAGTTTATATAAATCGGAGACCATATTTGAAATTAAGTACTATTAAAATGAATATAAAACAATACAGTTTTCCATAGAGTTGAAGGTAACAAGTAAAAGTGACTTGAAAAGTGCCTACTTCCGGAAAAGGACATTTATTTACTAAAAATGACCTATACCACTCAACAGATACTTTTCTTATGAGTATGAGTACACATACTTCTGCCTGGTAATTTCCCCATGTAAGATCCTGGGATTTAGACAGATCTTTCAATAATATTTTCAATACCAGGTAATCTGAGAAATAATAAATGTGGTTCAAAAATAAACTCTATTAGTAGATTAACTAAAATACTAAAGTCTTGTTTCCCCATAGGTTTTCTAATATGTTTACAATTGTGCCTCTTCATCCTAGATTTCAGACTGAACTCAATTACGATGTTCTGGAAGTCCACGATGGACCAAATCTCTTGTCCCCATTGCTTGGGTCATACAATGGTACACAAGTGCCACAGTTTCTGTTCAGCAGCAGCAACTTTATCTACCTGCTTTTTACAACAGACAACAGCCGTTCCAATAATGGATTCAAGATTCATTATGAAAGTAAGCAATAACAAATACTCTTTTATGTTCACATTTTGATTTTTTTCCCATTTCCTATTATCTTTATATTGCTAAGAGAAGTAAGGTATTTACCTCTTTAGTCTTCTAAAGTTTTCTTTTATAAACAAGGAAGCTAATATTTTGGAGTATTTATTTGCACAAGTTAATGGTGCAAAGTTTTAAACCCTAGCTACCTACCTAATATCTTTATAAAATAAAATGCTGAGCAGATGTCGGAAATATCAAGTAAGTTTAGTGCATTCACGCCTTAATTGTTATGTATGGCTTAGAAAACCATATTAACATGTAGTCAATACCAGCCTGATATACTTGTAACAGTACCCTTCTTTTAGCACTTCCTTCACAAAATGTATTAGTCTAGCATATTTTACTAAGATGAATTGCAAATGTTGTCCATGTCAAATATTCAATTTTGTTCTGTATTAAAGTTTAAAAATATATAACTATTAAAGCGTTAGATATACATATATATATATATGATTGATATAATAGTTTTAAAAAGGGTTAAGTCAAGTTGTAACTCAAAGTGTGGGGCTCAGTTCAAAATAATCAACGGTTAAGAGCCCTCTGCTTCCGTTAAAATGTCTGAGCTAAAGCCAGCGAGACATCTCAGAAGACAAAGCTCTAGCACTGCCCATCTGCCAGCCTAAGTTGATTCCCAGAATCCATATAAAAAGGGAAAGTAAAAAAAGATTCCATGAAGTTGTCTTCTGACCTCTGTATTTTCACAATTACATCAGCACACCTTGCCATACATCATAAATACAGGCACAATGATACCATATATATATATATATATATATATATATATATATATATATATATATATATTTTCAATTCTGTCTCTCTGCCTCCCTTTCCCTAACACTCTCTCTCTCTCTCTCTCTCTCTCTCTCTCTCTCTCTCTCTCTCGTGTGTGTGTGTGTGTGTGTGTGTGTGTGTGTGTGTGTCTGGATTTTCTAGAACTTGCTATGTTGCTATGTTGACTATGTAGGCTTCAAATCCAGAGATCTACTTCCTTCTGCATGAGATTTAAGTCATATGCCACCATACCTATATTCTAACTTTTTAAAGACTATAACTTTTTAAAGACTATTATTCATGTAGAAATGTACTTCTGATTTACAAATATTTTTCATATGTATATATCAGTGACTGTACTACAAAGGGCATTATCTCTATATAAATATGTTTATGTGTGCATACAGAAACTTACTTATATATACATAAGTATATGTAAACTCCATATTATATCATGAGATAAATTTCTATGTTCATTTACATGAAAAAAGATCTTGAAGATCTAAGTTAAGAAACTACGTGTGGTTATTTCAAGCATAACCAACATTATTTCTTTTTATCTTCCAGTCAATCCCAGTACCTCAATATCAACTTATTCCATGTGAAATGCATTATTTTATATTAACTTGTGAATATCTTTTGGGGAGTTGTTCTACCCAGTACCTTAATGGACTTCTAATTTATACTTGATACATAATCATTGCTTATAGTTTTGAAATGTTATTGTCCACAATATTGTTCAGCTGCACTAACTTCTTTTTCTTTCAAGCTTTATCACATCAAAGTGTATTTCTAGATAGTGGAAAATGTAAAATAAGGTTTATCAATGACTTGGAAATTCAAATGCAATAAAAAAAATCTTAGTTGGAATATGTAGTTTAAGTTGTAATTTTAAAACTGAGTCAGGAATGCCAATATTAAATGTCTATTTTAATATTAATTTTTTCAAAGATCAGTGAGTACTAACATTTGGACACCTTTTGTTTAATCCTCTGCTGCATCCATCTTGCTTTGCCCAGTGTCCATGATGTTCACTGGGTGTCAGTCACAAAACAATTTTAAAGATTAAGTGAAACCATGTGTGCAAGTGTCAGAATAAAGACTTCAATTCAGAAAATTCTTAATAAATGATAGCAGGTTTTTTTTCCTACAAAAACTAAGTAAATGAGGCATAAAAAATGAGAAATTCAGGCCAAATGCATCCCTTCTGCTGTCAAATTTGTCATGCCATAAACCAGTATTGCAGTTACTATTGATGGCCAGTTCCTCAGGAGACAAAGTAGTGGCAGGGAGCAGAGAGGTGGAGGAAAATGAGAGGTACACACTGCTACAGACATGGCAGAATCATACAGGTGCTAACTTAAAATTTTAAACATATCTCTTCTTCCTGTTTTTCTTTAATAGTCTTGCCATCTATTTATGATTATGAGATAATTTCTACTGTTACAACTTCTTTCTTGGCAACAAACAGAAACTTGTTATCAAACAATTCATTAATACATTTTACTAAATGAAACAAATACCCTTGCTAAATGAGCTGTTTTCTAAGTTCAATATCAGTAGATTGTTTCTCCAATCTTTAAAAGTGAATTTGAGCAATCATTGATAGTCTCCCAACCAAAAAAAAAAAAAAACCCAGGGCCAGATGATTTCAGTGCAGAATTCTACCAGACCTTCAAGGGCGAGCTAATACCGATACTCTTCTAGCTACTCCAAAAGATAGAAATGGATGCAATATTACCAAATTCATTCTATGAGGCCATAGTCACATTGATACCTAAACTCACAAAGACTCAACAAAGAAAGAATTTCAGACACATTTCTCTTATGAACATCGATGCAAAAATACTAAATAAAATACTTGCAAAACGAATACAAGAACACATCAAAGATATCATTCATCATGACCAAGTAGGCTTCATTCCAGGCATGCAGGGATGGTTTAATATACAGAAATCCATCAATGTAATCCACCATATAAACAAACTGAAAATAAAAAACCACATGATCATCTCTTTAGATGCAGAGAAAGCATTTGATAAAATCCAACACCCATTCATGTTTAAAGTGTTAGAGAGATCGGGAATACAAGGCACTTTCCTCAACATAATAAAGGCTATATATAGGAAGCCAATAGCCAAAATCAAAGTAAATGGTGAGATACTCAAGGAAATCCCTCTAAAATCAGGAACAAGGCAAGGCTGCCCACTCTCTCCATATCTCTTCAATATAGTACTCGAAGTTCTAGCCAGAGCAATAAGACAACAAAAGGAGATCAAGGTATCCAAATGGGAAAGGAGGAAGTCAAATTATCCCTATTTGCAGATGATATGATAGTGTACCGTCAAAATTCCACCAGAGAACTCCTACAGCTGATAAACACCTTCAGCAAATTGGCTGGATACAAAATTAACTCAAAAAAGTCTGTAGCCTTCCTATACACAAATGACAAGCTTGCAGAGGAAGAAATTAGGAAAGCCACACCCTTCACATTAGCCACAAGCAATACAAAATATTTAGGGATTACTCTGACTAAGCAAGTGAAGCACTTGTTTGAAAAAAATTTCAAAACTCTGAAGAAAGAGATTGAAGATGACATGAGAAGATGGAATGATCTTCCTTCCTCAAGGATCAGGAGAATTAACATAGTAAAAATGGCCATCCTACCAAAAGCAATCTACAGATTCAATGCAATCCCTATCAAAATACCTACACAATTTTTTAAAGATATTGAAAGTTCAATTCTGAACTTCATATGGAAAAACAAAAAACCTAGAATAGCTAAAACAATCTTGTACAATAAAAGGTGCTCCAGAGGAATCTCCATACCTGATCTCAAACTGTACTATAAAGCAATAGTAATTAAAACAGCATGGTACTGGCACAGCAACAGGCTGGTTGATCAGTGGAATCAAATCGAAGACCCAGATATGAACCCACAACCATATGGTCACTTGATTTTTGACAAAGAAGCCAAATCCATTCAATGGAAAAAAGGATAGCATCTTCAACAAATGGTGCTGGTCTAACTGGATGTCTATGTGTAAAAGAAATGCAACTGGACCCATATGTGTCACCTTGCACAACACTCAAATCCAAGTGGATTAAAGACCTCAACATAAAACCAGAGACACTAAGTCACTTAGAAGAAAAAGTAGGGAAGAGCCTGGGACATGTTGGCACAGGAGACAACTTCCTGAACAGAATACCAACAGCCCAGGCCTTAATGTCAACAATTAATAAATGGGACCTCATGAGGCTGAGAAGCTTCTGTAAGGCAGGAGACGCTGTCAAGAGAACAAAGCGACAGCCTACAGACTGGGAAAAGATCTTCACCAACCCTACATCTGACAAAGGTCTAATATCCAAAATATATAAAGAACTCAAGAAATTAAACACCACTAAACCAAATAACCCAATTGAAAAATGGGGCTTGATTTCCTTCATCTGGTTATTTGTACACCACATACTGGCGAAGGTGTGGAGAAAGAGGAACACTCCTTCATTGCTGGTGGGAATGCAAACTAGTACAGCCACTTTGGAAAGCTATCTGGCGCTTTCTCAGAAAAATGGGAATAGGGCTTCCTCAAGACCCAGCTATCCCACTCCTTGGAATATACCCAGAAGATGCACTACCACACAACAGGGACATATGCTCAACCATGTTCATAGGTGCCTTATTCATAATAGCCAGAACCTGGAAACAGCCTAAGTGTCCCTCAGTAGAAGAATGGATAAAGAAACTGTGGTACATATACACTATGGAATACTATTCAGCTATTAAAAACAAGGAATTCCCGAAATTTGTGGACAAATGGATTGAGCTAGAAATGATCATAATGAGTGAGTTAACCCAGAAGCAGAAAGACTCAAAGGGTATATACTCACTTATATCTGCATATTAGCCCAAAGGGCATGTCCCATGAAAGCCTTCACTTACCAGGAAACTGGGACAGAGGGGAGGACATCCCTTTGAGACTCTGGATGAGAGAAGCATGGGAGAATAGCAAAGTAGAAGGATCCAGAGGGTCCTAGAAACCTACAGGTAGAACATTATGGTAGGCAGATTTGGGCCAAGGGGTCCTGCTCAAACTAAGGCCAGCCAAGGACAATACAGGCGGTAAACTTTAAACCCCTACCCAGATCTAGCCAATGGTCAGAGCAGTCTCCACAATTGAGTGAAGAGTGGGACATGACTTTCTCACGTACTCTGGTGCCTCACCTTTGACCATGTCCCCTGGATGGGGAGACCTGGTGGCACTCAGAGGAAGGACAGCAGATTACCAAGAAGAGACTTGATACCCTATGAGCATATACAGGGGGAGGTAATCCCCCTCAGGAACAGTCATAGGGGAGGGGAATAAGGGGAAAATGGGAGGGAGGGAAGAAGGGGAGGATACAAGGGATGGGATAACCATTGAGATGTAACAAGAATAAATTAATAAAAAAATTATTTAAAAAGTGAATTTGACATTTAAATAATTTCTACTTTTAATTCAATTTATTATAAGATATGTGTGCTGCTTTTAACAAAATCTCAGTCATTCAATATTACCAATAAAGACTCAGAAACAAGATGCTGGGGTGAAAGTCTGCTAGCTCAGAGAGGCAGAGAAAGCACCCAGGTGGCCTTCCTCCACAGCCAGTGTCCCACAAAGAAAGGCTTCCTTCTCCTACCATCTGAAACCAGATTCTTCAAACACGATGCTCCTCCTTTTAATTCCTGTGCATCTCTCTATCCGTTCTCCTAACTTTCTCTTCCTCTCTATCTTTTTTTCTATGTTAACTCCATGTCAGATAGTTGCTTGCTCTGCCTCTTGACCTATTGTTGACTTGATTTCATCCTGCTTACAATAAGCAGAACATTCGTGGATTAAAGGTGTGTGCTAGAGCTAAGCCACACCACATCTAAAAACAAGTTTTTTTCCAGTAAACAACAGTCTCAGGTAGAGTCACAGTATGAACAAATAAACTTCAGCACATATATTATTACTCCAGAGAATTCAAAAGTATGGGAGGGTTAATTACAAACATTCTACTGTTCATACCAATGTTCCTCTTTCTTTCATTTTTGTCCCATATATTTTTCCTTTAAGAAAAGAGATAACAAAACTTCTGTTATTAGCCATTCCATGTTACATGTCTGTTCGTGGTGTACTTCTTTGGATCTTTTTTTTTAGTTAATTTATTCAGATTACATCTAAATTGTTAACCCATCCCTTGTATCCTTCCAATCCTCCCTCCATCCCAGTTTTGCCCTATTCCCCTCCCCTAGGTCTGTGACCATGGGGGACCTCCTCCCCCACTGTATGATCATAGGCTATCAAGTCTCATCTTGGTAGCCTGCTTATCATTTCTCTGAGTGCCACCAGGCCTCCCCACCAAGGGGAAGTGGTCAAATATGGGGTACCAGAGTTTGTGGCAGAGTCAGTCCCTGCTCTCCACTCAACTGTGGAGAATGTCCTGTCCATTGGCTAGATCTGAGAAGGGGTTCAATGTTTACTGCATGTATAGTCCTTGGTTGGTGCAGTAGTTTGAGCAGAACCCCTGGGCCCAGATCCATCCATCCTGATGTTCTTCTTGTAGGTCTAGGACCCCTTGGATCCTTCTATTTCCCCATCCTCCCATGCTTCTCTCACCTAGAGTCCCATTAGGATGTTCTCACATCTATCCCAATCTTCTGGTAAGTGAAGACTTTCATGGGACATGCCCCTTGGGCTAGTGTCCAATTATAAGTGAGTATATACCATCTTGGTCTTTCTGCTTCTAACTGAACTCAGTCAGTATGACCATTTCTAGTCTCATGTATTTGTCAACAAATTTCGGGATTGCCTTGTTTTTAATAGCTGAGTAGTATTCCATAGTGTAAATGTACCACAGTCTCTTTTTCCATTTTTTTTTGACTGAGGGAAATTTAGGTTGTTTCCAGGTTCTGGCTATTGTGAGTAAGGCTGCTATGAACATGGTTGAGCATATGTTCTTATTGTGTGCTGGAGCGTTTTCTGGGTATATTACAAAGAGTGGAATAGCTGGGTCTTGAGGAAACCCTGTTCCTAGCTTTCTGAGATACCACCAGATACATTTCCAAAGTGTTTGTACAAGTTTGCATTCCCACCAACAATGAAGGAGGGCCCCACTTTCTCCACATCCTCACCAGCATGTGCTGTCACTTCAGTTTTTGATCTTAGCCACTCTGATGGGTGTAAGATGGAATTGTAGAGTCATTTTGATTTGCATTTCTCTGATGACTAAAGATGCTGAGCATTTCTTTAAGTGTTTCTCAGCTATTCATTATTCCTCTATTTAGTTCTGAGCCCCATTTCTTAATTGGGTTATTGGGTTTGGTGGTGTTTAGTTTCTTGGGTTCTTTATATATTTTGTATATTAGATGTTTATAGATGTAGAGTAGGTGAAGATCTTTTCCCAGTTGTGGGCATTTTGCTTTGTTTTGCTGACAGTATGTTCTACCTTACAGAAGCTTCTCAGCATCATGAAGTTGTACTTTTTATAAACAGCCGTATTATTGAGGAAGCATAGGTGGTAATTCCCTGTCATTTCTAACAGACATAGTCTTAGCAACTTTCTGGTCCTCTGTCGCACAGTCTGTCTCTACAGTCTGTCTCTGCTACTCACCCACAGAAAAAGAACTCCAGGCAACTAAGGAATGCTTAGGGTGGGAGAAATAGCCCTCCACAACAATAAAGCCCCAAATTGGTTATCAAATACCGAATAGTTATTCCTGAGATTATATACATGTAAGCAAGACCGAGCAAGTTATATTTTGTGTATTTGTGTGTGTATGTGAGTTGTGTGTGTGTGTGTGTGTGTGTGTGTGTGTGTGACACAGAAGACAGAGAAAGAGAGAGAGAGGGAAGGAGGGAGAGAAAGGGGAGTGTATTTGAGAGAAGAAAGAGAAAGGAGAAAAGAATATAAGTACATTTTAATAAAAATTAAAATAAAAATAGTTCAAGAAAAGTAAAAAAATATGTGAAACTTGAAACTATTCTACTAATAAGGTAGCAGCACTTTTAATTTTCAACGGATACAAATTTAAACATATTTATAATGTTTCAGAACATAGTTAATTTGTTGTATCAGTGTAATTTTCCCAAGGGAAGGAAAACAGTTTGGGTTATTATGGAGTTTCACCCAAATTTAAATACAGGTATATTTCAAGAATGCTTCTGGGAACTATCTACTAGAAGCTTAAAAATTAGTTCTGAATTAAGCCTTCTTGATTTTTTTGATGATGATAATTTTGACATTATAATGGGTTTTCAACAAATCTATAGCTACAGACAACAACTTCAACACTGTGATACAAGGAATAGGAATGTATAATGAAATCAGAGGTTAAAATATTCAAACAACTTTATTACATGTAGTATTTATCAACCTCACTTTAAAATTCCAATTAAAAAATTCTACAAAAATAAGAAAAGAAGTCAGAGCACTTTTGTGTCATTGGATATAACACAAATATAAACTTCTGAAAATTCTGTTTTCTGGAAATATTTAGAAATCTTTCAGAAAATAGTTGAGCAAATACATTGTAATATAAATTAACAGTTGTTATTAGTATACTAATATCTAATATCCTCTAATTTCTGTAGCATTTCTATTGTTTTAAAACACATATTAAGTACAATTTCAGTAATGTATTATGAATTGTTTCTTTAATCCTTTTCATATATCAAGGATCCATATAGTACAAGGGGGAGGCAATAAAGGAATGACATCCATGTATTTCACTAGTTGGATGGTAAAATGAGGAAATAAAAATTAGCTTAACTTGAAACTATTAAAATCACTTGGCTAGCTAAATTTTACCATAATTCATTTAGTATATCACATCTTCAGGCCCCATAGACACAATTTTTTTAAAGATCATATTATGTTGCTATTTTAGAGATTTAGGTAAAGAAAAGCCAGTTTTTATCTGGTATTCAAGAAGAATATTATAACAAATCTGAGTCCAGTCAATCTCATTCTTGGTTTTCCTACCTGTGTTTCTTAGGTGTTACAGTGAACACATACTCTTGCTTGGACCCTGGCATCCCTGTCCATGGCCGTCGATATGGCCATGATTTCTCCATTGGGTCAACTGTTTCATTTAGCTGTGATCCAGGATACAGACTGAGCCACGAAGAGCCCCTTCTGTGTGAAAAAAACCACTGGTGGAGTCATCCACTCCCAACCTGTGATGGTAAGATCGCGTCCATTTTATAAAATGTGCACCTGGTGGCACTCAGAGGAAGGACAGCAGGTTACCAAGAAGAGACTTGATACCCTATGAGCATATACAGGGGGAGGTAATCCCCCTCAGGAACAGTCACAGGGGAGGAGAGTAAGGAGAAAATGGGAGGGAGGGAAGAATGGGAGGATACAAGGGATGGGATAACCATTGAGATGTAGCAAGAATAAATTAATAAAGGTGAAAAAAATTAAAAATAAATAAATAAATAAATAAATAAATAAATAAATAAACAATGTGCACAGTCATAAACTAAAGAAGTTGATACAGATTCTGTAAACATGAGGCTAAGTATACCTTGAATTTTCACAAATTTTATCAAATATACTTGAAAAGAAAGAATACTGATAGTAAGTAATACTAAAGGGTTAGTATATATATATATATATATATATATATATATATATATATATATATATATATATATATATATATACTGTTTCTTGGAGGAGAACCTCCTACTTTATATTTTGATCATATTCATCTATCTTTCCAATCTCCTCCATGATCCACTATCCTAATACATACCATCCCAAATTGATATCCTGAATTTTAAAGAAAACCCATGAAGTCTCCTTTGTGAAGGGCTGCATATGTCCACTAAAGGATGTTAGTCCTACCAGTGGTCATATCTTTAAAGGAAACAGCCCTTCCTTTCTTGGTAGTTTTTAATGACTAATAGTTCCTCATCTAGGTATGAAACTTCATGACCACTTTCTCCTTTAATTATTGAATATTTTTTCAACCTTGATCTTTGACAGCTCTTGTGTA
The DNA here is from genome assembly GCF_964271855.1 of Acomys minous. Taxonomy (NCBI): domain Eukaryota; kingdom Metazoa; phylum Chordata; class Mammalia; order Rodentia; family Muridae; genus Acomys; species Acomys minous. Next base: position 30,530,482 of record NC_140493.1, on the reverse strand, counting down.
TGATTACCCAACCACTGTGAGTTCATATGTGTGACCGACATGCTGTGTCTAGAAAATAATTTTTTCATCACCTAAAAAATCTGGCTTTTACTATCTTTCCAATCCATTTCCTCCAGTGATTCCTACACCTTAGGAGAAGACAGGATTATATAGATGCTCTGCTTATGATTGAGCACTCCATAGCCATTTATTCTCTGTACATTGACTTATTAAGTTTTTGTGATCATCATCAACTCCTGCAAAAGAAGGTTCACTGATGAAATTTGAAAGACACATTAATCTATGGATATAATGACTGGTCCTTTAGGAGGCAGGTTAATACCACATCACTTTAGCAGAGTAATACTAGTACAATTTCCTCTAAGGCCTATGTCTTGTTTAGAAACAGGCTCTTGGCTCTGATTACTATGCCAGATATAACATCCAACTAACAGAACTGGCCTAACATCCAATTAAAAAGTGGATTTTTTTTTCTTAGAAATTTATGCTGCTAAGCCACTAGTGGGCATGCCTTATCAGGGTAGATCTTTATAATAGTTCTCAGCATTCTCAGCTGGATAAGATTGATGTTTCCTTTCCCCCTCTACTAGTGTGTATAACATCTTACAGCAATTTAAAAGATAACCAGTAAGAGTTAGTCTTCCAGGTGAACACCAGCTTGATCTCTCCATGTTCTCAAATGCAGGATGCCTTTTTGTTTTTCTTTTTGAGGCAAGGTTTCTCCGTGTAACAACCCTGGCTGTCCTGAAACTCACTTTGTAGCACAAGCTGGCCTCGAAATCACAGAGATCCAACTGCCTCTGCCTCCCCAGTTCTGAGATTAAAGGCATGTGCCACAATGTCTGGCTCTACATGATGTCCTACCAATAGTGTTTAACCATCAAATTATAGAGGGTAACTCAGAGCAATGGGAGTAGCCTGTGCTATTTGGAGACTTTTTCATTTCAGTTGCTAACAATGCCATTGACTTAAGCCACTCATGCCGTTTGGCTTTAATAATGGTATCTAAGGAGGGAATCACTGCCTCATTATATGGTAACTATTTAAGTTGGTTTTCAAAATTTGTATGTGTTTATATTTGAAGAACCTCCTATAGCAGTATTTTTTTTTCATGACCTTTTCAGACCTTATCAACTTTAATGTCAACTGTTCTCTATAATTCCTTCCCTCCCTTGCCCTTACATCTTCTGTGCCATTTAACTTTTCATGTTCCACTAGTCTCTTTTAACCCTATAAAAGTGTATTTTATTTTCCTTCCCTTCAAAGCCTTTTCCACGGATATTTGAAATAAAACACACATATCTAAAGCCTAAAAATTCTTTATCCACATGCGTCTGTGTTATCTCATTCACAGTGATTGTTTCCAGCTGTCCATCTACTTGGAATTTTTATAATTTCACTTTTCTTACCAATTGAATAATAAATACTACATTGCATAATGTACAGCATTTTAATTGCCAATTCATCTATTGGTGAATTTTTAATCTGTTTCCATTCCATGGCTGTTGTGATTAGAGCATCAAGGAGCACAAATGAACAGTCACCTCTGTAGAAGGACGCAGAACCTCCTGGTCATATTCCCAAGAGTAGTATAGCTGGATTTTGTGGTACACCTAATTTTAGCTTTTTGAGGAACCATCACACTTATTTCCATTTTAAATGTATTGTGGGCTGGAACAAACCCATGTTGAAAATGCTAATCATGCAAATGTACTGAAGGACTCATGGACGTCCACTCTATCTTAGAAAAAATAGTGGCAGCTATAGAGTGCTTGCAGTATAGAATTTTGGAGCAAATTTATAAAGACTGTTCTATAATGGCACTCAGAGGAAGGACAGCAGGTTACCAAGAAGAGACTTGATACCCTATGAACATATACAGGGGGAGGTAATCCCCCTCAGGAACAGTCATAGGGGAGGGGAATAAGGGGAAAATGGGAGGGAGGGAAGAATAGGAGGATACAAGGGATGGGATAACCATTGAGATGTAACAAGAATAAATTAATAAAGTAAAAAAAAAAGAAAAAAAAGGAAAGTTCTTTGTTATAGCAAATAACATGACAGTAGCCTTTGCTCAGTTTTTTGCTTTTTAAAAATATGACAATTAGTCAAAAGAAATTCAGTTTCTAGCATATAAAATTCTTTTTGAAAAGTACCTCTCCTAAGATTGAGAAGTACTGTCAAATGTGTTTCATCACAAAGTGTAGCCTGTTCAACTCTGTGTTATTTGGTTTCCAGCTAGACTCCTTATTTACAGCATGATTCTCAATTGCCTGGACTTAGTCCTTCTCAAGTGCAATGATGACATTTTTAATTTTATGACGTAATATTTAAGTATTTTCAGCACTATCATAGTTTAATGCTGCCTTATGCCAATTTTTTTTTTTAATCAGAGGGCTCAAACAAAACATCAGCACACCTTCGTTGCATTTGATATGATACCATTTGGATTAGTCAGCATGCTGTGAACGCCAGTGACAAAAGCCATACACTCACTGATCTTAAAAACTAAAAACACAAGTTGGGCACGGTGGTACACACCTTTAATCCCAGCACTCACAGATCACTGTGAGTTCGAGGCCAGCCTGGTCTATATAGTGAGTCCAAGAAAGGGCAGGCAAGGCTACCCAGGGAAATGCTGTCTCAAAAAATAAAAAATAAAAAATAAATGAAAAACAAAAAGAAAAAAGAAAAAGCACAAATTGTGGTTCAGCTCATCAAGTCTAAAAGAGCAGAATGGAATGGCAGTCATGAGTCATAGCTGACAATAAGCAAAAATTCAATTTCCTCTTCCACTGAGGATTTTCTCTGTGTATTTGAGTGACCTAGTGAAACAAGGCTTTTCCAAGGTGAAAGTAGATAAGCATAGAGGGCACCCCAGGAAGACAGCATTTTGTACTTAAATGTTCAAATTTTTAAAAGATTAAGAGCTGTTCAAAGTTTCAGTATGAAAAACCCTAGGAAATATATTTTATTAGTCCATACCCACACCAGTTACAACAGTAAAGGACTTCTAATGCTCTGACTTGTCCGTGTCAGGAGATCATTGTCCCCTAGGGCTGATACAAATGAACATTGCATAAAAATACAAGGTTTGTTAACCATGATAAAGCATTATAGTTGGTGTGAGAAATAAATATTTACCAAGAGAGAAAGGAAAAAGAGGCAACATTACCTTAAAAAGCAGGCAAAGAAAAGTATAGCTATAGTGCCACCATTAATTTTTATTAAGAATTGAGCAGAAAGGGGATGTGTGCTGTCTGACATCTTCTCTGTTGCACGCCTTTCTATCACTCCACCCTGTGGTGGGTGCCTTGCCAGAATACTGGGAAAGAGGAAGTACACAGTCCTGATGAGACAGGAAGTGCTGGGTAGTGTTTGTGGGGTTGGGGGTGTGAATCTCCTCTTTTCTGAGGGGCAAGGGATGAGGGATGGAGGATGAGGGAGGGACATATAGGAGGGACCTGGAGGAGGGGAGTGAGTGGGCTGTGATTGAAATGTAAAATGAATAACTACATAAAAACAACAACAACAACAACAACAACAACAAAGAACAAAGTTCTCATCTCCAAGTGCTGTTACAATTAACCTGGAATTCAATGTATGGCATTTTCCGGCCAAGTCTTTCTTCTGAATTGAGGTTATTACTTGTTGTATCTCCTGTAAGAAATGCATAGTGGGTTTGTGTGTCTTGGGGAAAGGAGTGTAAATTACTGATAGTGGGACTCGTGCACTTCATCTACGTGGATGAATTTTCCGGTTCTGTCTCCATCTTGCTTTATTTTTTTGGTTTGCTACTTTGATTTAGCCCCCACTTTTTGAGACAAGATATACCTACAAAGCATCTAGTGGTCTCCAAACACTGGATTCTCCTATTAGACACTCGGGAGTGCCAGCGTCACAGCTGTGCCCCTAAGCTAGCCTTTCTTAAAGTCCCATAGAGCCCTGTCTTCTGATGGATTCCATCTTGCTCTTTTGACCCTCCACATTATGCATCTGTTAACCATTGGTCTTTGATACTGAGAGGGACTGCACACAAGCTAATTGCATCCAGTTTTTAAGTAGATTACTTCATTTTCTCCTGTGTTAGACTGTAATTGATGGTCCTTTATGAAGTGAGGACATGAACATGCTACTAGTGTGTTGCAACCCATACATGGTGTTCACATGCTTTCATAAACACCTTACACTAATAATACATCATGTTACTGTTTCATTTCTGTTCTATTTATCATTTTTGCTCTGATAAAAATACTAGGACTAGAACAAGTTGTAGAAGAAAGAGTTCATTTTAGCTTACTATTTTGTTTTTTTTTTCTCCTTTATTAATTTATTCTTGTTACATCTCAATGGTTATCCCATCCCTTGTATCCTCCCATTCTTCCCTCCCTCCCATTTTCCCCTTATTCCCCTCCCCTATGACTGTTCCTGAGGGGGACTTCCTCCCCCTGTATATGTTCATAGGGTATCAAGTCTCTTCTTGGTAACCTGCTGTCCTTCCTCTGAGTGCCACCAGGTCTCCCCCTCCAGGGGACATGGTCAAAGGTGAGGCACCTGAGTATGTGAGAAAGTCATATCCCACTCTCCACTCTACTGTGGAGAATGTTCTGTCCATTGGCTAGATCTGGGTAGGGGCTTAAGGTTTACCGCCTGTATTGTCCTTGGCTGGTGCCTTAGTTTGAGCGGGACCCCTGGGCCCAAATCTGCCTATCATAGTGTTCTACTTGTAGGCTTCTAGGACCTTCTGGATCCTTCTACTTTGCCATTCTCCCATGCTTCTCTCATCTAGAGTCCCACTAGAATGTCCTCCCCTCTGTCTCAGTTTCCTGGTAAGTGAAGGCTTTCGTGGGACATGCCTGTTGGGCTAATATGCAGATATAAGTGAGTATATACCATTTGAGTCTTTCTGCTTCTGGGTTAACTCACTCATTATGATCATTTCTAGCTCAATCCATTTATCCACAAATTTCGGGAATTCCTTGTTTTTAATAGCTATATCACAGTTTCTTTATCCATTCTTCTATTGAGGGACACTTAGGCTGTTTCCATGATCTGGCTATTATGAATAAGGCTGCTATGAACATGGTTGAGCAAATTTTCTTGTTGTGTTTAGCTTACTATTTATGGAGGATAGAGTACATAGCATCAAGGACAGCATGGTTGTAACCGTCAGACATGGCAGCAGGATCAAAAAGCTGAGAGTTCACATCTTGAACTACAAGCGTGAAACACAGACTCCAAGTGTGATATAGATGAGACTTTTAAATCTCAAGATTCTCTCTCAGTGATATATGTTCCTCAGCCTGACTGTACTACTTAAAAGTCCCTAAACAACATCACCAATTAGATATCATGTTTTTAAACACCCTAACTTTAGGGAACATTTCTCATTTAAGCCACCAAAAATGTATGCCCCAACATAATGCACAAATCATACAAAATATAAAATCTTAGTGTTTAGTTAATTAAAAGGTGGCTCAGAAATCAAGCAAATCTTGCAGAGGATGTGGACACATTTCTTAGCAACTGAAGCTCAGAACCTTAGGTGTCTCACATTTTAGAGAAACTGATACCATCTTCTAGCCTCAAAGGACACCAGGAACATACATCATGTGTACACAAACAACCAGGAAAACACTCACAGTAATAAATACAAATAAAAACATCTTTAAAACTGGTGGTACACTCCTTCAATCCCAGCACTACGTAGGCAGAGGCAGGCAGATCTCTCTGAGTTTGAGGCCAGCCTGGTCCACAATGAGAGTTCTAGGAAATCCAGGGCTATTAAACAGAGAAACCCTGTCTGGAAAAGCAAAAACAAAGAAACAAAGAAAAAACCCAGCTGGATTTAAAAACTCTTCATGAACTAAATGGTCTTAATATTGAAGATGTCTTATGATTGGGTCTAATTAGCTGTTAATCTCCTCTTTCTACATGTGTTTCATCAAATAGAAGTGGTAGGTTTTATATTGAAAACTAGCATGAGAGATTTATTTATAAATAAGCTGATATTAAGACTTAGCCATTCCACATAAGGTTTTTATATAGAATTAAGATATGTCACTGTGCATTTTAAGAATTCTCATGCTACTCAGTCTCTTATCAATGATAATCTTATTGAGTACATCATTGGCAATTGCAATGTAAAACTATCTCACATAAGAAATGAAAGTTATTAATATGTGCATGCAAATGAGGAGGTTGATGGTGGTGGCGAAAAACAGGCTGAGTAACATACGAAATGACTGGAAATGAGAACATGGAATACACAAATCAGTCAAAATAATACTAATACATTAAAATTAAAAAAGAAACTGGTTTTGAGATAAGAGAATTAAATGACCAACAGAGAAAATGAATGATATTGTCGTTTCTTTCGTAGGTTAGGAGTCTTGATATGTCGTTCAGAATAACCTCAAAATAGAGAGTCCAAGTAATACGCCTGTCTCAAATTTGAGAGTACTTGACCTACAGTCCAGTGTGATTACAATCTCTTCTTTAGTGACACCACTATAAAGTGCATCATATGGGAAGGAGTATTACAAATTAACTACACTCGCTGACCCACTTTCTCTAGGGTTTGTTGTTGCTATTGTCTGAGAAGTTTTGTTCAAATTTCACATCCTTTCAATAAGATAAATGCATTTTAATCCAGCATGTCATTTTTATTAACTACATTTCACTAAACATATCACAGAATCCTTTATTGGTTACGGTTCTTTTTTTCATTTGTTTTCCAGGATAGAGGGTTCGATGGACAAATATAATAAAATTTAAGAAAATAATTCAAAGTTTGGGAATATGGGGTGATGACTTAATGTGTAAAGTACCTTCCAGAGTTCAGATTCCCAGAATCCATGTAAATGCCGGGGACAGAACTGGCACTGCTTGTAATCTTAGTGCTTGGGAGACTACCTAACTAGAGCAGTGGAACCAGAAAGTTCTAGGATCAAAGGAGATAACAGTGCTGAAAGACACATGACTTCAACTGCCAGCCTCCACATACATCAAGCACATAGAAACTCATTTGCATGAACACTTGTATATATCCGCAATATATGTGCATACCACACACACGAGAGAGAGAGAGAGAGAGAGAGAGAGAGAGAGAGAGAGAGAGAGAGAGAAGACAGAGGAGACACTACGGAGAGACGTGACGAGAACACAGACAGACCGATAGACAGAAAGAACCAAAGAATGATAATAGGAAAGTAAATATAATTCATCTTAGTAATATCATTATCAGAAAGACATAGTTAGAATGGTTTATATAGTTGTGAGACGAATCACAACAGCAGCATATAGATTTATGACACATCAAGAGGAAACTGAAAAATCAGTAATTAGCGATGACAGACTGCACCTGCCCCTAAGCATGAGGATAATCTCCCAACTCATGCATGATTTTATAATGATTTGATAATAATATCTATGTTTTGGAAGAATGTGCTTCATTTCAGGAAGATTGCTTGTTAAGTCAACTCCCGAAGAGGTCCTAGTCATCACTTCTGTAGGTGTATGTATGAAAAATAAACACAAAGCTGTGTTTACATTTTCTATAAGTATTAAAGTTCAAGCTTTCATGCTTAAAAACACTTAAGGATCACTGATTCAGCTTTCCCAGTTAGATGGAGTTGTGAGTGGCCAGACTGTCTTGCATCTACCCAGTATCATCACTGATACTTGGAAAGAAAACAATTGTCATGGTGGAAACAAGGACAAAGCTCACTGGAAATGACTATCTCGGGGAAAAGAGGCCTAGAAACATGCTGTGTTTACAGTTCTGACTACCCTGTACATATCCAGAGGAGTTTGCCTTTTCATGTAGAGGAGAATGTAAATCTCACCTATGTCGTTTATTGGTCTCTTTTAATTTTTAAAACAAATAAAATTAAATAACTTGATTTCAATGCGTAATATAGGCCCTGATGACTTTTATATGGTAGAGTATATAAACAGTTGTCCCAAAGTACTTGAATATTGATTCAGTTAATTTATTCAGCGGCAGATCATAAACATTTATTTGCCTTGACTCTTCTGAGATTTTTACTTACAGACTTTATCACCAGGATAGCTGTGCCGCCTGTGTCCCTGCAAGGACCCCACTTTGTTTATGATCTTCATTTCTCAGTGAAATACAGAGCAACAAAGACTTCAAAGCTGCCACATCTTACTTCGCTGCTTTAAAAGGAATCCCATGATGTGTGACACACATCCCTTCAGGAATCTATAGGAAACAATTTTACATAATTAACTCATTTCTTAGCGTTTAATAAGAGAAGCTGCTAAACAATTAATTACTCATGTTTAATTGACCATCAATGTATGCAAATGTTGCTTATAATTAGAAAAGGGTAAAGATATACTTCACATTCAAATGTGCGACACAGGGCTCTGTTCTCTTGGGGCCAGTGATAATTCTGTGAGACTATTAATCCATTTTTCTTCTCTGCTGCTGCAATGGATGAGAGGATTTTGCTGGATTTGAAAGAGGTCTTTACACACTCCTCTTATTACCAGGAAGTTGATTAGACAAACATAATGGGACTCATCCTGCTTCAAGAGAGAGGATGAGAGATTTGTTCAGCCTCTGCCTCTCCAACGGAGACTGATAGTGCTGTTCTCTTTGTGTTTTCAGCGTTGTGTGGAGGAGATGTGAGAGGACCTAGTGGGACAATCTTATCACCTGGTTACCCGGAATTTTATCCAAACTCCCTGAATTGTACATGGACAGTTGATGTAACCCATGGAAAAGGTACTTTTGTTTTATTCAAGAATACTAAATAATCATTTAAGTATTCATTTGGGTCCATTTTTAATTTTAGCCATTTTTAATGTCCAAAACTTGGTAAGTACTAAAGTAAAATTCAATGTGAAAAACATGCACATTTTAAAATCAAATTTTTGCTAGTGTTACACCTGCTTTTTCTTATAGTATAGTAAATAATATTTGGAGTTTTTCATCAATAAAACCTGAAAGAGATCACCATTGTATGGTGCTTAGTTCATATTTGCATATACTTGGTTATAAAGTATTATTATTATTAGAGCTCCATATAATTTATAACCATTCTGTGGACACTTCTATGCCAAATTATTAGGAACAGAACATTATATATGTCTCACATCATAAAGGCAGACCTTAAAATTGTACTTTGTGCATGTAGATGCTCATCTATATCTTTTATAATAAACATCCCAGTGAAAGGTGATGTGGGACTACAGTAGTTACAATTGGTGCTATTCATATTGGACTAGAAAATTAACAAGACAATTCATCAAAAGAGCAGCCCTAGAAAGACTATTATCCACAATATTAAAGTGATGGTGATCCAAAATTATTTACCTGGAAGCAAACACTGGTCTTTAAGTTTTGCTTAAAGTGTCTTGCTTATAACTGTTAACACATTGTTATTATTACATTGTGTTATTACTATTGAAAACCATAATAAATAAAAAGTAAAAAGTAACAATGAAAAAATAATGTTAGAATTTTTAAGTAAAATCTCTTTGGCAAATGTGGATTTGTGTTTTTATTAAAAAAGTGCTTTTAATTTTATTGAGAGGGTAGGGTTATACATGGGTTGCTATAGTTTCCTGTAGTGCCTTAAATACTACTAGCAAAAATCGTTAAAATAAGAATAAGAAAAACAAAGAAGCATTGAGCTTGTTAATATTATAAACCTGGTTTGTGCTGTTTTCTCAGATACAGAAGTTTCTTTGGGAAATTAAAGAAAGCATCCTATTACTTCACTGTGCAGTGGATTAAGGGACTTTAAAATAAACTGCCTAATATTATACAAGAAAATGGAGGGCTACACGCTGTTTGCTATGTAAACAGTGGTTTAATTAACACTTAAGGTTTCATGTCTTTACAGGTTGTAAGTGTTAATTAAATCGGTATTTACATGCCAAGGAATGAGGCTCCAGGTAACTTTCTTTTAAGAGCTAGCAACGTTTACTTGAAGCGCTGTTCCAAAAGCAAGGCAAAGTGACTTGAAGGACTTAAAGTTTGGAGAGGAAGATAGTCTAACCTTTCACAGGCCACATTGATTTCTTCCTATTGGTGTCTAGGAAAAAGATATGGAGAGAGATTCTTTTTATGACCAACTCCTTGGGAAAACCCTAATCATTTCTTACATTGTTGCATAAGCTTGGATCTCTACACCAACTGTTGCACCAATCAAGGACAATGCACGCAGTGAACCTAGATTCCCCTGTTCAGATCTAGCCAATGGACTGCTCATTCTCCACAGTTGTTGGGGGATCAGGGACTGGGTCTGACTTGAACTTTGGTGCCCCGGATTTGATCACTTCCCATTGGTGGGGAGGCTAGGTGGACACACAGAAGAAGGGTGAAGCAGGCTATCCAGATGAGGCCTGATAGGCTGTGATTATATGATGGGGGAGAAAGTGTCATTCTGAAGGAGGTCTAGGGGAGGGGAATAGGGCAGAAAAGGGAGGGAGGGTGTAAAAGGGAAGATACGAGGGAGGGAGTAACAATTGGGATGTAATCTGAATAAATATTTAAAAATGAAAAAACTATAACACAGCCACAGAAACTATAAATAAAAAACAAACATAACCACCAAACAAATTATAATTGTAGGTCTCTTCCTCTGAAGATCATCCAACTGTAAGAATCCTTAGATCTATAATTAAGGAGAAATTATACTTCTTTAACAAATATTAGCTCCCTCTGCTTGCTTGCTTATTTTTTTCTGAACTAGTCTTAGGCTTATTTGAAAGCCGAAAGTTAGTTCATTAAGCACCATTTTTATGCTGTTTGAGGAGACAGGAGACGAAAAAGAAGACTTGTAGGAGGGACTCCAGAAAGCTGCAGAGGATAGATATTTTCCTTGAAACGGTAAAAATAAGATTATTGTTTTTCAGACATTTTCCCATGGTTTCTGGGGTTTGTACAGCATATTGGTCATAACTAAACTGAGAGAAACACAAAGGACAATAATTATGCTGTGCATTTACAATATGTGATAACAGTGTATTTAATTTCCAGAAAAAGCAAGATTTCGGCTGATGGCATTTTTTCCTTTTTTTTTTTTTCCCCTTGGTTTTTCAAGATAGGGTTTCTCTGTGTAGCCTTGGCTGTCCTAGACTCACTTCGTAGACCAGGCTGACCTCAAACTCTTAGCGATCTGCCTGCCTTTTCCTCCGGAGTGCTGGAATTAAAGGCGTGTGCCACCACGCCCGGCGTTGATGGCAGTTTTCTATGGTGTACCAATCTGCTTTGTCCCACGTAAATCTGATATTCCTACTTTTTATTCACAGGTGTGCAGTTCAGCTTCCACACTTTTCATTTAGAAGACCATCATGACTATTTACTCATCACGGAGAATGGTAGCTTTACGCAACCACTGGCACGCCTCACTGGTTCAGAACTTCCGTCGACAATCAATGCTGGTCTTTATGGAAACTTCAGGGCTCAGCTGCGCTTCATTTCAGACTTTTCAATATCATATGAAGGATTCAATATCACATTCTCTGGTGAGACAATAATGAGTTGTGAACCATTTTAGGAAACCTAAAATAATTAAGTTTATAAAATTTTATTAACATGACAAACAAAAAACGGGAAAATTGCACAAAAGATGAAACAGTTTTAAAGTTTAAAAGATTAAAACTTTCAGAAAAGTTGTAATACATTGAAGATTGTCTGTAGCCACACATTATAAAACACTAAAGAAAAGGTGAATAAATAATTAACAAATGAATAAATAATCTAAAATATCATTGAAATTATCACCATTTAATTTCTTTATCTTAAACTCATGTGGCATTATAATGGCCAAAACCATCTAAAATACTTACTGAAATTAAAGTAGGTTTTTCTGTACATAAAAATATTATATAAACATATATATTATAACTAACTATATGTAACTGTACAATACTCTTGTGGTATTTCAGTTAGACTCAAAAAGAAAATGTAATTTAAACTAGTGAAATCTATCTAGTTTTGTGTGTTTTATAAAGATATACTGTCTGATCAAGATAAAAATAAACTTGCTTTTCTTATTTTGGAATATACTCTTTACAAGGAAGAAAGAATAAAAAAAAGGTTTAAAAAAAAAAAGACTTTCATGCACAACAGCATCATTTGAAGGCCAATAATATTGTTAGTTTAACTCCTGGCCTAAAAGTTCATGTGGGGTTGTCACTTTTTCTTTCATTAAAAGAGTAGAATAACCTTTTTTAATGGAAACAATTTATTCTAAGTTGTAGCCCGAATGTGAGGGAGAGAAATGCATCTTTCCCAGCACCTCCCATTGCAGCATCAGTACTTATGGTAAGCATGAAATCAAAGACTATCCTTGCTACGCTCTACAGTGAGCCCTGACTGGCGTTGGACCTGTCCCTGGGGCCGGGAAGCTTATGTTATTGCACTATTTCAATTCCAACGTGAATATCCTACAGATTTCTGGATTCCAGGTTCCATATGCAGTATGACCTGAGTTCCAAGAAAAGTTATTATTAGGCCAAGGAGCATAAACAAGTCCACCTACCACATGAAGTCATACTTTCTAATTATAGTAAGATAAATATATAGCTAGTTCTCTATATAGAAACAAATTAGGAAGTAAATTGTGTGCTGAATTGAGAACACTAAAATTATTACAAATAATGCACATACAACGATGCAAATGTAATTCTATTCTACCATAAAGTTGTTACATGTGTTCATGTACATAAGTGCCAATGTTGTTCTTAAAATCATCATTTAACTGTTTTATGATAATACTTAGCTACTAGTATAACTGCGGTAGTCTATGAATGAGTTTAAATGATTTAATCTAGCTATTTAAGATATAACCAAATAATTCCAGAAAAATTTAACATGAAAAAAAAAAATCCTCGTTTATTTTTACCATAATTACTGGTAGAAAAGAGCACTAGAAATTTCTTTACGGAAGTTGTTTCTTATTAAGCTCCATATAAATTATAATGTTTCAACAACCCTTCTTTTACACCTTGAAAATGGTTTAGTCATGCATTTTCACCACTTTCATTCATTGCCTGGGAATGGCTCCTCTGTAAATCAATCAAGTAATCATTATCAGTGTGGGGGTACTTCAATCTTACATCAGCTTTTCCATCTGAAGACAGATGTTTTTCAGAATGTGGGTTAATTGAATGCCTGATTCTAGAGTCACAAGAGCCATCACCATTTAAATTAAACCGGTTAAGTGAATTGTATTTTTTTTCTTACTGATAATGATTTCATTTCAAATGTTACTTTTGTTTGAAGATACACATCTCTCATGTCATTACTATAATTCAAAACTCTGTGAAGTGGAAAAGATTTCTAATGCTAAAAATATATTAACAGACAGACAGGTACATTTTCAGCTTCTCATTCAGGTAACGTTTTCCTATCCTTAATAAATTTCACACATGAAAATATTCTTAGTTATTAAATATCACACACACACACACACACACACACACACACACACACACACACACACGTGCTCCCTAACATATTCCTGGTTTTATACATAATACAGCCAGTCCATAAATATAAGAAATGTATATTTAAAATGATCCCTCATTACTCTTTCCCTGGGTGATTTATACAATCTTTACAGAGTATAACCTTGAACCTTGTGAAGACCCTGGAATCCCTCAATATGGCAGCCGAGTTGGGTTCAGCTTTGGGGTTGGTGACACCCTGACCTTCTCATGCTCACTGGGTTACCGACTGGAAGGTTCTGCAGAGATCATCTGTCTTGGCGGTGGCCGGCGAGTGTGGAGTGCACCTCTGCCAAGGTGTGTGGGTACGTGGTCAGCTGCTTTCATTTGCTTGTATGTGTAGTCACTGTCCATGAAGTTGCATGATTACACACTTTTTTTTTCTTATAATCTGTTGAACTTCCACATTTATTTCACATTAGTTATTTCTGTTATCTTTTCAACTTGGCAATATGGTGCACCCCAATTATTCTGGTGCTGCAGTCAAATGGCTGTGCTTCTCGACTTGTTCTCAGATATTAACAATAAAGAAGAAGTGAGACAGATATTCAGTTATATGATAAATATATCGGTGATCAATAGATAAGTAAATGAGATAATGAAAATCACAAAACCTGAAATAATTCATGGATTTATTTCCTAAGAATTAAAATTAATATGAAGATTTCTGAATGATCCCTTTTGTCCTGGGTTTATTCTAAGTCTCTATGTGTCTTATTTACATTCCTAATCTCTTTTTATTCTGATAACTAATTCACAACAAAGAAACAGGGTCTATCAGTTTGAGTATGAGGAAATGTTTCAGAAACTAAATTGCCCCATTTTCAAATGGTCAAGCACCCATAATCCACCAATGGACCATTTCCATAGAAGCACTCATACAGTGAGTTCTCTTACTGTTTTGATGTTGTGTTCTGACTGATGTTCCGAAAATATTTTTCAACTTATAATTTACAGTAATAAAGAAAAGTTACAAGGAAAAAAATGTGTCAATGATAGAATAGATAAGAGTTTTAAGGCCCCTATTATGAATGAAGGTAGTTATTCATGTTGTGACATAAATATTAGAAATAATTCAGATAGATAGATGAATAGAGAGATAGAGAGTATACAGCTTAGAGCAAATATAATTTTAAATGGGTACTTTAGCAAAACAAGGGTCACAAATAAGTAACTTATTATTATTATTTTCTAATTTTTATTTTATAATTATTACTATTGTTTCTATTTAAAACATAAACTCTAAAGAAAAGAATAATCTCAGGCCACTGGACAGTCAATAATTATTAGTGTTTATTGTTATAAAATAAAGAGACCAAAACTTTTATAAAGGATAACTATAAAGATCATTTATATTTGGGCATAAATTAATATTCTTGAATTTCAGCGTGATGAGTGTATGATATACTGCTTCACACATCAGAATCTCATTTAATCTCCACAATGCCCAATATTATGACTTCTCCTTTTTTTTTTCAGTAAAACTAGAACTTTATATATATAATAATATACTCAAGACCAAGTGGTAGGATTGAGCATGAGTTGTACAAAGCTAAGTGTCCTAAGCCCTTCATTATATAGCATCTGGGAAGTCACCTTAGAGAAAAGCTCAAAGTCACAGAGAGTAACTAGAGTGTTACTGGCTCAGAAAAAAAAAAGTTTACATGTACACTTTAAAGGCCCCATTCACATTTAAAATAGATTTTTTATAAAACCTCATATTACAAAATAACAAGAAATTAAAATTTGTTATTAAAGTATTTCTCATTATATTTAGTTTATTCATATATAAACTTCAATTGGAAAGATAAAAATTTATTTATACAAATTTAGAAAGGAAATTTTGCCATGAAACTCTTATATATAGCAACAAAAACAAAAGAGTTGTTCCTACTTTTGCACTGACTGAAATTTACAATGGACTCTGTTGACCTTACTATGTTTCATTGCATGAATGTATTTAACATGGAAGATTACATGCCTATAATCAATAGAATGTGTTTTTTAAGTAATTCAGTAAATTTAATTGAACTTTTCTCCACTAATTTGTTTATTCTTTATAATGAGTATGTTAATGTTTGCAATTCTAGATCCTCATTTGTATTTACATAAATCTCTCACTTTTTAGGATCACCATAGTTAGATAAAAAACAGTTAATGTTATTTGACATTATTCATATCAACAGATGCCTTTTTTTTTACTTTATTTTCAGACAGATAAGAGAAAGGGGAGGGGCTAGTTCTATAGTTTAGAATGCTCTAAAACTGATTGTATAGCTAAAGGTTGCTTTACACCTTTGTTAGTCCCCCTGACTTAGCTTTCTGATGTTGGGAGACAAGAATGAACCATCACACAGATGTACAATCAGCAATGCTGCTTATTGTGGATACTTCTCCCATTCAATTATTTATAATTTTTACTTCCTAAAAATCTTACACAGTTCATGTCTTTCAAAAAAAAAAAAAAGAATGAATGAATGAAAAGAAAACCAACAAACAAATAAGAGAAAAAAAATAACTACCAAACAACACCAAACTAAAGCGGCAAGCACAGGAAAAACACAGTGTGTTTTGTCTTGGACATCTAACCACTGGAGCCTAAGCTGGAGTGTAGTTAATAGGTATACCCAGTGGATAGACACACTTTATTGGAGAAAATTGGTTTTCCCTCTCCCAGCAGATACCAATTGCAAATAGTTTCCCAATTAGAGATGTGACTTTGTGTCCACTTCCCCTTCTCTGTGCTAGGATTGCATCTGATTTGAACTCATGCCATCTTTTGAAACCAGGAAAACGTGTATGTTTTCACTCAGTGTCCAAATGAACTAGAATCTCAAGCCAGGCCATCTTGCAAATAAACAAGCAGCTAATGACAGAACTTGTTTTGTAAAGTAGATTAGCAAGTTCAATATGAACAATGATTTATCTCTCAGCAAGAGCCAACCCATTTTTAAGAAGCCCATACATTTTGAAGTCATTTTAAAGACATTAATTCATTCATGTTCATAATCCAAATTTAACACATCTACTTCTGTTTCTAATTTCATGTGCCATTGATTTTTTTTTTCTGACCTTGGACAAGAAGCAACATCTTGCCTTAATCATGAGTCAACTGAGAAAAATGATCACTACATTTAAGCTGACATACTGTTCTCACATTTCTTTCCTTTTAGATTACATATGATTTTTATTGATTTTTGTAGTTTAATAATAAACATTGGTAACAGAAAAAGCAAGTGAACAGCACACACTGGAACTTCATACTATCTCTGTAACATCTCTAAGAATGCTAACCTGTTATATGTATTTTAAAAAAACTAAAGAAAAGACAGAAAAGATCTAAAAAAAAAAAAATCATGAAGCAATTACCTCTATTCCATCTCAAAATCCAAATTCTTCTTAAAGAAATTATAAGCATTAGGTCCTCATCTCTGTATGTTAAATATGACTCACTTATGAATCCAACAATCAATGCAGCCATATGGACATGTACAAAGCACATTTAGGGATTAAATATTTGAACTGATTATTGTTCTATCATTAATTAGCTGAATGAGTTTGGGAAAACGTCTCAATTTTCTGAGTCTTTTTTTAAAAAGAATTTTGGGACTGTGTGCTCTATACAAAACATATGGATCCAAAATAAACGAGTAACCATGCTAAATAGACACAAAGCCTTGAGATAAAAAGCTGAAGTAATAAGATAGGCTTTTTTGTTTTGTTTTGTTTTGTTTTGTTTTGTTTTGTTTTTTTGTTTGTCTGTTTTATTTTGGTTTGGTTTGGTTTTTTTGTTTTGTTTTGTCTTTAAAGCCCAATCTAATTGCTGTAGTTCACAATAGAGCACTTTGACAACAGGGCACTTTAAAGAACATCAAGGCTGATTGAGAAAAACACCATGAATATGTACTAGAAGACTCATTATTTAGAATCTCCTCTAACCCCAGACTCTTCTTCCACTCTCTCCAGGTGACACTGCCTCAATGTATCAAAGGGGAATTTCTTAGTTAAAAACTTCTGTTATTATTTGGAGACAGTCTGGCAGTATAACCCCGAGTAGCTTCAAACATTCCTGCTCCTGCCTCAGACTCCTGAGTGCTAGGGTCAAAGTCAAGTATATGACACCATACTCCTGCTTATCTTGTTGATTCTAAATAGGTAAATTACCTACCAACATCTGTCTCCATAAATCCTTCTTACTCATTCACATAATGAAACACACTCCTAAACAAAATTAACCTCTCTATGGGCACTTTGCCTTACAGCCTTCAAATAATCCTACTGCCAAGCCTTTCACTCTTGCTCTTGGATGTCTGACATCCTCCTCCCCACATACAATATTGCTTCCTCTCTCCTGTGTCAACCAGAACTTTTGGTGGTCTTCAAGGTGAATGATTCAGAGGAAGGTGACCAGTGGAATCTTGGCAGTCTTCCCATTGCCTGAGCAAATGGTTTGGGCCACTGTATGAACAACAACAACAAAAGCTTCTACTGTACCTGAACACACACACACAATAACAAACAAACAAACAAACAAACAAAGAAAAATTGATGGGAAATCACTCTCTGTAAGTATATAAACAGATGAATGCCTATAAGTTTGTGAGAATAACTATGGTTGGGTGCATTGGTTTCATAATATAAAATCTATAGATTATTTTATATTTCACTGTCTAATCATTTATTTAAAAAGAGTTTCTTATTCACTACTTGGTAAAGAAATAAAATAAATATGATTATTTTGTTTTAGAAAGGTTATCAGTAATGAGCAAAAGACTGACAACAGCCTAATTTTATGCTTCTTACATGTAGCATTTCAGCAACACTTTTGGTTAATATGCCATTCTGAAATCAGAAGAGTACTACTTTCTCTTACTATTAACATTTCTCTTTATTTTTAAAACATAAATAGCAGTTATAGCACAGCTGTTGGCCATGAGTGAGCAAACATTGTCTTATGAAACTAGAAGGTTCTAAATAGATAAAGCATCACTGCCACATGCCTTAAGGAGTGGCGACTGACCCTGATATTGGAATGGCATATAAATAACTGTCCATATATTAATGAAAGGATATAGCAGCATTCTAAAAAAAAAACATATTTGCTTACAAAACTAAGCAACAGATCCAATGTTACTACCGAACCATAACTTCCTAATACCTCTACCAGATTTAACAAGTCTACAAAGCACCCTTCAATATAGAATTCATGCTAAAACTTTCCAAAGAAAAGGAAAGAATAATATAACAATTTCATACACATTTTATCCTGGAATTTGGTTATTAATGTAGCATATAATTTTTTAGCAAGAACATAGATTTACCATAATTTTGAAAATGTATAATTGTCCCAGGCCTGGAGAGATTGCTCAGGGGTTAAAGGCTATGCTCACATCCAAACTGTCTTGCTGTCTGTCTCTCTCTGCCTCTTTCTCTCTCCTCTTGTGTGGGTATATGTGATGGAGAGTGTATGTAGGAGAGAGCAGTTTATGGATGACCTAAATCTCAATCATTTCCAACTGTCTCTGTATATCCAGACCTCTTCTAAGAGGAGTCTCCATTTCTAGCTTTAAACTGGTCCTCTCCATATGGACATCCTCCCACAGGCACACTGATTTCACTGTGCCAACACAGAATACTTTATCTCTTCAGCCTTAACTTCAATTACAGAATCATTCTGATCCAATCATCCAAGCTAGAAATGATGTGATCTTTCTCTCCTTCCTTCGTTTAATTTTCCTTATTATGAGTCATCTGTGAGACTTGCCATATAAAACTACTGTTCACATACATCATTTTCATTCTCATCAACATTATCTTTCCCAGTTCTTTTTTGTTTCACAAATACTATTAAACAACATGTCATAATGAATGCTAAGCATTGTGCAATATAAAATATATATTTATATATATCATGCAATTATGTAGTGCTTTATGTATTCATGTTCCATATAATATAGGAAGATAGTATCTTCCTATCTTATTAGGTAAGCATACTATTTGTACAACCTTGTTGTTTTAATTGAAAACCCTGATCTTTATATTTTGCCAGTAATGACCCAGGAGCCAGATGCTGTGGTGGAAAAACCTGCTAACTCAGAGAGGCAGAGAAAGCGACCCAGATTACTTACTAGCCTGGAAGAAAAGGCCAAAAGCTTGCTAGCTCAAAGCCTAAAAACCAAAGGCCAAGGAGCTGAGGAGCTCAAGAGGAAGAGAGCTAAGAGCCAAGCTAAAATCCAAAGCCTAAGAAGCACCAAAGACCCCTCCTATTTTTACAGGGTGTCTTAAATACTCCTCAATTCAAAATCCCCCCAACTCTTTAATCCCTGTAAACTGGCTTCTTGCTCTGCCTCTTGAAGTAGTGTTAACTTTAGTAAATCTGTGGACAGATAGATCTTGGATTAAAGGTGTGGGCTAGGGCTGGCTGAATCACATCTTAAACACCTGTTTACAATAAACAGAAAGTTCTTGAATTAAAGGTGTGTTAGGGTTCAACCACAAGAAATGGAGATTTACAGTTCAGTCTCAGGGATCACAAAGGGATCAAAGATTGGCTTACTGTTGACAGTCTCATGGATCACAAAAATACTTCAACACTTGTTAAATTCTTAAAACATCTTTTTGTGATGCTGTCAATAGTCACATTATTTTTTGCTAAGAAACAACAAACTAACACCAGCTGGAATGCTTGCAGGAGTACAGTTTCTTTCCTGGTAGGTTTGGGGTTGGTTTTTTGTGAATTCAGCGTTTTTATGATCTCAGAAGCTGCATTCAAGAGGGACTGACTCTGACGTGAACTCTGGTGCTCCATATTTGACCACCTCCCCTTGGTGGGGAGGCCTGGTGGCACTCAAAGAAAGAATAAGCAGGCAACCAAGATGAGACTTGATAGCCTATGACCATATAGTGCGGGAGGAGGTCCTCCTTGGTCATAGACCTAGGAGAGGGGAATAGGGTGAAAGGGGGAAGGAGGAACAGGAGGATACAAGTGATGGGATAACAATTTAGTTGTAATCTGAATAAGTTAATTAAATAAAAAATATAAAACAAACAAATGAAAAAAAAGAGGTTGTACAGGAATAAGCTCTCTGCTGAGGTTCAGCGCCCTCCCCAAAACTCACACATTTGTTTTGGGAATAATCAGCTCTGAACAATTCGGGAAACCAAGAGCCTCATTATTTAGCCTCATCTACACTCACCTTTTGGACCTCCTAATAAGGCTGTCTACTTCATCAGTATGGCAAGGAGATGTTCTCTGGTGACTCTCCTAGAAAGATGAAAGTTTACACTATGCAACCACAGAATCACAGATAGTAACAATAGGCAAACCTCGGGAGGGGCTATACTAACCCATGCAGATGAAGAGACGAGTATCGTGAGAGTTCACTTAAGTTATAACCTATCATCCCTAAAAATCCCAAAGATGTATCTACACACTTATTAAACAAAAAATAACAAAATCTATCCAGTGCATACTAGATAAATGTAATGCTCTTACATCAATAGTTGTCATTAGTGTTTTATATTACTATTCTTTTATTTACTTGCATGTATTCTGAAATACACTGTATATCATTTCGTTCCCAAACATGCCACACACGCTCTTTAGATCACAATGTTAACTCTCTTTACAGTCTATGGTGACATATACATATAAACAATCAAATTATTACCTTGAGAAATATCTGCTTAAAAACAGAATTACCAAACACTGGCAGGACTGTTCATTGGCTGGAACACACTGAATTATCGTCAGTTGCATTCCAAAGTCTTCAGAAACACAGTTCACGTTGACTGTGTTATCTAACATTCTCTACCTTATTCCTTTAGTAGTACACAAATCTACTATTTATTCTTGAGTTGTTGTTGGTTTTTTTTCCCCTTCTAAAACTGATTGGTGGAAAGAGAAATAAACCTCCCTCCCCTAATACTAGTTTGTTTATGCCACTCTCCTGCCTCACATCTTTCCTTTGTTTGTCCACTTCCCCGACAATGAATTCTGAATGTCTTATCCTTCATCCTCACCTTCTAATTCAGGCCCATGGCTCTTCTAAACTCACCTTCACTACCCAAGCTGATAAGCTCTACTTGACCTCCCAGGAGTGCAGTTAGATGTCCATGCAGTTCTCCTGGGCCTTTCTATATTTTCCATTTCTTAATATCTCATCAGCCAACACTGAATTGCTCCTTTATCGACAAAATGTTTAGCATATAGAAAGCTTTCGGTAAATTTGTTGAGTTGATAAAGATATCTGAATGCATAGCACAGATAAAATGTCTTTCCTTTCATAGTTTCCACTTGCAAGTTTTCATTTACAAACAAACATAAAGGTGTATTTGTGAGGAAAACAGGGCCATTGTGGCCTCATACCAATGCAGGGTTACAAATGCCATTGGAGCCACAGCTTTCCTACTTTTGCTTATTCTAAGATGCATTTCTGTTTATTATTA
The DNA here is from genome assembly GCF_964271855.1 of Acomys minous. Taxonomy (NCBI): domain Eukaryota; kingdom Metazoa; phylum Chordata; class Mammalia; order Rodentia; family Muridae; genus Acomys; species Acomys minous. The sequence continues at coordinate 30,508,543 of NC_140493.1, read as the reverse complement.
TTATTATTATTATTATTATTATTATTATTATTATTATTATCCCACAGCCCAACTCTAATAATAAACAAAACAAGCAAACAGCAATGAAACCAATTGAAAATATGGCTACAAATGGCACTATAATAATAATGGAAACAAAAATAAGTGTGTAAAATTGGAATATGAAAAATAGATACATTTTATACCTAGATATGGAATAAACATTTCCCCAATGTGAGTAAAGATCAACCAGATACAAGGTTAATTTAAGTTTTATCAATGAATTGTAATTTTACTTGAGGGAAACCTAGGATCCAGAAGAGCAGAAAGAAGTAAGACATGGTTCTAATTGGTGGAATTTCACTAAGGGCAATGCTCTTAAATACTACTTATTCCCTTATGATTTATAAACAGCTGAACTTGTAGTAAGCCATTCAAACCCTAGCCAACCCATTCAAAGTAACCCTCTAAAGGCAATTATTTTATTGTAGCTTCTCTGTGAACACGGCTTGTTTTTCTCCATAGCTGTGAGCTTCTGTAAAGTTCAGGACATATGGTTACCTTTCTCCCTCCCATGTGTCACTTTGAACTTTGGCATCACCACAGTTGCTCACTCAGAGCATAAGGCTGTATAAGGCTACATTGTCATGTGATTCTCATGAACCAAGTTAGTTTTATATAACATATATGTGATATAGCTGCATGATTACTCAAAGGGAAGTGTCCACTGAAGTGTTCATCTGTGTTTTTAGAGCCTTAGCTGTGTATGCGCATTTGTTTGTTTGTTTGTAATTTAGCGAAAAATTAAAATAGCAGGTTCAAACATAAAATCTCATTTTCTACCCATGTCTTTGGACTCGGATTATACATCTTCTTGCAAGTTAGAAAAAACAATCTCTTTAGTGAAAGGTAAGACAAAGATGAGTTAGGTTGGGGTGATACACACAAGGTAATGACTTCTTTTTAAGGAACCTTGAGTTTTCAAAATAAGACTAGTGTAAAAATGCAGGCACATGCTTGAGGGTTCTGTCCAGAAACAACTTCAGTAGTGGGAATGTTATACCATAAACAACTCTGGGACTTCATTCTGGAGTGGGAACATGACCAAGTCCAAAAACACATATTTCTCTTCAGCCATGTATCAAAGAAAGTAAAGAAATTAGAAACACAAAACTCAAAATCTGTAACATGAATGGAATTTTTAGAGAAACGAATGTGTGTTGTTTATCTCCACTGTCATCCCACAACAACACTGAGTCTCAGGTTAGATTATTTCACCTTATCAGGAGGTTTCTCAAAATTCTCTGGTAGGTATCAGTACGAACTAAATTTTAACCTACAGCAATAAAAAAGGTAATACTTGTATCTGTTTTCCAACTGCTAACTATTCTTTTGTAAAATATAAATAAGTACACAGAGAGGTCAATAGTTCTTTTCTAGTTGAATATATTCACATTAGTTTTGTTCAAAGTGGTTCCTATTGACCAAAAATCTGTTATATATAAACATGCACTATGACAAATTAATGAATGATCTGGAGGGATGACATAGTGATTTAAAGAACACTATACTCTTATAAAGGACGTGAGTTTATTTTCTTCCACCCACATCAGGTAGCTCCAAAACACCTATACCTCTGGCTCCAAGGAATTTGGTGCCCTATTTTGGATGCTGAAGGCACCTGTACACACACATTCAGCTTCACACAAACATTCACATAACCTAAAATATAATTTAAAATAAAAACATTAAATATGCCAGTTAGTCTTCATGTATTCTGAAGCTGTTTTTTATTGCATATCTCATAGACATCTGAGACTTGGGAAGGACAGTCATTTGGCAGGGTAGACAACTAGAAGAGGAAAATGTTAATGTTACTTGTAGCTGAATTAGATGTTGAGACTATGTCCCAGGAGAGGGTAGGATTTAATTGAAGTTGTAATTGTCTGGCAATACCCCAAATCCTTTTGAAACTAGAAGGAAAAGTCATTGTCACATTAGGTGAATATATCTTAAAATAATTTCTAATTCCTTTTGATTTTTAAAGTACATATTTCTATTCATGTTGTGTGAATGTGAAAATCATATTTTTCTCTACCACCCTTTTAAAAAATAAAATGAGAGAAAGTATATCTCTCGTGTGGGAGGCTGACATCTATGAATGGTTGTGTGTCGTCTGATAGTGTACTCGCTGAGATAATTTCAAATGAACTTAGAGTTTTAAAACACAGAGATGAACACTGAAACAAAATAGTTAGCAGTTAGTAGCAGTGAGTCACTCTATGTGGATGATCAGCCAACAGTTCAGTGCTTCTGTTAGGTGTAGGATTAAGTTTATGAGAAGAGGACCTCTGTGTGACTAGTCTTTCTAATAATTTAAGTCAGTCTATAATCAAGGGTATAAAAACCCATGACACTCTGTTTTGCTCCTTTTGTCTGCTTTTTAGCTATTTTCTTTCTCTTCAGCTAAATCCAATTCTTTCTGAATCCAGTTTCAATGAAGGAAAAAGCAATGAAAGTCATTATCCTCTGCAATTTATATGGACCATTGCTGTGAAATCATATAATGCCATAAGATAACCATTATAAATTAAAGATGAAATCCAAAAGGGGCATATGAGTTCAAATCTGAGATACTACGTTTATTTAAATAAGTAATAAATGTCATCATAAAAGATTTCAAAGCTGATTACTTTGTAAACACAAGAAATGAAGAACAGAATGCCTGGAAAGTGTTTTCAGAATTTGTATATTAAGCTACAAGCAGTGTTTAAATTGAAGATTTTTCACACAAGACAAATTAAGTTTCTGGCAATGAGCTGCTCTTCTGCATCTTGACTTGTTTTCATATGCTGTTTTTAAATCTGAAGCTCAAGCATCAGTACCCAAACATGTAGATAATAGTGATTTTTCTTCATGTGTTTTAATCAGTCTGAAAATAGTATGTTTCAAACATTCATAGTTTTTATTCCATGTGTTTGTACTAGACATTTCTGAATTGATAGTATTTGAACTTTTATTATGTTTGGTACAGAACTCAAGTTTGAAATATTGTCCTCTTTTTATTATGTCAAATCAAATATTAATTTTAGTAATTTTTTTCCTTTTTTATTAATTTACTCTTGTTACATTTCAATGGTTATCCCATCCCTTGTATTCTCCCATTCTTCCCTCCCTCCCATTTTCCCCTTATTCCCCTCCCCTATGACTGTCCCTGAGGGGGATTACCTCCTCCTGTATATGCTCATAGGGTATCAAGTCTCTTCTTGGTAACCTGCTGTCCTTCCTCAGAGTGCCACCAGGTCTCCCCCTCCAGGGGACATGGTCAAGTTTTACTGTTATCCTCTTAAACTCTGGAAAACATGGAAGTTTCCTTTTCTCCTAATATAAAACAATTTCCCCTTGCTTAATAAAGTTTTAATTAGTTACAAAAAAAGCAAAAGATAATTATAACTGTAGTTGAAACATATTATAAATGGTGCTGAAATTTGATCTTTGCTTTGACATAAAATTTCTTTCTGGAATGCAAACAATTTAAACAAATTTCATCTATGTGTGGGAGTAAACTCATAGTATGCAAATAAGTATATAAAAATTTAAATGAACAGGGTTTGCGATGATATGTCAGGGAGCACAGTGCTCACTTACAGGCTTGAGGACATAGGAGTGGCTGTGAACACACCTGTCAACACCAGCCCCTTAGAGAAGAGAGACATGCAGTTCCTTAGGCGTCACTATTCCAGCATTCTAGCAGCACTGAAAGCCCCAGGTTTACTGAGAGATTCTGTCTCAAAAATAAGGTAGAGTGTTCATCTCTAAACCGTCTACCTCCCCCTGCTTAAAGCTAATGTTCCCAGAGAGGTACCATGTCTTTGGGAGGGTCACACTATTTGGCTCGGCATCATTTTTGCCATTTAGAGAAAAAGCCTGAAATAAAGAGTATGGACACCAGTACATGGAGGACGGAGAGGGTTATCATTCATACGATTAGTGGGGCACTTAGGCCTCACTCTACCTCCGTGAGCGGTTTTCCCATCTGAGAAGTGTAATTGTTAGTACCTGCCTCATAAGCTGATTGCAGTGAGTGAGGGCCGATGAAGGGCTCTTGTGTGACAAACATATTTACTGTGCTGTGTACATGGGAATCACTCAACTATGCTATTTCAGTTTCACAATTATTATTTCTGACAAAACTATCGAAATCAGAAAATACGTCATTTCTATATCTGGACCTTTTGGTTTCAACTTGAACAAAAACACCCAAATGTGTGATTCTCATTAATTCAAAGGAAAGATGATTTTAGTTTCAAGTAGAATGATAGTAAACAGGCTTTTCCCCCAAAATTAACATACATGGTTAATGAGCTACATAGTACCAAATGAAAAAATAATGATGAAATCCTGTGAGACAGAGGAAAAGCTCATACCTTAAACAAGTGAAACTGGTGTGGCTATAGACATTTCATTAACTTTATTTCAACTCTCTTTTGAAACCTAACTTACCTGCAGCTGTGCTCAAGGTGGAGCAAACGCTGTCTTTTTCTTTTTAATGTATATGTCCTACAACCTTATTTGACAAACCTTTCTGCTTCCTTAGGAAGCTGTGATATATGCTTAGTTTTATCAGAGTCAATTTGGGAACAAACAGCAGCTCTCCAATAGCATGCAGTCGTCTGAAACAAAGGTAGCCTTGCTTCTCACCTTGCATGTGTCACTTAGATATTCTGGACTGTTGGAGAGACATTATCTTCCTGATTTCTCTGTATACAGTGGAGTACAATGACAGTTTATGACTTTTACTGATTCGTTGCTATGGTGAGGCACCGGTAAGTGATTTACTTGTATCGAGCTATACGGCCTTCATAGCAATATGATGTAGGCAGCAGGACAGTCTCATGCATATTTATGAAACTAAATACCCGTTGCCAAGACAAGTCTGTTGCTCCTCCTTATGAGAAACGTCACATAGGACTCACTGCATGTATTTTTACATTAATACAATCCCTATTCATTGAGAAGAAATTAAAATTTAAGTTCATTACTTTGCATAAAAGATCAAACTAAAACAATGCTTTGTTTTCAAGACACATAACTGAATGCAAAACATATATCAGTGCCTGGTGAAAGAAGGACTAGACAAAGTAAAAAATGCAGGCTCTGAGAAGCCATGTTAGGTCATGGGAACATACTAACTTGTTTGAAGTAAAGAAAAGCATCTTCTAGCATCTTTCATAAAGTTACATGAAAGGCAGTGAGCTTATGTTTCCCTGCCCTCAATCTGTTTTTATGAAACCAATTATCAAGTGATTGCAATACTTTATATATAAGATCATGAACAAGAAAAATGAAATTGTTCTCTCCAATTTGACTGTTTTTAAATGTGAGCAATAGTTGTGTTCCAAATCGCCTGAATGTTAGATGACGAAACCTTTCCTTGTTAATGTTCATGCAGAAACATATATCTCTACTAAGATCTCCTTTTCTGAGATCCACTATTATATCTTTAACACATGGTAAGATATTTAGCTTAACAATTTTTTCTTTATATACACACACACACACACACACACACACACACACACACATATATATAACTAATTTATTCATATTACATCTCAATTATTATCCCATCCCTTGTATCCTCCCATTCTTCCCTTCCTCCTGCTTTCTCCCTTCTCCCCTCCCCTATGACGGTGACTGAAGGGGACCTCCTCCCCTTTTATATGCTCATAGAGTATCAAGTATCTTCTTGGTAACCTGCTATCCTTCCTCTGAGTGCCACAGGGCTTCCCCATCCAGGGGACGTGGTCAAATATGGGGCACCAGAATTTGTGTGAAAGTCAGTCCAAACTCTTCACTCAACTGTGGAGAATGTCCTGTCCATTGGCTAGATATGGGTAGGGATTTGAAGTTTACTGCACTTAATGTCCTTGGCTGGTACCATAGTTTGAAGAGGACCATTGGGCCCAGATCCACCCATCATAATTTTTTCTTGTAGGTTTCTAGGACCCGCTGGATCTTTCTATTTCCCCATTCTCCCATGCTTCTCTCACCTAAAGTCCCAATAGGATGTCCTCCACTCTGTCCCAGTTTCCTGGTAAGTGAAGGCTTTCGTGGGACATGCCCCTTGGGCTAGTATGCAGATATAAGTGATTATATACCCTTTGAGTCTTTTTGCTTCTAGGTTAACTCACTCATTATGATCATTTCTAGCTCAATCCATTTGTCCACAAATTTCGGGAATTCCTTGTTTTTAATAGCTGAGTAGTATTCCATTGTGTATATGTACCACAGTTTCTTTATCCATTCTTCTAGTGAAGGACACTTAGGCTGTTTCCATGTTCTGGCTATTATGAATAAGGCTGCTATGAACATGGTTGAACAAATTTTCTTGTTGTGTGCTGGAGCATCTTCTGGGTATATTCCAAGGAGTGGAATAGCTGGGTCTTGAGGAAGCCCTATTCCCAGTTTTCTGAGATAGCACCAGATAGATTTCCAAAGTGGCTGTTTGTATTCCCACCCACAATGAAGGAGTGTTCCTGTCTCTCCACATCCTCACCAGCATATGGTGTCACTTGAATTTTTGATCTTAGCCATTCTGATGGGTGTAAGATGGAGTCTCAGAGTTGTTTTGATTTGCATTTCTCTGATGACTAAGGAAGTTGAGCATTTCTTTAAGCGTTTATCAGCCATTTGATATTCCTCCACTGAGAATTCTCTGTTTAGTTCCAAGCCCCATTTCTCAATTGGGTTATTTGGTTTGATGGTGTTTAATTTCTTGAGTTCTTTATATATTTTGGGTATTAGACCTTTGACAGATGTAGGGTTGGTAAAGATCTTTTCCCAGTCTGTAGGCTGTTGCTTCGTTCTGTTGACAGTGTCTCCTGCCTTACAGAAGCTTCTCAGAATCATGAGGTCCCATTTATTAATTGTTGACATTAAGGCCTGGGCTGCTGGTGTTCTGTTCAGGAAGTTGTCTCCTATGCCAGTGGGTTCCAGGCTCTTCCCCCCTTTTTTTCTAAATAATTTAGTGTCTCCAGTTTTATGTTGAGGTCTTTGATTCACTTGGAGTTGAGTTTTGTACATGGGGACAAATATTGGTCTAATTGCATTTTTCGACATGTAGACATCCAGTTAGACCAGCATTATTTGTTGAAGATGCTATCACTTTTCCATCGAATAGATTTGGCTTCTTCGTCAAAAATCAAGTGACCATATGTGTGTTGATTAATTTTGGGGTCTTTGATTGGATCCCATGGATCCAGCCTAATGCTGTTCACATACATGCTGTTTTAATTACTGTTGCTTTATAGTACAGCTTGAGATCAGGTATGGAGATTCCTCTGGAGGATCCTTTATTGTACAAGATTGTTTTAGCTTTTCTGGGTTTTTTGTTTTTTCCATATGAAGTTGAGAATTGAGCTTGTGTAGTTTTTTTGGTAGGGATTGCATTGAATGTGTAAATTACTTTTGGTAAGATGGCCATTTTTACTATGTTAATTCTCCCAATCCATGAACAAGGAAGATCATTCCATCCTCTCATGTCATCTTCAGTCCCTTACTTCAGAGTTTTAAAATTTTTTTCAAGCAAGTCCTTCACTTGCTTCATTAGAGTATTCCTAGATATATTATATTGCTATATTATATTGCTATAGATAGATAGATAGATAGATAGATAGATAGATTATATTGCTAATGTGAAGGGTGTAGTTTTCCTAATTTCTTTGTCTGCATGATTGTCATTTGTATATAGGAAAGCTACTGACTTTTTTGGGTTAATTTTGTACCCAAACAATTTGCTGAAGGTGTTTATCAGCTGTAGGAGTTCTCTGGCAAAATTTTGGAAGTCACTTATGTACACTATCATATCTTCAAATGGAGATAATTTGACTTCCTTCTTTCCCACTTGGATCCCCTTGATCTCCTTTCATTGTCTTATTACTCTGGCTAGAAGTTCCAGTATTATATTGAAGAGATATGGAGAGAGTGGACAACCTTGCCTTTTTCCCAATTTTAGAGGAATTTCCTTGAGTATTTCTCCATTTAATTTGATTTTGAGTATTGCCTTGCTGTATATAACCTTTATTATTTTAAGGTATGTGCCTTGTATCCCTGATCTCTCCAAGTCTTTAAACATGAATGGGTGTTGGATTTTATCAAATTCTTTCTTTGCATCTAAGGAGATGATCATGTGGTTTTTAATTTTCAGTTTATTTATATGGTGGATTACATTGATGGATTTCTATATATTAAACCATCTTTGCATGCCTGGAATGAAGCCTACCTCGTCATGGCGAATGATATCTTTGATGTGTTTTTTTATTCGTTTTGCAAGTATTTTATTGAGTATTTTTGCATCAATGTTCATAAGAGAAATTGGTCTGAAATTCTCTTTCTTTGTTAGGTCTTTGTGAGATTTAGGTATCAATGTGACTATGTCCTCATAGAAAAAATTTGGTAATGTTCCATCCATTTCTTCTCTTTTGGAGTACCTGGAAGAGTATCGGTATTAGCACATCCTTGAAGGTCTGGTAGAATTCTGCTCTGAAACCATCTGACCCTGTACTTTTTTTGGTTGGGAGACTACCAATGATTGCTTCTATTTCTATAGGATAAATGCGACTATTTAGCTTGTTTACCTGTTCATTACTCAATTTTGGTAGGTGGAATTGATCAAGAAAGTCATCCATTTCCCTTAGATATTCAAATATTGCGGTATATATTCCTTTGAAGTTGGATCTTATGTTTTTTTTTTTATTTCCTCAGTGTCTGTTGTTATGTCTCCCTTTTCATTTCTGATTTGTTGCTTTGTATACTGTCTCTCTGTCTTTTTGTTAGTTTGGCTAATGGTTTGTCTATCTTGGTTTTGTTGATTCTTTGGATTGTTTTCTTTGTTTCTGATTTATTAATTTTAGCCCTGAGCTTGATTATTCCCAGATGTCTACTCCTCGTGGGTGTTTCTGCTTCTTTTTTTCCTGGGGCTTCCAGCTGTGTCGTTAAGTTGCTTATGTGGGATGTTTCTAATTTCCTTTTAAAGGCACTTAGTGCTATGAATTTTCTTCTTCTTATTGTTTTCAATATATCCCATAAATTTGGGTATGTTGTTCCTTCATTTTCATTGACTATCAGGAAGTCCTTAATTTCACTCTTGATTTCTTCTCTAACCCTGGTATCATTAAGTAGAGAATTGTTTAGTTTCCATGTATGTGTATACTTTTTGTTATTTCTGTTGTTATTGAAGTGCAGCCTAAGATCATGGTGATCTGATATGATACAAGGTATTATTTCAATCCTCTTGTACCTGTTGAGGCTTGCTTTTTGACCTACTATGTGATCAATTTTGGAGAAGCTCCATGGCGTGTAGAGAAGAATGTATATTCCTTTTTGTTTGGGTGAAAGGGTCTGTAGATATCTGTTAGATACATTTGATTCATGGCATTGGTTAATGATATTATTTCTCGGCTGAGTTTATGTTTCAATGACTTATCATTCAGTGAGAGTGAGGTGTTGAAGTCTCCCACTATTATTGTGTGGGGGTCAATGTGTGGTTTAAGCTTTCTTAGTAGATTTTTTACAAATGTGGGTATGCTCCCTTGTATTGGGAGCATAGATTTTTAGAACTGTGATGTCATCTTGGTTGACTTTACCTTTGATGAGTATGAAGTGTCCTTCCTTATCCATTTTATTTATTTTGGTTAAAATTCTATTTTGTTAGATATTAAAATGATGACACCAACATGTTTCTTATGACCATTTGCTTCAAATATTTTTTCCAGCCTTTTTACCCTGAAGTAATGTCTATCTTTATGGGTGAGATGTGTTTTTTGAATGCAGAAGAATGTTGGATCTTGTTTATGCATCCACTGTGTTAGTCTGTGTCTTTTGATTAGAGAATTGAGACCATTGATGTTGAGAGATATTAATGACCAGTGACTGTTAAGAGTCTTAATTTTGATGTTGGTTCCAGTAGAGAGTATGTGTGGTTGTGTTTTTGCAATGGTGTAGTTATCCATTTACTGTGTAGTTTTTGTTGTAGCTTGTCCCTTTGGTGTGGCGTTTTCCTTCTAGTACCTTCTGTCAAGCTAGGTTTCTGGATAGGTACTGTTTGAATTTGTTTTTGTCATGGAATATTTTGTTTTCTCCATCAGTGGCTATTGATAGTTTCACTGGCTAAAGTAGTCTTGCCTGGCATCTGTGGTCTCTTACAGTTTGCAGGACCTCTGTCTAGGCCCTACTGCATTTTATGCTCTCTGCTGAGAGTCAGGTGTAATTCTGATAGGCTTGCCATTAAGTGATATTTGGCCCTTTCCTCTTTCAGCTTTTAATATTTTTCTTTTTTCTGTATATTTTGTGTTTTGATTACTATGTGACGGGAAGTTTTTCTTTTCTGGACTATTCTATTTGGTCTTCTGTAGGCCTCCTGTATGTTTCTAGGCATCTCTTTCTTTAGATTGGGAACGTTTTCTTCTATGGTTTGTTGAGAATATTTTCTGCACCTTGGAGTCTGGCATCTTCTCTTTCTTCAGTACCTATTATACTCAGATTTCTTCTTTTCATGGTGTCCTTGATTGGATGTTTTGTGTCAGGGTTCTTCCAGATTTGGCATTTTCTTTAATGGTTGTTTCAGAATCTACAATTTTATCTTCTAGACCTGAGATTCATTCCTCCATCTCTTGGATTCTGTTAGGCTTGCCTCTGTGTTGCTCGCCTTCCTCTCTGAGCTCTCACATTCCCATTTTTCTTCTGTCTGTGTTTATCATTGAATCTATTTTCATCTTCAGATCTTGAACTGTTTTATTTATTTCTTTCATCTGATTTTTTTGTATATTCTTGAGTTCCTTCCATTGCCTCTTTATAGGCCTTTCAGAGCTTGAACAGTTTTATTGATTTCCTTCATCTAGCTGTTTGTATTTTCCTGAATATTTTCCAGTGCCTCTCTATAGGCCTTTTTTTTATGTCTTCCACCTGCTTGGCTCCATCTTCCTGCATTTGATTACAAATTTTATTTGTTTCCTCCATTATCATCCTCATTACTAAAAATTTGAGGTCATTTTCTTGTATTTCCATTGTGTTTCAGTTCTCTGATTTGTTTTTTTTTTTTTGCGATTGCTGAGATCTGGAGACTCCGTATTGTTTTGGGGATTTTTTTTTTTTTTTGCATATGATTTTCTGCTGTCCTTTAGTCATCTTGCCATCTCTATTTTTGGGAGGTAGCTTCCGGAGTTGGGTGGAGGGAGTCTGAGGATAGATTCACCCATTTTCTCATGATTTCCCTAGGCCAGAAGCTCTGATGCTTCACTGGTGTGGATGACAGGAGGCCAGCGCCATAGTTTGTGTCTCTCACAACCAGTGATCCCCAGCTCCCCTATACTGTGGGCCTTGTATTCATCCTGGGTCTCAGAATGCTTGCTTGGTCAGGCCAAATTGTCCCCATCCTTCTGGGTCTCATTGTGGCCCGTGAGCTCTCTAGGGCTGACAAAGTTTGTGCGGAGGGGGTCTGATGGCCACACTACTCCATGTCTCCCTGAGTTTTCCTTCGTCCCAGAGCTCTGATGCTCCACTGGTCTGTGGTTCCCAGTAGCATTTGAGGACCCAGACCACTCGCAGAATCCAGGTTGGTTTCACAGGGCCCAAACCTCACACACACTGAGTCTAGTTCATGTCGGTGGACCCAACTTGAGCAATGAGTCCATTTCACATCTCCAGACCCAAATAGGTCTCGGGGCCCAATCCACGTGCTTACTCCAGTTAGTGCTGAGTCCAACCAGTGTCTTAGGCCCAAACCGCAGAGCTCAGTCAGGGTTTCAGGGCCTCGGGCCCCAAACTGCACTCCTATCCAGTTTGGGCCTCAGGCCCCTAACTGTGCACCTAGTTCAGCTAGGGTCTCAGGGCCTGAATCGTGCGCTGAGTTGAGCTAGGGTCAGGGGATCCAAACCGAATTCCAAGTTGAGCTAAGGTCTCTGGATCCAAACAATGCACTGAGTTCATCTAGTGTCTCAGGGCCTGGACCGCTCCCCAAGCTCAGCTAGAGTCTCAGCACCCAAACCGCTCGCTGAGCTCAGTCAGGTTCCCTGTGTCCAAACCCCATGCCTAGTTGAGCTAAGGACTCAGGGCCTGAATTGCACGTGAACAAGCTCAGCTAGAGTCTCAGAGGCCAAACCACGCACTGAGTCCAGTTTGCGTCATGGGGCCCAAACTGAGTGCCTAGTTCAGGTAGGATCTCTGGGCCCAAACTGTGCACTGAGATCAGCTAGGTCTTGGGTCCTAAATCTTGCACTGAGTCCCTTCTCCCAGAACAATTCCCACCAGTCACCATGCCAATCGCCTCTGCCGGAGCGTTCCCAGCTACTAACCTTAGCTGCTGCCACTGCTGCTATACTCTGAAAGCGCCAACATTCCTCCCATGTTCAGGGGTACACAGGTTCTCTGTATTCTGATCCTTTCAAACTGTGGAGTACTCCCATTGTAGTTGGGTGGGGAGCTTGATGTTCCTGGTTAAGAATTCTATGCAATTCCCTGAATTGTTTACTGGGGCTTCTAAACACGGTCCATACTGCTCGCCACCATCTTGGAGTCAAGCTCAATTTTCTTAACCAATATATTTTATTACAACTTATTAACCAAGCATACATTACTTATAATCTGAGTAACCAAAACAATGGGTAAAGAGGATTAAGGAACACAATTACAAAAATGTAAGGATATCAGTTCCGAAGAACAATTCTCCTGGCATAATCAGCAGGATTTCTTCTGCTGGAACCTGTGTAAAAAGCTGAGTAGCAGAGGTTAGAGGTGGAACGAAGAACCTGTACAGAGGGATGAAATCACACCATTCAACAGATCCACTTAAGAGGTTTAATAGGGAAATATAGGAACTGCCTCTGGAGACACAGGTAGAGGAAGAGGGAGAGGGAGAGTGAGAGTGAGAATGAGAGTGAGAGAGACAGAGAGAGAGACACAGAGAGAGAAAGAGGTAGAAAGATCTAGAGAGGGGCATAGAGGAGAGAGATAGAGAGAAAAGTAGAGAGAGGTAAAAAGAGAAAGGGAGAGAGAGAGAGAGAGACATGGAGTGTATGTTTTTACATGGCCCTGGGCAGGACCACGCCCCAATGGCAAGTAAGCAGTGACATCACAGGTAGGCAGGCTGTTGCAGAATCCTAACAACCTGGAGTAACCAGAACCCGGAACCTCAGCAGGAGCTGGAGCCCTGAAGCCTTGACTCAATCAGTTCTCTCTAAGAGAATCTCGAAGTGGAGTGATCTACCTTAACAATTTTATCACAGATCTTTTACATTCTCCTGTACCTGCTTTTCTATTCTTTTCTTGTGTTTTTATTCCATTGCCAGGCTTCAATTCTGAGTACCAATCTTTCCTTGGATATATCATGAAAAAAATGAGAAATTTAGGTAACTTTGTTAGCATGGCTGTCAGGTCCAGGCAAGGTACACTAACTACAGATTTTAAGAGAGGTAAATTTCTAAGAACAAAGCATATCATCAACATATGCATATACACACATACATACATGTATGCACGCACATGCATGCACACACACATACACACACACACATGAGAGAGAGAGAGAGAGAGAGAGAGAGAGAGAGAGAGAGAGAGAGAGAATAGAAGTGTGGGTTCTGGATATAAAAAGTCTGGCAAAGAAGACATAAACCCAAAATGTCTAAAAAAGAAGAGGAATCAGAACCAGGTGTGGTGATGCACTCCTTTAATTTCAGGACTCTTGGATGTAGAGGCAGGTGGATCTCTGTGAGATCGAGGCCAGCCTGGTCTTCAAAGTGAGTCCAGGAAAGCCACGGCTACACGTAGAAACCCTGTCTCAAAAAACAGGAATAAAATCTTAGAGATTTCTAGGGTCTGAGTGGAAAAATATTCCTACCACAATGATGGCAGAAGGTGAGGCAAGATGAAGAAAGCATTTTCGTGATATGGAGGTTGTTGGTGACCTTGTCACTTCTACTTTCAGTATCAAAGTAACAGCTTGAGGAACTGAGAGGATACAGCTCTTGAAGACTGTCCTAGCACATTTTTGCACTACTACAGTAGTATCCCTGAGGCTGTGTAATTTATATAAAGGGTTGAAGTTTGTTTCTTACAGTTCTTAGTTTTTTTGGCTGCCAAAGTTCAGGAAGCATATAGAGTAAGGGCCAACTTGGGGAAAGGTTGAAAGACAAAATAGCATGAGAGAGGGAGAAGAGGTATCTTTTGTAATAAATCTAGTGATGGAGCATGTGATGTCAATTTGATAGGATTTAAAATCACCCGAGAAACCATGCCTATGGGTATGTTTATAAAGATGTTCTCAAAGAGAGTAACTTAGAAGAGAAGATACAATAATTTAGTCTAGGTACACAGACTTAGAAAAATGGAGAAAAAGGAGAAAGTTGAAAGTCTGAACACCATGCCAATTCATCTCTCTCTGTTCCTTGCCTCCAGATGCAGGGTGACGTGAGTCGTAGAGAAGATGTTGAATATTTCAAAAGAGAAATTAAGTATGAAGTAATGAGTAAAATGATTCAGAGTGAATAGACTATGAAATATTTCAAATATTAAGAAATGGGAATTATATTAAATATTGAAAGAGTAACAATGCAGGATAGGAAGCTCATGCCAAAGAGTAAGATGTGTTAATAGACACTGTCACAGGAGATATTGTCTAATAATATATCCTCTGAGTCTAAAATTAGGGAAAGAATTTGGGTTTGTGACTCCAAGGAGCTGTAAACAGTCCTAGTACCTACAGGCCCAACAGAAATCAGCATGTGCACAAGATAACAGCTACTATATGGGAAGACCAAACAATATAATTAACAATGTCAGGAACATAATACCCAATCAGACATGGGCTACAACTTATGTGAATGTTATCTCTAAAGTGATTCCAGATAAGTTCTACCATATTCCCCCATATCCAATTGTAAAAATCTGAGACCCAGGGTGATTGAGTGAAATGTCATAAAAGGGAATGTCAGAAAGTGACATTGCCAATTTGAATCAGGGTTCATAAATCAAATTTTATATAAAGATTATCCAACCTACATAACAATGCAATGTGTAGAATTACTTGAAGTGTTTTCTGCTCCAGAAGATTGATTATATATTGATTACAAATGTTAACTATTGCTATATCTTGTCATATATGTAAACACTGAGAGTGTTCACAATTAACACTCATCTGTAGAGTGCTGCTAAAGCCCTTGGCTAAGAAAACTTAAGATAATGCCTATACTCTGGCCTGATTCCTCATCCTTTTGGCCTTGGGTCTTTGTTGCCAGCCTCTACCTCTTTTTATGTATTCCATTATGATCTAGATTACACTACCTATATTTGAAATGCAAGGTAACCCAACATGAGGAAAAGAGTCCCAAGTGTTGGCACAAAAATTAAAGACCCATTTGTTCATACACTCAGGAGTCCCATAAAAATGCAAAGCTGAAAGCTATAATGTATAAACAGAGGACCTGGGGCAGACCCATGTAAGCCCTGAGCTTTCTGCTTCAGTCCCTGTGAGTTCATATAAGTTTGCTCAGTTAATTCATAGGGCCTTGTTCTCTTTGTGTTTTCTGTCCTCTCTGGCTCTTACATTCTTTCAGCTCCTTCTGTTGGTTCTCTTGAGTTATGAGGGGAGAGATTTGATGTAGACATCCCATTTGCAGCTGTGTGAATGAAGGATTCTCTTTCTCTGTGTGATGTCTGCCTGTGGATCTCTGCATCTTTTTTAACCAGCTACAAGAGGAGGTCCCTCCTATGACTACTAAATAAGCTACTGATCTATGATTATATCAAAATATCATTAGGAGTCCCATCTTGTAGGCAGGATGGATTTTAGCCAAAGGTTTTGTTACTAGATCCATCTTTACATTTCTCTTTTGTAAGCCTGCAGAATACCTTCCTGTACCAAAGACATTATAGTTTAAGTGTGAAGGCTCCATCTAAGTACTAGCTGGACTTTTCCATGTTCAAGGAGTTTTACAGGTGCTGTCCTCAGCAATGGGGATCGATTTTCAGTTTGTGGAGAGCAATCCTAATTTGTTTGTGGATTTTAATGGGACCCCTTGGCCAACAACTCAATCTAATGGAATCAGTTCTGCTACTAGAAGCCTTATTAGGTGATAAGTGATGTACAGCTGACACTCCATGCCCTTCCCCCATAGTTAGGAGACCTCATTTGGATCACATTCATATATTTCATGGAGTTTCCACTGCACTACATTGTCATACCATCCATCCTTCAAATGCTCCTCAATTCCAGAAGAATCTGCTTGCATTTTCTCTCCTATTGTGGGGCTTTTGGGGATTCCATTTGAGCTTTTATAGTAAAGCATTCTTATAGATTTTGGCTGTTGTTTTTTGGCCAGAAGAGTTTCTAATGTTACCCAGCTTCTCAGCCACTGTGTCTCCTCATGTGGTTCTCACAGCCTACCTCCCAGCTCTGTTCTGTCTTTATCTATCTTCCTTCTGCCTCTATCTGCTTCTCTCTGCACCTCTGCCTGCCTGATGTTCTTTCTGCCAGTCCTTCCTCCCCCAGCTCTAGCTGCCAGATTTTTATTATGCAAAAGCTACATTCCTTACTGAACCAGTTGGCTATGGGGGTTTTGTCACCCTCTCCACAGCAGCTTGCTTTACTTTTAAAGACTGGTGAGGAAGTGACCTTTACATATCCTACTAGCCTGGCTTTGCAGGTCCCAATTAATGATTAAAAACACAAGGGCATGTTTTTTCCTAGCCAGAAAATACAGTATTTGTGTGTCATCCCAACACTCCCTTCTCTCTCCTCATCTTATATTCCAATTGATAGCTTTACCTGTCCCCAGACTACCCATAAAATGTATTTTATTTCTTTATCCCAGGGATCTCCAAGTGTCTCCCTAGTCCCTTTCTCTATACCTAATTTCTCTGAGTCTACAGATTAAAGGTTTGTCTTCACTTATTTAATGGCTTATATTCAGATATAATCAAATATAATCTTTCTAGGTCTGAGTAATCATACTCAGGATATTTTTTTTCTAATTCTATCCATATTTTTTGGACATTTCATGATCTCAAATTTTTATAGTAGAGGAAAAGTCCACTGTGCAAATGTACTGCATTTTCTTTATCTATCCTTCTGTTGAAGAACATCTAGGTTGCTATAAATTTCCAGCTACTATAAATAGAGTAGCAATGAACATGCTTGAGCAAGTGTCCTTTGTGGTAGGATAAAGTAGCCTTTCTGTACATCCCTTAACTGGTAGAACTAGATCTTGAAGTAGATTGATTCCCAGCTGTCCAAGGAACTGAAATATTGATTTTCATAGCAACTATACAAGTTGACACTACCAACAGCAATGGAGTATTGTTCTCTTTATTCCAGATCTTTGCCAGCATGAGCTGTCACCAATATTCTTTAACTTAGCCATTCTCACTGAGGTAAGGTGGAATCTCAAAGTTGTTTTGATTTGCCTATCCTTGATGGACAAGGATGTTGAACATATCTTTTTAAGTGTTTCTCAACATTACAGATTGCTCTATCAAGAATTCTCTGTTTAGATCCACATTGAGTTTTTGATTGGATTATTTAGTCTTTTGGTATCTAGTTTCTTGATTTCCTTTTTGAGTTTGAATTTAGCCTCTATCAGATGTGGAGCTGGTAAACATCTTTTCCCATCTTGTAGGCTGACACTTTGTCAGAATAATTGTATTCTTCACCTTGCTGAAGCTGTTCAGTTTCAAGAGGTCCTGTGTATTAATTGTTGACCTTAGTGACTGTGCTAACAGTGTTCTGTTCAGAAAATCTCAGCTGCCAAGCGGTTCAAGGCTATTCATCAGTTTCTGTTCTATCAGGTCTTGTGTATCTGCTTTTATGTTGAGGTCTCTGATGAATATGGAGTTGAGTTCCGAGCAGGTGATAATATGAATCTCTTTGAAATCTTCTACCTGTAGACATCCAGTTTAACTAACATTTGTTGAAGATGCTGTTGTTGTTCTTGTTGGTTTTCTTTTGGTTTGGTTTTCCTGTATGTGTTTTTGGCTTCATTATCAAAAGTTAGATGTCCGTAAGTATGAGATCTTCCACTCAATTCCAGTGCTCAACCCATCTATTTTATGCTTATAGTTTTTTGTGCCAATGGTTTTTCTTCTATAGCTCTGTAGTATATAACTTAAAATTGAGGATAGTGCTACTACAAACATTTATTTTATTGTTCATTGTGATTGTTTTAAATATACTTTGGTTTTGTTTATTCCTAAGAGGTTGACAATTGTCCTTTCATGGGTTATACAGAAATAAATTGGAATTATAATCAGAATGTATTAATTCTGTAGATTGGTTTTAGTTAATAGCCATTTTTACTATGTTAATCGTCCTGATCCAAGAGAATGGAAGATGTTTGAATCTTCTGATATTTTTTATTTTTTTCTAACAAGACTTAGATATTTGTTATGCAAGTCTTTCATTTGTTTGGATCGAGTTACCACAATATAGTTTGAGTTGTTGAGCTTATTGGGAAAGATATTGTTTTTTTTTTTATCTTTTCTTTTTAATTTATTCACTTTACATCTCAATCACAAGCCCCTCCCTCATTTCCTCCTGGTCCCATTCATCCTCCCTCCAGCTTCTCCCTTTGCTCCTCCCCTAGTCTTCAGAGAGGAGAGCCCTCTTCCCCTACCAACTGACCCCAGCCTAAAAAGTCTCATCAGAACTACATGCATTCTCTTCCTTGTGGCCTGGTAAGGCACCACATGAAAAGGAAGTGGTCAAAGAGATAGCAACTGAGTCCTTGGCAGAGACAGCCCATTCTCCCCTTTCTAGGGACCTTTATGAAGACTAAGCTGCCTATAAGCTACATCTGAGCAGGGAGCCTAGATCCCCTCTTCCTTCTCTTCAACCACTTATGGTGTCTATTCTATTTTCCATTCTGAATGAGATTTGAGCATTCTATTTAGGGTCCTCCATGTAATTTAGCTTCTTTAGGTCTGTGTATTATGGTGTGGTTGTCCTGTATTAAGTGGCAAGTATCTGCTTATAATTGAGTATATACCAGGCATGTCTTTCTGGGTCTGAGATACTTCACTCAGGATCATCATTTCTAATTCCATCCATTGCCTACAAATTTCAAGATTTCTTTGTTTTTAATAGCTGAATAGTATTCCATTGTGGAAATATACCACAGTTTCTTCATCCATTCTTCAGTTCAGGGACATCTAGGTTGTTTCCACCATGCATAAAGCTGTTATGAACATAGTTGAGCAAATGACCTTGTTTGGTGGAGCATCTTTCAGGTGTATACACAAGAGTGGTATAGCTGGGTCTTGAGGTAGAACTAGTTCTAGTTTTCAGAGAAAGATCCAGATTGATTTCCAAAGTGGTTTTACAAGTTTGAAGTCCCACCAGCAATGGAGGAGTGTTTCCCTTTTCCACAATCTCACTAGCATGTGCTGTCACTTGAGTTTTTCATCTTAACTATTCTGATAGGTGTAAGATGGGATAATCTGACAAGATACAGGAAGTTAT
The DNA here is from genome assembly GCF_964271855.1 of Acomys minous. Taxonomy (NCBI): domain Eukaryota; kingdom Metazoa; phylum Chordata; class Mammalia; order Rodentia; family Muridae; genus Acomys; species Acomys minous. The sequence continues at coordinate 30,489,057 of NC_140493.1, read as the reverse complement.
TTCAATTTTCTTGTGTCTGTTGAGACTTTCTTTGTGTCTGAGTATGGGATAAATTTTGGAGAAAGTTCCATGGCGTTCCTAAAAGAAGGTGTATTCTCTTGTGTTTGGGTGAAATGTTCTAGATATATTAGAAATATCTGTTACGTCCATTTGGTTTATAACATTTATGTAATTTTTGTCTGGATGGGCTGTTCATTGATGAGAGTGAAGTATTGAAGTTTCTCTTCTACAATCAATGTGAGAGGGTCAATGTGTGATTTAAGCTTTAACTTTTTTTTTTTTACCAACTTCACTGCCCTTGAATTTGGGGCATAGGAGTTAAGTATTGAAATGTCATAACAGTGGATTTTTCCTTTGATGAGTATGTAGAGACCCTCCCTCACTTTTCTCTTTTTTTCTGATTAGTTTTGGTTTGAAAACTATTTCATTAGATATTGAAATGGCTACACCAGCTTGCATCTTACATTTTTCCTCTTTGTCTATACCTATTATTCTAATTTTGGTCTTTTTATAATGTCTCAGATTTCTCGGACGTTTTGTCTAATATCAGGCACATTTTAGATTTAACATTTTATTTGACTGACGTATCCACTTCTTATCATATCTTCAATTCCAGGGATGCTCTCTTCCAGCCCTTATATTCTGTTCCTGTTCTGATTCCTAATTTATTTTATTACCATAATTCCCTCAATTTTTAAAAATTCTATTTGCAATTTCCATTTCTGAAAAGTTTTATTCATTTTCTTCCACTGTTTTGTTTTTCTGGATTTTTAAAAGTTGTTTTATATTTTTGTACTTTAAAGAACTCTATCATATTCATATAAAGATGCTCTGAGGTATTTTTCCTTGTGTTTTAGCTATATTGGAATATTTGGGGCCTGCTCTGGAAAGATAGCTAGAGGGGCTCTAGGAAAAGATACTGTGTCCTGGCTGCTATTGATTGTATTTTTGTGGTGACATCTAGACATCTGGGATTAGAATGATGATGGGAATAAGTATTGATTTCCAAATTTGTTTTCATTGGGTGGATGTTTTGTTCCTTGGTTTTTGTTTACTTTCTGGATGTTTGGAGAGTGTGATGCCCCTGTGTTACCTTGTGAGAAATTTCTTTGGACACGAACAGTACGGCTACTGGAATTTCAGTTAAAATGTGTGTCTAGGTGTTATGAGGTGACATATAAGAATGAGGATAGGCTAGGGATCTGAAGGGATTCACAGGACGATGAACAGTAGTGTTCAGGCAGGATCTGATAATATCTCCTTGGTGATGGCAGATAGTGATGTAACCTAGAGGGTTTGCTATAGCATTGTGGAGACTTGAGGGTTTGATCTAGACTCTAGAAACAGAAGGGGAGAAGATCTACATACAGCACAATGCTTTCCTGATAGGAGTGGTCTGTGGGCTAGCAGAGAGTGTTTGCTGTAGTTGGGCACGGGGATAAAGCAATAAGTAAGGAGAGGGAAGTAAAGGGGTGAAGGTATGTTGGATCCCTAAAAGATGCATAAGAGGAGTATGGAAGACTGTGACAGCTATTCTGTTGTAGAGGGATGGATGAGACTGGGGTTTGAGTTTGGGGGAGTGGAGCTGGGGATGAAGGTCTTCAGCTTGCTTACCTATTTTCCTGGGCTACTTAGCCGCTTTGCTCACAGGGAGTGCCTGCTGGCATTGGTTGATGGCATACAAGGATGAATTGAGAGAATAAAGGCTGCAAGAGAAGTTCTTTGAGATCCATTGGAGATGGGGTCAGAGAAGAAAGGGTAACTGCTGGAGTTGGAGGAGGAGGGAGGTTAAAAGGGAGAAGATCTGTGGTATTCATAGGAGATGGGAAAAAGGGGGCATGGAAGGTTGTCACGGGTGTTCTGCTGCAGAACATGGGATGAGAGGAGGATTGTCTCTGGGGAAGCCGAGAAAAGAGCACTGAAGGCAGCCTACCTGGTTTTCTTCCTATTGTAAGTCTTATCTTGCTCGATTCAGACTCACCCTTTCTGTGAGCAAAATACAGTGTCAAAATCCACAAAATCTATCATAGTTTATCATCTTAATAAGTTGATAAAAGTTGCCTTGAGCCTAGTTCACAAAGAAATAAAATTGTCTTGCTCTGAGATACCCGATGAGCTCCTGTGTGTGAGGTGTTTCTAACAACAGCACTTGTTGCTATACATCACTGACCAGGACCCTGGCCAGCCCTGGTGGGTTGCATACAGCTACCAGAGTATTCATAACTCTTGGAGGCCCAATGGTTGCCATCCAATGAGTCAACAACTAATTGTTTATTAAACACATGATGTTACATTTGATATGAAAATAGACTATAAAATCACTATCATACACGACTTCATTTTTTTTTTTTATTAGAACGGTGTTTACATCATCTTCACAGATCTGAAGATCTTTCTTTGTTCCTTATCACATACTGAGTACTATGCCCCATGCATGATTTGTTGTGTGTGCTCTGGTTTCTCCCTGATAAGTGGGTGCCTCCCATTACTCTATTGCTCCTTTATGTTTTGGGTGACTTAATAAATATTATCCTTGCAATTGAATCAAGGATAAAATGGAAGCAATATGGAAAGTAAAATCTTTCTGGAAAGAATTCCACCTCATACTAAACCTTATGCTAGGCTGATTAACTAGTAAGAATGTCAATCGTTCTGCTCAGGTTGGGATGTTATAAACCATGAACTCAATTCAGTTTATTTTATGCTGTCCTGAGCCCCATTAATAGCCATTTCTTACCCACCTCTGTGTTAGACCTTGTGACTAATAGAAAAACTTTTGGGGCTGTATTAACACACTACTATCTCCCACCAACTAAAAGACCATGAATGTAATTTTAAAAAAAACACACACACACATACACTTCCTCATAGCAGAGTTTTTCCCAATTATCTTTAGCTAGCCTATATAATGAATATTTCCACCAATGTATTTAAAGCCTGCCTTGATTTATTACTTTTTTCCTTTCTATTGCTTTATAATTTCATCAAACTCTTACCATACTGAAACACAGAATTTTAGGTAACCTGGATTGTGGTCCAGAATTATAATCACTCATATTTTGTTACAAAATAAATAACCTCTTATTCTAAAAGAGGTGAAAGTTATGTTATCCTGTTGATATTACCAATTCTTAAAATATGTTTCTTTAATGTAGTCAGTCATATTATGTTTCTACTCTTCTTTGTCTTTTGGTTGTACTCTAATTTGTTATTTTTCCAATTTGAGGTAACTTAAGAGCACAAACTGCTGTACCAAACAAGGGTAATGCATACAGTAAGTTTAAATGCCCTATTCAGATCTAGCTGATGTTAGTTTGATAAAGCCAGAATTCTCTTTTACTTCTGAATAAATGTATGGTTTAAATGAGAAATACAGAGGGATTGTTTTCTACCTAACCCCTGTGGTTGTCCAAAACATACATATTAAAAGAAAAATGAAAGTTGTCATTACAGGTATATTATCTCAGTTAAAACCTTAAAACAACAGCATAACAGCATGCTACTTGGGAAAATGTGTATATTTTACATCATGTATTATGTTTAAATGCTTGAAATAGAGTAGAATTTGTGATGCTCACCTGGATAGATGGTAAAAAAAAAATCCTTGATATTGACTAGACAGTGGCTGTTAAGTATTCTAGCTTTAGCCTCATAAAAGACAGCAAGACAGGTGACATGATATCAATCTCTCCTGGAAGTTATTTGTAAGGCAACTTGAGTTTCTCAGTTATTCACCTTCAATGGTCATGATAGGATAGCTTATTTAAACAACAGAAGAAAGACTCTATATTTCGGGATGTAATCTCAGATTCAAAAGGTTGTGTTCTTTACTCAAACACCTGAATAATTTTAGCTACTGAAAGTTGTTTCACACACACACACACACACACAGACATGTTTTTTATTTAATCAACCACACCATGCAAAAAATATATACTCATATTTTAAACATTTATTAGTGTTAGGATACATTCTGCTTCAGTAATAGCCTAGGCCAGAGGTATATTTTGAAAGTAATAATGTGCATATGAAAAAGAAAAGGACCTACTTTCTATTATAGCATATGTGGTAATATTTTCCTGAACAGACTTTTTTTTTAAGTAAGACAGTAGGTTTTCTTTTTATCCTGGAACATGGAAACTAAAATTTATATATATTAAAATACAACCACCTACATCTTCTCCAGCTACACATCATCTATGTTATTTTGTGGTGATGAGTTTCCATATGCATTTGTAGTCTTAAATTTTCCAAAAGATAAACACGGAGAGAAATCTTTCTACTGTGCTGTAGGTACTCAGATAGCTTTGTGCATTTCTGCAAAATAATGTATGTGAGGCTGGTTGGCAAATCTTACCAGTTGTGAGCAGAACATCCCAGGGTCCCCTCAAAAATAAAAATAGACAAACAGCTTGCTGAGAAGTCTTCAGTCCTTTTGTCATTCACCCTCCTAATACCAGGTTAGCAAGGACTTCCCAGCTCTCTTTCGTAAAAGGTCATTTACAAACCTGCCTTTAAAACTAAATGATATTTCTTTTCCCTCAATATATAATATTGCCTTTGTCCATTTGGGTTGGGGTAGAACATTATTAGTAAAGCATTTCATATGCCAAATGCCCTCTATCCTATTTCTTATCATCCTGTAGTAAGTATCATGGATGCTTAGAGCTGATATTATGCCAACAGTGTTTCTTTCCTGTGTAATTAATAAATTGTCTTAATGCACTTGTCATTGCTTTACCATGCAAATCATGCAAATGTGTCATGACAACACATTTACTTCTTTTTTGATTCTTGTATATTTTATTAGATCTTCCATTGCTTGTGAAGTGCTACTTGAACATTTGACAATGATGTAAAGCATTAATTCAATTATCTTAAATTGAGCATTCATCAAATATCCATAGCTTATTATCTTACAGAGATGGTAGGAAGAATACAATATATGTAACACTGGCGTTTTCTAGTTTTGCATAGTGATGTCATTAGTATCTAATTTTCAAATAAAAACACTATCAAAAATATCTATATCTATTGTACATGCATATGAACTAAAATAATAACATATTTTAGCACTTGCTAATCTGTTGCTTATCAGTATAAGCAGAATCACTTGCTTATACTGTTGCAATTCAGATATACTTGATACTTAATTTCACAACAATCACAAACTTTCTAAAAAATGATGTTTTGTTTTTGTTTTTTGTTTTTGTTTTTTGTTTTTTTTGTTTTTTTTTTTTGGTTTTTCAAGACAGGGTTTCTCTGTGTAGCCTTGGCTGGCCTGGACTCACTTTGTAGACCAGGCTGGCCTCGAACTCACAGCAATCCGCCTGCCTCTGCCTCCCGAGTGCTGGGATTAAAGGCGTGCGCCACCACGCCTGGCTAAAAAATGATGTTTTTAATATGCTTGAAGACATATGATATTAGGAAATTCAAACAAGGTTCCACAGAGAGCTCAAATGAAAAACTGGATATTTACTTTAGCATCACTCTCATTTGCTGTATTGGATTATTTCCCCAGTAAGTGAGTGAGAAGCTTTCATGCGTTACCATTGAAAGGCTACCACAATGTTCATGATGACAGTCCAAGAACACTTCGGGTTTGCAAATCACATAATCAGATAATGGAATTTTCTATGCTCAGTTTCAGGGATTGTCAGTTAAAACAAAATATTTAATTCATATAAATACTTTACAGATATAATTTACTTGAAAGAATGCTAGTTTAACTTCCCTTTTGTTGAACTTTGGGTGTGCAACACAACTATTGCTAAGGATTGTTCATATATGCCTGTAACACTGCCCCAGAATCCAGAATTCATTTCTGTTTGAATTATAGTGTACAGAGTATAATTTTTCCTTTAAAAGTCATGTTTAGTGATTACTTACCAGAGGTATGTTCAGTTATTATTTACATTATTGATTGAATATTATGGTACAGGCATATCAATATTTTGCCAAAAGTAACTATCAATATTTTACATTACCATGCTTTGCTTTTAGTTAATATGGCTTTCTGCAGGCTTCTAGGTACCAATTATGGTGCAATCTTAACAATCTGGAAAGATCAACAAACACTCAATTAAAATTTGCAGGTTCACTAGTTTCATGACTACAACTATGGGCATTTAAAATGTCATTTTGAAAAATATATTCAGGTTTTATCACCAGGCTAACTCTTGGGAACAAAATCCCATATTTGTTTAACTTTTGTCAAATACTATACTGTCATGGTTCAAAGCTCCTAAATTAATCTTATCCACTATGGGCTTTAACAGTTCAAGTTCATGTATTTTATTATAGAATTTGGCATGCTACATTTTGCATGATCTCAGGGCAATAAAATGTTGGTTTTATTACTCTCCAGTTTTAGCTAAACTTATTCGGAAATATAGATTTTTCTGTTTAGCAGTTTAATTTACTGTAGGTCACTAGTCAGTGAAAAACATACAGAATAAGATTTTATTAGTTAAAATATATAATTTATAATGCAAAAAAAATTTAAGATTATGGTTGTCCAAACTCTCAGTAACCTCTTCATTTACATCAGTTTCATCGAAGAGAGCATGCTTTGAGGTTCGGTATACTTTAATACCCTTAATGTGCAAATACTTACCTTTCAATACCAAATGGCATCATAAATGCCTCACATATATAAATCGTTTTCATAGTAAATCAATTCAAATTTATGGGCTTCAGAATTAAATGCATGAAGTAATAGTCCATTAAGCTTGAAAATCATTGAGTTTAAAAGAAAACCAAATCTTAGCTCATCACAGGCGTGCTTACCATTTCAATTAAGGTTTTATATATATGGAGCAAATGACCATTGCCTTATAAACTCAATAAAGTACCTTTGAAAGCAAGTATAACTACAGAAGGCTAATTTCAAGGAAAAGTGGGCATATGTGAAGGATAGCTATTGGTGAGCCTTTGAATACAGTTCATGGGAATAGGGAACAAGGAGATCAGGAAGAGTAATTTCCTTGTCTGGTGAGTGTGAACCAATTGTGGAATATACATTTTCAAATATAGCACATTAATTACTCAGAAAACAGCAGGGTCTCACAGTTGCAAAGCTTGTAAAATTTATAGTATGAATTTTTGGGGAGGGATACTCTGAAAGAAACTCAGAGACACAAGTTTTCATGGATTGAAACTATTATGGAAGTCTTTTACCTTCATGAATCTCTCTCTCTCTCTCTCTCTCTCTCTCTCTCTCTCTCTCTCTCTCTCTCTCTCTCTCTCTCTCTCCCTTTCTCTGAGAAAGAAGATTTAATCAGTCATAATTTATATGTACACGTGTAGCTTATATAGCAAAATTTCCAAGCTTAGACCAAAGAGCTCTTGTGAACATATGACTCTTAACTGTATATACTGTTAAGTTTACACCTCAATTAGTGAAGAACATCCAAAGGCTTGCTACTTACTCCAAAACACCTCAATTGTCATTTATAAATGCTCTTGAAAACTTTACAGGTGGAAGTTAAATATAGTCCCATTTTAAGCAAGTGTATGTTTCAAAACTGTTAAACCATCATAAACCATTTTTATATGGCCTATAATGATAAAGTTACACATTAAGAGACCATTGTCAATTCATAAATTCAAAATTATTGGTTTAAAACTCTCTCTCTCTCTCTCTCTCTCTCTCTCTCTCTCTCTCTCTCTCTGTCTGTCTCTCTCTCTCTCTGTCTCTGTCTCTCTCTCTCTCTCTCTCTCTCTCTCTCTCTCTCTCTCTCTCTCTCTGTGTGTGTGTGTGTGTGTGTGTGTGTGTGTGTGTGTGTGTGTGTGAGTGTGTGTTTAAGAGCAGGTGAATATATACCATAGCAGTCAGAGACTATTTCTGTGAAGAAGTTTTTCCTTCTACTGTGGGATACAAGACCTTAGATCATTAGGCTGCACATCAAATTATTTTACCAAATTATTTCTATACTGATAGCCCTTAGAGAATATTTTAAACCGTTGTAAAATTTTATTCATATTTCATTAGTTAGTTGTGAATGTCCTTGACTTTTTCTTGAGACCATGGATTCATGGGTTTCTCAACCCTTGCTAGATATGAATCGGTTTGCAATACATTGCAATTAACATGGATACTCAACTCAGGTCAAGGTGCAATGTTTAAAGAGACTATAGAAGGCTCAGCCTTGCATAGAGCATCTTCGTCACACCCCTCTTTCCAAAGGATCAGAGCTCATTGTGAATGAGAGGGGTGAAAATTGAACAATCAATCAATCAATCAATCAATCAATCAAACATACAATAATGTTGTTTTAGCAGTGTCTTTGTAAATTTCTCCTTGTTTTTAATATACTGTAGAAAATAGTGTTCTGTTCTAAATCAACAGTAAGAACTATCATAGGTTTTTAGCTATTTTACATGTATGTTGTCATATACAATTTATATTCCAATAGTTTTATTTTTTTTTGAGTTTCTGACATTCTCATCATTAATCCTATAATAAACACGTAAAGGTCAGAAGGCATTTGTTAAAAGCAAATGTAAACTGCAGTGACCCTTTTCTAGCTTAATTTTTGTAAAGATGATAAAATATATGATTAAAAAAACAACTAAGGGGAGGAAAGGGTGCATTTCAGTTTACAAGATCTTCAGTTCTTATTATTTTTAACTTGCCTATTTGCATGAATTCAAAGCCTTTTACAAACAGTGATATTACTAATATTTATAGTACTGCTGTTTCAAATTTAAAATATTAAAATTACATGTAATACTTCACGTACGTGATTTGCCAAAAGAAGCAAATTTCTCCTTTCCACTTTTGATTTACAAGTACTCTTTAAACGTGTATAAGCAAGGAAAGGATTCAGTATATAAAATCAAAGCCTGTCTCATCCCAGTAATGGTTGGAAAATAAGATCAAGAAAACAGAGTATAAAAAAAAAAAGAGTATGACATACTTCGATGAAGAAGAAAGAAAAATACATAGGGAGCATTTCACTTTTAGTTATTTTATAACACGTTGATTCTCCATTAAAACTGGACTTTTAAAATATTTGTAGTTGAGATTATCTAAAAATACAAACACATATTTTGTTACAAGTGAACACTGTTTCCTAGGTCTAACCTAATGTTTTTACTTTGGAACCATGGCTGTTGCCAAGGAGAATTCAGGAGAGGTTACTTGCTATTTTTACTGTTATTTGCAATATCCCTACATGTTGCTGCATAGTGTAATCTCTTCCCTCAGTGCTGTATTTGTCTTTGTCAAATCCCACTACAATTCAAAGAGGAGACTCTGCACACATACTAAAGAATACTTAAAGACTCTTTAGCCTTACTACTGTTCCAGAGGAAGCTAAAACAGGAAAAAGCAATATCTTCTCATTTAAATTTTTTTTTGGTGTGTGTGCATGCATGTGTGTGTACGTGTGTGTGTGCGTGTGAGTGTACATGTTTGTGTGTGTGCAGTGTGCACATTTCTGTGTGAGTCTAGGTGTTTATTTAACAAGGCATATGTTAGGAGGCACAGGACAGGTTAAAGTGTCAGATATAGCCTTCCACCTTATTTGAGGCAGAATATTCACTGCATTGTAATGGAGCAATCACCAAGCTAGGTGACTGATAAGCTTTCGCTGTGTTTTCCCGACTCCCACCCTGCTCATTTCAGGAACACTCTAATCACAAGGAAGAGCCAACATGTCCAGCTTGTCATGTATGCTCTATGGACTCCAAATTAGCATGGCAAGCACTTTCCACTGAACCATCATCTCCCAGGCCAGGAATAAGTTTATTATTCATGTTCCCGTGGGATGTTGTAAATAACTGTCCTCTGAGACAAGCATCAACATCATGGGGGGGGGGGCAGGTTTCAGCCGTTCCTACTTGGAAATGAAAATCCAAGCTGGTCTTGATGACTGCCTAAACCCACCCATTGGAGGGGTTGGAAGGATCATTAAAAAAAAAAGAGTCCAGCCACTGTTCTCCCACCTATTGTATTTCGCTCTACCAAAGAGGCTCTACAGTGTTTACGTCAGGGAGGAATAGAGGGAAGTGGGACCTTCTGTATGAACTTAGGGATGCACTCATGCCTCCTGGGTAAAAGTTTTTCATGTGCAGCTTATTAAAGAAGGAGCAGCCATACTTCTGTAAATAGCCACTCACCTGTGCCCTATCAGGACCTTTGGAGGTGCGGTGCTGTGATTTGCCAATGGAACCAACCTTAGGAATTTAGGAACTTGTTCACTCCTAAGATAAAAATGTAATGTTAATTAATAGAGCATATTTTTGATTCTTGATTTAAGATCAGCCCCTTTCTTACTCTCTGTGGCTATGGATGAACATAAACATCCACAGGTAAAGTCGATTTTTCTATTCACAACATCCCTCCAACTTGCTCATATGCTGCATGCATTTAGTGCATCACATAACAAGTTGCCATGGGATCTATCTCCTTATTTCTATCTACACCCCACAGCAGCAAGGTCCCTGCTGTACAAAAGGATTCCTGTTATTTCAGCATAACTGCAATGTTTTTATGCAGGGTGCTATATTTTAAATGATTACGTTTTTGCTGCTCAAGTAAAATTTTATTTTTTTACACTCTGACAAATTGTCCATTTTGAATGCAGTTTGATCCAAGACACCTTCTGAATTTAATTTTATTAAGTAGCATCTGTAACGAGAATACAAATCATTACGCGTGTGCTGCTGCCAACAAAATGTGCTAGATTAGTAGTAAAGGGACATGTGGAGGTGGAATTGCACCAAAATATTAAAAGCCACGAGTCTGATAGGGATCATGTCTTGAAATGAAATGTGTAGCTGTTTTGGGAGTTTGTTTTAATGTCAGTGTGACACAGCTTGCAATAACCTAGGAAGAGAGTGGAATTTACCATGCAGACTAGGTTGGCCTCAGACTCAGAGATCCACTTCCTCAACCTCTCAAGTGCTGGAATCAAAGGTGTGTCCCACCAGCCTAGCATAGACTTCTCCTCCTCCTCCTCCTCCTCCTCCTCCTCCTCCTCCTCCTCCTCCTCCTCCTTCTTCTTCAAGTTTGTTTGTTTGTTGTTATTGGTGGTGGTGGTGGTGGTGGTGGTGGACTTTTGGGAGGGGGTTTATGTTTTGTTTTGTTTTTTTAGTTTTTTGTTTTTACATTTGGGTTTTTATTGTTATTGTTGTTCTTGTTTTTCAAGACAGGGTTTCTCTTGTAGTCCTCGCTATTCTAGACTCACTTTGTAGACCAGGCATGCCTTAAACTCACCAGTCGGCTTGGCTCTCTCTTCCTAGAGTGGTGGGATTAAAGGCCTGTGGGTATCATGCCCAGATCAGATGTACACTTTTTTATTGCTGTTTTTGTAATATCTATGTAAGTAACTTATACATTTCTCTACCTTTTGTAGATTTTCAAATATATTTATTATTGTAGTCTCACAAATCTTTATATTTCTGTGCTAACAATGGTAATGTAGATCCCAGTTTTTTTTTTTTTTAATGTTATTTGAGGCTTTTCTCCCTTGTTTTTCAGCTTACCTGATGTTCTGTCAAATTTTTATATTATAGAAATCATTCTTCCACTTTGTCAATTCATTTTTATTTCAACATTGCTTTTTTAATTCACATCTGCTCTTATCTTTAATATTTACTTCTCTTAGTTGACACTAGACCAATTTTCTTATTATTTTGTTTATGTATTACTCTGATAAGTATAGGTATATTGCTCATTTGAGATTTTTTTCGTTATTCATGTATGAATTTTTCTTTCAATATTATGTTCATTTATTCTTCATTTTCACGCCCTATGTTAATGTCTTCTCTACATGTTCATATCCCATAACCGTCATTTTTTATTTTAAAGTAATGTATAATTGTACATGCTTGTTGGGTATTCTATAGTATTCCAATGTATATACTCAACATTGATCTGTATTTATTTTCCATTTCATGTAGTTCATCTTAGGTAAATTGTATATGTAAATATAAATATAATATGTCTAGTAATTCAATGATTATAGGATTTTCAATTCACTGATACATATTTGGTAATTATAGCTTATACAAATGTTTTCTATAATATAGTCCCCTTTTTATCTATTTTCTTCTGTTCTCTCTCTGTGTAGCTCTCTATATCTATCATCTATCTATCCATCTTTCTTCTTTATCTATCATCAATCTATCTCTTTATTCTCTATATATCGACACATATATCCTCGTACACTTAAAGGTATATACATAATCATTTAGATACATGTATACATATATATAAAATATAAATATATATATATGAAAGTATATAGATGTTGGTTCATTAGGTTATTATTAAGCAGGGTATTGGACATAATTTAAACATGATATTCCTTACTCACAGTATATGTTCCAATAGCATGTCCACAGAATTTTGCAACCTTCACCCAAATCAAGTATTATCAGCACAATAAAAAATAACAATTGTTTGTGAGAATGTACAGCAAGGGACCACCTACATACTGCTGGTGGAAATGCAAATTAGTACAGCCTTCCTGGAAAACAATATGGAAGTTCCTAAAAACAGAACTAACATATGATCCAGCAAGTCTTCTCCTATGTATATACATATTGGCAATGAAATCAGTGTGTGGAAGAGACGGTTTCAGTGTATGTTTCTGTATCCATGATTACCATATCCTAATGATTTCAAGTTAATCTACAAATAAATTAGTGGATGAATCCACAAAGAAAATGTGAATATGTGTGTGAGTGTGTGTGTGTGTGCAATTAAAAGTTTATCACCATTTCCAAAAAATATTAATGTTCCTCTTATCATTAACTTACAATTACAAACATGTTTAATTATCATGTATTGACCAATTTTTCCATTGTCTTCCTATTATTGATTTCTAGTTTTATGCTACTGTTGATAAATCATTGATTTACTTTAATTTTGCTCAGTTGTGATACTTCAGTGTTTAATGGATGAAGAGATTTATGGGGTTTGCTATTGTTATTTAAATCATAAAAGTATGTTAAATTTTACTGAATTCTTTCTCTAGGAAGAATGATAATATAAATATTCAACATTTTCTAAGACATTTTGAACCTAATATGTGATTGATCGTGGAGAATTCTCAATGAGCCCAAGAGAAATATATTTGGTCTAAAGAGGAAAGAAAGTATATCCTCCAACTGATTTTCTGTTTGATTATGTAGGGTCTAGAGGTGAAGCAACACATATGGATTGCTGGAAATAACTCTATAAGAGTCAGTCCAGAAATTACTCTTACTTTATTCCATAGTGTCTCGTGGCTTTGGCTTCTTCCTACCACTCAATGAAATCAGCTATAATGTTATAACTAGGGAAAGACATCAGTCAATTTTTCCAACAGTGTCTATCATGACTGCTGAGGAAAGCAGGCACTTGGAGAGCTAGCTCATACTTTTCACATGAAAGCAATTATGAGCAGAAAGGTCATCATTTTTTAAATAAAATTATTCAATTAAAAATATTTATACTTTCAGAGTTTCATACATGTGTTTGATATATTTTGATTATTCAATCTCTTGATGCTTACCTTCTAGACTTCCTTCTGCCTCTCTTCTACATTCCTCTAAATTTCATATCTTCTTTTGTTGTTGTTGTTGTTGTTGTTGTTGTTGTTTACTTACTTATTTGTTGTGTTATTTACCTGCAACCCAGTGAGGTATGAGAGCACATTGACTCGCTTGATCTTGTTCAGATCTTGTGAATGCAATACCACTCTCTGTGAGTTCATGGGCCCAATATCTCTGCCCTGTCCACAAGACAGACAAATTCACAGCCGTCTTTCACACCTCTATCTTTTATAAACTTTTGGCCTTCTTTTCCATGGTGTCTGTGCATCTTCAGGAAACAAGTGTGTGATATAGATCTTACAATTAGGAATACATTTAATTTGAGACATCTGGCTACAGAGAATTGGAGTCCATTACCAGCATGTCAGGCATGGTGCTTGAATAGTAGCTGATGGCTTATATCAGCTCCACAAAGACAAAACACAGAGAGAGAGAGACTTCAGAATGGCTTGGGCTCTTGAAATCCCAAAGCCCATCTGCAGTGATACACTTCCTCCCCCGAATAAGATCATGTCTCTGAATCTTTCCAGAACAATTTTACCAACTGTGACCACCCATGCAAACATATGAACCTACGGGGTGCGTCCTCATTGAAATTACAGGGGTATACTCATTGCCTCACAGAGAAACCCTGCATTCCTTCTCAAAAATAATAGGACTAACAACCGACAATGCAGCATGAAAAACCCCACATATGCACAGGCACATACATAAACATACCCAGTAGTGTTTATATATGGCATCATTTATACTAATATAATATAGGAGCAGAGAAGAAAATGCACAAATATAAAACAAGATGGCTTAGCCACTAAAGACTCCTGTGTCAAGTCAGATTACTCTTGACTAGAGTTCATACTCTGGAGCCCACAGGATGGAAATGGAGACCCAGTGCTCTCCTGAAACTTGTCTCCTTAACTCCCACATGCACACAATATGGCTTGTACTTGCCCACAAGCACAAACTCAACACACAAAATGAATACATGTAAACAAAATTCTGCTTCCTTCTCTGTCCTTTCTTTCCATGACCCATTAATCAACTATATTAGATTCTTGTTTGATCTGAGACTTGCATTTTAATGTATAAAAGGAAACACGTTTTTGATCGTTTCATCTATGAACTAAGATTACATTTCATTGTAAATATATAATCAACTCACTGCAGAGAAAAAGGTTTCCATGGTGTTAAGGCTGTAACAAAGTAATTCTGTATAAAAATACATTTTGGACTAAAGAAAACTAAAATTACTTTCCCCTTCAATGCAATGAAAATTAATGTCCTTATGGAATTTTCTTCTTACCATATAACTATGCCTGTCCTCAGTGAACCATAATTCTTCACTCTCTTGAAAGTACCAGCAATCTATTGCCCTGTCTGTGTAATGCTCTCTAGCCATGCAAAACCTCCTGATGCTTTCCTCTCTGTCCTCTTCCACTGTCTGATTTGTAGCAGAGTGATCTATCTCAGCTGCCAGCGTAGTGCTGAAAGTGGAGTCCTAGCACTGCGAGACTGTATATTCTGCCCATTTCTGGGTGGAAATATGTAAGTGTTAAGTGTCTGGGGTCAAGATAGTATCCTGTTCATGTTCATGGGTGGCTTATGTAGCCATGTCTACCAACAAATTTTCTTTAGAAAATGCACTCTTGCTTCAAGGAGAAACTTACCAAAAGCACATGTAAAATGTATAAATTGAATACTTCAAGTTCAACTAGCTGTTGGAATATTTTATCCACTTTAAATATGGAGGAATAGCATATTTCAATTAACTACAAATGCTACTTTATGTTTTTATTTCAAGTATAAGTAATATCTCCCCATGATCCCTGTCTTTTTGTTTATGACTTGTTATTAAGTTAGCATTTACTGGGTTTTCCTATGGTCTAGAAAATAATTTTAGAATTCTGGGATATGAAAAAAAATTAGATAATACTTTACATTCAGGATTTTTAACAATTTCCCTTCCTTCTTAACCAATATCCAGTATGTGTTTTTTCTATGTCTCATAAGTATAAATAAATCTATAGCTTTTGACACACTTCTCCACCTCATATACAATATACTTATAGAATTTTACGTTCAGCATATACTCAAAGCCACTCCTCAGACACCATCTCTGGCTTTCTTTCTCCCATACACAATAACTACTCAAGATCTAAAACTTTTACTTTCCTGTGTTCTCTTCTTCTGAGCTTTTAACTCAAGCTCCCACTATCTCTTAACTGATTCTATCTGAAAACTCTTCTCCAGACTTTCTACCCTTGGGGAATTCAAGACCACAGTCCATTCTCACACAGAGTAGCTAAGTGGATTTCTCAAAGCTTATAACTGTTTTTATTTTTTTCTGTTTTAAAACTCTATGTTGAATCACCATTAAAGGCATGATAAAGAACATCCGAATGCATTAGAATTCTCTGTCAGCTTCCAGCTCTCTTAACTATTTCATCCTGGTTCACTACTTTATATTTTATTTCCCTAAGTAATTCTGTCTGGTGATTTCTCTGCATAAATTTTGATTGCATTTCTAATCCCGTCAAAGACTCACATCAAAAAAAGAGTACCACCAAAATGACTGTCCTGTTTTTACTACTCCTATAAAATACACTCTTTCCTTAAGAAGTCATCACATTTGTTTTTTTATACATATACAAGCAAGCATGTAGTATGAAATGATATAGGGAGAACAGAGGGCAATTTGAAAGTGTCAGTCCTCTTTCACTGTGTGTGTCTAAGAAACAAAACTCATGTAAGGCCTGGCTTGACACACAAAGATTAGGCTTGATCTCAAGACTTAGTACACCTTAACCATGTATCTATAGTTACTTAGGGTTGTTTTATCTTATTTTACCTTTTTAGACAGGAACTCATATTAAGCCTCCTGTGTGCTATGGTTATATGTGTGACTCTCCATGCCCAGAGGTACTGTTGTTAGTAATAGTTCATGATGATTAGACACACAAAGTGCAGTGGACCTTCATACGTTCTTATGGAAGGAAAGGTGAAATTATAATATCTATTTTTTTCTTTTAGAAAGTTTTTTTTTTAATTTAAGAATATTTGAATGAATGGGTTTCAAATATGTCTGTAATCAACAAGTTTTACATGGTAGCACTGCTTATTCTTGATGAATTAGGTTTTTAAGGAGTAAATTTAAAAGTATAAAAATAATTTAAGAAACTTGTTTTAAAATCCTTTTTATTTGCTCAATAGCTATGGATATATAAGCAATTGGACTAGGTGATTAAAAACAAAGCAAAAAAGGCACTAGATTACGAGGAACTGGTGAGGTAGATGTTGAATTGTGAAGATTAAGGGGGAGATAAGAGTTGAACATGATCAAATTGCATTGTAAGAGATTATCATAGAATAATAAAAATATTTTTGAAAAGCCTCTTGTGTTATTGCTAAAAGAAGAAACATACACATAAAAAGCAGTTATAAACATGTATTGGTATTTTTATATATTAAGTCCCCACTGTTGCCTTAAGACAATACAAAACTAAACAATTTAAAGAAAAATATGACACTCACATTATCATTAGAGACATAAGGAATTAATATGCATCTCTAATCTCGAATTTTAGCTAATAATCTAAGTACTAAACTACTTGAGAGAAAATTTTGTGATTGTGTAAGGATTTCTGATGAATAAATGTAATATTAATACAGTAGTAACTAGGAAGCATAATAGAAATACTCCTTAAGAATTATCAGCTATATTAATATATTTTATGGTCCATTAGGTGTTTCCTTGAATAATTAATATCTGAGAAATTGGTATGCATCATACACTGACTGACTTACATATACAACAAAAATTCCTAAAATAAAACTTCCAATCACAGATATATTTCCATTTTTTTTGAGCCAAATTATCAAAAGTCATTTTTCTAACACTATTTTACTGTTTACCAAAATAGACTGAACCTAGATTTTCATACCATAGTAATGGAGATTAATGATGGAAGGGTTTTTCTGCTTTCCTGGAAGCAAGAAAAATTGATGTTCAATGGGATTCTCTGTGTAGTGAGCTTATCACTCCAGCTGCCCCTCTGATCACCCGATGTCGGCACATTTCTCTCTGCTACACCAATCCAGCTAGAGCTATATTTATCAACATGTGAGGTTTTGTTCAGCAAGTCAAATGTACTTCTAAATCTGTATGCTAAAGTAAAATATGTTTGCTGTATAAAATTGAATTTGCTTTCTGAAGTAATTATCAATCAATGAAATTCTTAGGATAAGAATTGTATTAAACATTTGTATATTCTGTGAAGGTAAACAAAAGCCTCCTTTCTAATAATAGTTCCTTAATATTCACAAAATTAAGCTACTCCCTATTGTTAATTTTTTCTAATTTAAAGTGTCAGCCTTAGGTGCTCATTAAAGAAAAAGGGAAGTTTATAATTTATTCATCAGTTAATACTTGGAATGATGGTCTGACTTTTAAAAATAAATATGCTTCTGTACCTCGGCATAGTTCTTCAGTAGGGACATAAAAATACAGCAAACTTCATGGTTTTATTTTATTATACAGGTGGTATAAAGCTGAATATATAAATTTTATAATCAAAATGTTTCATAATGATTAGTTTATTGGGCTTTTATGTGCTTTAAAAGCATTAAATATTGAGTGTAATAGATATCATGATATATATTTATATATAATATGACTTGCACATAGTTAAAAGTACAAGGTATTAATATGAAAACATTTTACTATAGAGTAAAAACATAATGGCACTAGTAAATAACTTATTCCAGCCTTATAATCAAGGCTAATATGAGGCTAATTTTCAATCTAAGTCATTAAAGTCTAAAGCCTGCATAATAAGTGAAAATAACAATATTCTGCATGTAAAATATTTTTATAATTTATGCTTCTAGGAAAGGTATATGCTATAGATCATTTAGTACTACTACTACTACTACTACAACACACACACACACACACACACACACACACACACACACACACACACACCCTAGGTCTTTATAAGCAACCAAAGGTTCAAATAAGCTAGATCAAGCGATGAAAGAAATTTAAACGGCCAATCATCCTTCGCTGAGAGAAGGATGCATGGCTTTATAAGGCACTCTTCAGATGTATGTTCTTCATAGATCAGCGTGGCCTGGAAGATGATGAGCCGATTTCTACTTGAGACACTAGAATTAGGAATGAGATCTTTCTGAAAAGCAATCCCAAAGGTGATCAATTTCAGGAAAACAAAATATCTAGCCACATTGGATCCATGTTTTTGTTTTTTTTTTTTTTTTTAAGTTTTGAATGGTCACTTTTTAAAAGTTTTTTATTTGAAACTCATTGGGATAATATAGAACCCAAAGCATGCAAATGGTATTAATTACCCTTTGAATACACTTAGATGTCACTGAGATAAAAATCATTACAAATGACATGGGAAGTAATTTTTCTGTCTGTAGCTTTAGCACATTGCTAAAAATCTCTGAAGCCCCCTCTCTTTATGACCTCTTGATTTTAAGCATTTAATGTTATTATTTCACATATTGTTAGTTTTCTCTGCTTCTTCTTGACAGTTTCAGTTCCTCATTAGTGTGTGTTTTTTAATTTAATTTTGTAATGTTTAAGCATTTAAAAATAAAGCAATTCATTATCCTTCATTTTGTTGTCTTTACCTTATACTGTTCCTAGAAATCGTTATTTTAAAATCTTATTTCTAGACAATAATGGCTTGATGGTTTGCTTTTGTCTGTTTAGTTAAAACCTTTGAACATTCGAATGCATGGCAAAGGAGTCAGTAATTAGATGAGGTAGAAAACCCAAGACAAAGATTTCTAAAGTGTATTTTAAAAGTACAGACTGACTTGATTGATTCTTTAATACTTCTGCAAGTTTTCTAGTTTAATATACTGAGAAATCTCAGTTCCACGCTTCTTCAACCTTGGTACCTAAAATATAAACCAGTTAAAACCACAGGATCAGCAGTCCTGCGTACTCTTCTATGGAAATGTCTGAAACTGAGGAAAGTTGTATGGCTCAAATATCATATCTTATAATATGAGCTGGTAATTTTAACTAATGTACCATTTTTTAAAAATAACAGTGTTTGTTATTGAATTTCTTGAAAGAGGCATGTGGATTATAGGGACGAAAGGATCATTCGAAGCCTTTAAAGGCAAAATTAAAGAAGAAACAATTATTAGATAAATACCTGCATAAAAATATTGGTTTAGTGCATTTATCAGATATGTACATATTTAAGTGATCTCTTGACGATATTTTGCCCTTTACTATCTCTTATTTGCTAATAATTTGTGAGAACGACTCTAAATTCCCACAGGTAGGTGTGTGTGCCCCAGACCAGTACTTCTGTCTTCCGCTCAGTCATTTGAGAAACGTGTTGGTCCTCTACGGCACAAACCTTTTCTGAACCAAACTTTCTATTAGGATGTGGGTAAAACTTGAAGCATTGACACTCCACAAACAAGATTATTTGGAAAAGGTAATACCTTCTGTTAAACTGTGCTTCAAAATTCTGTTTACCCTACAGCGGAATGCGGTGCATCTGCAACAAATAATGAAGGCATTCTACTCTCTCCAAATTACCCACTGAACTACGAAAACAACCATGAATGCATTTACAGCCTCCAGGTCCAGGCAGGAAAGGGCATCAATATTTCAGCCAGAACATTTCACTTAGCGCAAGGCGATGTTCTTAAGGTAAGTGGACCACTGTGTTGTATTTTGATCATTAAGTACGCTTTATTAAATATGTTGACACTAAATTGTACAAGTAATAAAATGTAAGTTCATTCAATCCCTCATAAATAACATTCCTACTCTTATTTTACTTGAAACAAAATATTTTTGCTTCCAGTGCTTTTTATAACAAGAAATCATAAATTTTTGATGATGAAGTATTTGTTTCACTATAACCAGAATAAGGAAATTTAAATGCAAAATTCCTCACTCAATAAATATTAGGGATTAAAAATAACATATTAGTGACTATCTCATTAAGAAAAAGCATAATGGTAACTTGTTTTATATCACAAGTTTTGCTATTTTTAATAAGTGATAACTTGTGTTTTAACTTTGATATTCAGCATGCAAAATTATTTGTATTTTAACAGATATCTACTAAGTAAAATTATTCTTTATAAGTATGGAAAAACTTTTAAAAATATGACATAAGCCACTTTTATGTATATTTTCAACCAAACAAATTAATGTCTATAAATCTAGAAAATATACTTTGTTCTTAATATTTACTGTTAAAGTGTTTAGATAAAAATAATGATATAATGAAATGTCCTTTTAAATAATATGTATAAAATATGTCTTTCATTGTAATGTTTGAATAGTTACTGATTTGCTTTTTACAATATGAATGTTTTGGTAAATATAGCTTATAGCAAAATATACATGACCAGATTAAAACAACTACTTCCATAAGACTATATTAATACTTTAAAGAATGATTCATGTTTTTTAATCATCAACATTTTCTTATCAAGACAAGGAATTAAAAATATTTACATTTTTACAAATTTTGAAACAAAGTTACATGTCCCATGTTGACAGTGGTGGATGTCTTTTGTCGATGTTGTGATTACTAACTCATTGGTTATTTCTTTCATTTACAAAAAATCATATCATTTGATAGTAATTGATAATTTCCTAACACAAGCAATGTGTATGAACTATATAGTTTTTTGAAAGATTGTTGAATTACAATTAATGTATACAATATCAATTTGAAATAGGACTAATAAATGCATTCCAGATTTGTATATGCCCAGCATGAAATTTCACTATATAAAATCTTTTCAGTTCCAACTCACTGTTCAGATTTCCATGTTTAAATAATTTCCGTTTCCTACTTGGCAAGATATCTCAGATTGCTTTTAGTATTCATGAGGCCATCAGCCAGATTCTCAGCACCTCAAATAAATAATGCTTGCAGTAATAGAATTAATCGAATGTTTCTCCATAGACTTGAGGTACTGATTTATTTAATTTAGGATAGTGGAGAAATACATTAACGCCTAAATGAGGTATGTAAACCCAGCCACTAGGCTATATCAAACACCCAGCACTAACAATGTGTTTATGAGGTAAACATCAGGAAATGCTTTCACACAGCTACCTATCTTCTTTACAACCACCCTTTATAAAGTAGTTTCCTCGTGTCCCTTTGTGATGCTTTTGCATTTTTTTATCCGTGACTTTTGCATACCAGATGAAGTTTGTTATTTAGAAAAACTGCATTTTATGTAACAGATGATATCTTTTTTAAGCAGAAGTTTCAGTTGATGGCTTCTGGTGGGGGTGCTGGTGGGTGGTGGGTAAGGACTCAGTTTTCTTTTGGGGCTAGACACCAGGAGTTTGACCATGTTCCAGTGAGTATATGGGTAAAAGAAATTGCACTTGTTTGTTTTTATTTTTTGTTTTGTATTTCTTTTGTTTTCTACTTCTCCTTTCTTGGGGAGGTGTGGGGAGGAGCTCACACATGCTAGAGGATATACCTAGAACTGGAATGTGAGTGTCCTCAGGTTCATGGTGCAAAATTGCCAAATAATCAATAAAAAACGTTATGAAAAAATCAGAATATTTCTGATATGTTTCTCAGAGTGGTTTTACCACTGGTGTCTTCTAGATTTCGAAATCTTATATATTGATCATATGCTTTTTACAAATATTTATTTTTTTTCACTTATGTATGAATGCTCTGTCTGCATGTATACCTGCATACCAGAAGAGGGCATCAAATCCCTTTGTAAGAACGGTCATGGGCGACCATGTGGTTGCTGGGCATTGAACTCAGGACCTCTGGAAAAACAGATAGTGCTCTTAACCACTGAGCCACCTCACCTGCCCTAGTGTCGTATTGTATTTTGAAGAGTACAAGAGTGTAGTATTGAGTAATTATTTAAGAGGAAGGGGTGAAGAGAGATGAAGGAAGACCAAGAAATCTCCGGGCTCTATGGTGATGCAGTTACTAACCTATCATTTAACAGTGGCCTGCAGGTGCCACTACAACTGAGCACCACTACTCCCCCTACTTATTCTAATGCAAATCATATTTGAACCTACCAATTATTGGTATATTATTTTCTGTTTTCAACCTAATAAGTACCTTTTGTCTATTCAGTATAGGACACTGAGCTATACAAGATGCCATGTAAAAGACTCATGACCATAACTTTGTTTGTTTGTTGTTGTTTTCCCCTATGTATGAAGGATATCAATACTTATAGCTTTGCCAGTTTCCTGGTAAAGCCAGGAAAATATCTTGTCCGTTTTCTAAATATTAGATTCCTATCAGAACACCACTCTATGTTTAAAAATGGAAGTTTCTGTCTTAGAAACCTGAATGAGAACCTAATTTATTAGTTCTTGTCTTAACTAATCTAGATTGCTTCAGATCTGACTGGAATCCATTCTGCTGTTTCTTCTTCTCCATGGCTGTAGGCTATGGCAGGAACACGGATAATTTCTTTGCTTGCCCTTACTTGGAAAATGTACTAACAGACAATCTATATATTTCAATTAACTGTTATAGAAAGTCTTTGGTATACTTAGGTTGAAACAACCAAGAATAAATGTGCAGTATCTAATACAATAATAATCAGAACTACTATTTCTGTTTTTATGCTTGTTTCTACTTTTACATAATGCTTTGTTTAAGTAAGAGTGGGTAGCAGAGGTTGTGAGGCAATCTTTTATTTTATTTTATATTTTACTTATCACAGCTTAAATGGTAGTTTAAATCTCATTTCTTATTCAAGACTTAAACTAAGTGAATGATTATGACTTCCTTTAAAATACAATAGAGGATAGCAGAAACAATTTCATGTTTACCAATCATAAATAGCAGGAAAATGGGATAAATTTCTTTCTTGCTGTATTATTTTCTTTCTTTTATTTATTCATTTATTTTTTTTTCTGAAATAGTGTCTCTGTATCCTAGGCTTCCCCAGAATTCGCTATGTAGACCTGGCTTGTCCCAAATTCATAAAACTCAGCCTTTGTTCCCCAGTGCTGGTTTTAAAGGCCCGTGCCATTATGCTGGGCTATCTTTTACTTTTTTAGTGGAGTGTGTATGTGTGAGTGTGTGTGTGTGTGTGTGTGTATGCTTGTGTGTATGTATATGTACATGTATGTTCATGTGCACCAACATGTATATTTGCACCCAATTCATTCTGTTTCAACCACACCCTGAAAAATAGGTTTCCTCCTATTTTTTATTTTTTATTTTAAAACCACTGATTTTCACTTGTGCAGACTATGTAGTCATTGGTTTGGAGTATATTTAACCTACAAATAGGCACACTTTCAAAGAAAACTGTCATATGTTTCATATAAATGTCATATGAAAATAAAATAATTAGACATAATCATATATAATATATTACACATATACATATGATATATTTTAAAAAGAAATATGACAAATATAATGTTAGGTTACATAGTAGCATACTAGTGTTCTTGAAATATATCATGAATATTCTAAAACTATTATTTGAAAATAAGCTTCTTAAATTTTAAGTCTTGACAAAAACAGAAAAAAATTCAAGTAGATTCATGCAAGCTGAAGTTTCACACTGAAAAGAAGTTATTCAGCTGTACTTTCTGTTAATGGAGATTTGAGATAACTTCCACATGTTTTATAAAGGCCAGATTCAATCAAAATAATGATGAGAGTTTCTCTGTCTCAATCCTGTGCAAAGGAAGTAACCACACATCACTTGCTCTTAACTAATCAGGTGCTTTCCTATTACTTTAACCAAACAGATTTGTATTTTTTTTCTTTCATTTTTCAAAAGACTTACTACAGTTTATGGAAAGGAGCGCTCCCTGAGAGTAACATAAAAAATGAACATTGTAATGATTGCTAAAATAAACTCTTAATTATAATTTAACCTTGACAAAAATTATGTTTACAGTGTCTTAGGAAAACCTCTATGAAGTGCTGTCTTTCCCCAAATCTAAATGCAGTGGTATCACTTTGGTATTGGCCACAGATTATAATATCATGCGAAACTGCAAGCACTACACACAGAGTCTGGCCTCACTTGCTCTTCTAGTCATCAAGTAGCCTTAACTGGAAATGGGCTGTGTCTTGGATATGATATCGCAATTAGTACCAAATGTCTTGGAAATATTTTTGTTGGTAAAGTCACTGATGAAATCATTTACCAAATATTAAGGTTGCAATAAAACCATATTCTCTTCTTTTTTTTGGTTGTGAGCATAGCCTTTAGCAGCTGAGTCATCTCTTCAGCCCAAAACCATATTCTCAATTAGCATTTCCTCTTAATAACCAAAAATATATTTTTTACTGTGATTAATTTTCATCTGTAATAAAAATTTACATAGAGAAAGGGTTGTCAAAAACAATGAAAATGCTGTATAAGAATTTATGTTGCATGGATTTCTTACTAATCAATATTACTTTTTTTTTTTTTTTTTTTTACTTTTACAAAGGAGGTTTTGTGCTTCTCTGAAGTCAGGTATAAGGAAGGAAAGCCTACCACCAAATTGGGCTTAGAGCCTGTTGTTTTATTTGGTTGCTTGTTGTTTTAAATAGACAAGGGGTCTGGAGTCTCCTGTTTACCTAGAATAACCTTGAACACTTCAGTTCAAGTGATCCTCCTGCCTCACACCCCTTGGGGTAGCTAGGACTACAAGCACGTCCCTAACAGTAACTAGCATCTGGTTTTGTAAATAAAATATTGTTGGAAAAAAGCCATGTTCACTCATTTACATATTGTCTGTTCTTTTGCTCTAAGAACAAGTCTCACTAAAAGGTACTAAGGACACTAGGGGCCCAAAAGGGCTTAAATATTTATCTGACCCTGTCCATAGAAGTTTGTGAAACTTTGAATACAACAACAATTACTTTAAAACACTTATAACTGGGTGTAACTTGGACAAACTCACCAAGTTTGAAAGCAGAACGTGGAACACTCTCATAAGGTCACCACTCATATTTGCCAACACTACATGCTATTCACTAATAATCTCTTCTTCCTACCCCTTCATAAGCACTCCAAAGGTCATGATGGTGGCACCACCCTAGACATCAGGAATGCCACTTCAGTCTCATTATTAATAACCTGTAACTTCTTACAGAGCGTTAATGTTCCATTGAAGGTCTAACCTCTTCTGTCATCAGAATCGTTGAACAGTAAACCCTTCACTTTGACCCAGTTTTCTTACTGAAACATAACACTTCATATCACTGAGCTAAATAACTGAACTCAAACAAAATTAAATCCCTATTGTATTTCCTCTTATCTTAGGAAAAAATATTATATTTAGGATAGATAATTTTCATGGAAAAAATCATTTGAAAAACCCATTCTTCCTTTGACATTCATGCTTTGATAGCTAATTCACCATATTTGAAGAATGAATTTACAATTCCAAATAACTCAATTAAAAAAAATTCTAGTTTCAGCAGAAGAAAACACATGGAGGTTTCAAAGGTGATTCAAGAGTGCATGTCTGACTTCTTTCTTTTACTATTTTATGTTTATTTTTTGACTATTTAATTCACCTAAAAACCTTATTTGCTAATTCCTTTAAAAAAAAAAAACTGATGAAGAGATAGCCCAGTGGTTAAGTGCACCTGTTGCTCCTTGCAGAAGGTCCAGCTCCCACATGGATGGTTCTCAGCCATCTGTGAGTCCATCTTCTGACCTCTTTGGAGACCAGGCACTGAATGGTGCACATACATACATGAAGGCATATAGAATTTTTAAAAAGTTGATGTTAAAATCCTTAAAAAATGCAAGCAGAAGTCTTCAAATGCTCAATATACCTGACGACTCACAGCGAGGGCTTGATAGATGTTGAGCAGGCTGTCAAGCGAGGCTTGGCCTGATTCCATGAAGGAAGCTCTGCCTCCAGTCATTGATTTCAGCCTCTGATTAGACTGAGTATTGGGACAGAGCGAGATCAAGATTTAGCTACTCATGGTGCCATAAGGGCAAATTAACTGAAATTGTTGAGCAAGTGAAAGTGTGGACAGAGAATTCCATAGACGAAGTTATCATATATTGTTTCTCAAAATGATGTAAGAAAAATTATGTTATTTTTATGAATAGATACTATTGAGTAAAATAGACACCTAAATATTTTTTATTTTATTTAAAATGGGAATACAAAGGATAATCTGGAAAACTGTTCTGGTTTTTTTTTTTTTTTTTCCTGATTGGATCAAATTTCATCATCGTTTTATAGTATAATCTACTTCTGTGTGACAAGAACATTTGCTTTGGTTTGTTTTCTTAGTTGTATGTTTACCTTCATGGTTAATTTAACAGCAATCTGTCTTTGGTTGCTCTGCTTTGGCTTCTTATTATCTTTATGTTTCACAGAAATATGTGTTACTGTATTGGAACACTTTTATTTGCAAGTTCAGCAGCATCACCTGATTACTGTAATGCTCTTTAAAAAAATATTTTTGAGTAAAACATTTCCTTCTCACTTGGGTTTATTGGGTGTGTAAGTAGTACTAAAATTTCATACCAGGATGATCAAGCTCTTGTCATGAAGTTTTCACCCCATTTTCTACTGACCTTCTGAATCTATCTTCCTAAAGAGTAGGTTGTGGGGTTTTGTGACTGTTAAATAAGCTCAACTGGAAGAAAGATCACTTTTATACCAAAATACCTGTTCTTTTCCTACTCATTTTCAAATATTATACTGTAAAATATGTTTTGAAAAGTATTTTGAGGTTTATTTTCTTAAAGGAAACTATACCTTTACTTGAAATTTAAAAAAAAAAACTAATAGGTTTTTCCTATTAATTTTCCTAATATATATATGGATATATATATATAACTATATACACACACATATCTCTGTTGCGACAGCTAATATTGAGCTATTTTTGATAAATTTATTTATTCTAATAATGGTATCTTATGGCCTTTTGATAAAGTTATATACATTTCTAGCACAGAATAGAAGTTGGGGGGTTACTTGGTTACCAATTACATTGTTAAATACGAGGGCTATGAAAATACATCAAATAAAGGCTGATGAGCCTATTATCATATTATTAAGTATTTTGGTGTTTTATTATTAGGGTAATTTTAGAAAATAATATTAGGACATTCTGTAAATAAATTAACATTAAATCTAAAAAAACATGTTTTAATTTTTTTTCATTTAAGTCTATTAGTTGTATAGTTTTATTTGGTTGGTTGGCTTTACTTTTTAACACTGGCTCATGTACTCCATGCTAGCTTTCAGCTCTGCGATCATCAAGTCTGGCCTTACATTTCTGATCCCTTATCTCTACCACACTAGTATAATTGCTTACCTTTTCTTTTCCATTTATTTGCCAACCTTGACAAATTGAGAGTTCTTACACATGGTAAAATAATCAATAATATCTTGTATACCAAGATATTTTGAAAAGTAGAGGATATTAAAGGAAATATTCGTGACTACATAGACAATATTTACAAAAATAAAATTCACAGAACTTCTGAGTGAGAGGATTTGATTATAAAGGAGTGGCTGTAAACATAGGATTTATAACTATATAATACATAGCATCATTAATATAATATGTTCAAAGAAGCCTGAAAATGTTGACCATTGAAAAACGCACAGAGTATATTTTACTGTCTTTAGCGATCGGGTACCATTGTTGACTATCGTAGTTAAAAAAGGAAAAGATGAAAATGTACGGAATCAAACAACCAAACAAAAAACATTTCAGAATAAATCTCCACATTTGTTTTAGTTTTGCTTAAGACAAATAAACTCTTTTGTTGTTGTTGTTGTTGTTGTTGTTTTTCGAAACAGGGTTTATCTTTGACCTTGGCTGTCCTGGACTCGCTTTGTAGACCAGCCTGGCCTCGAACTTACAGCGATCCGCCTGCCTCTGCCTCCCAAGTGCTGGGATTAAAGGCGTGCGCCACCACACCCGGCTGAAGCAGATAAACTCTTACTGGTAACTAAAATAGAAAGTTATGTATATGATTTGGATTCCCTAGGGGTCGAAGTTGTCTCATCATCTCAGGAGATCTGTCCACATAATACCAATGACCGATACAATGATATAAGTTCTATATCATTGATATAGATATAAGTAATTATGTAAGTAAATGATAAAAAGAGAGACTACTGTTACTTATTCGTAGATATTCAGACCTGCTAGCTTGAATTTTAGATGCCTACTTCCTCATTTTCTCTCTTATTTCCATGTTCCCTTCTGTGGAAATTTAAAATGTAAGGAAGCTCTAAGAGCCTACAGACTGCACAGAAACAGTTACAAGTGCAAAGAGCAGAAAGGTCCCCAGTACCACAGATATCAGAATTTCTGTTTAGACAAAATTAGGTCAATGTGGTAAGAATAGAATTTGTATGGATCATGGAAATTTGAAAAGGCTGTATTTGTATGTAATGTAAATTAAAATCTACCTTTGTTTTCTTTATAGCATTTAAGCCTAGGTTGGCAGCAAGAATATTTAAAACCTAAATCCATATGGGTGATGCACACAGTTATTCTAGGACTCAGGAGGCAAGTTTAGGCAGATATCTATGAATTTTATTCCAAATTTGTCTCCAAAATAAAGCAAAACAAACAAGCAAAATCTAAAACAAAATGTAAAAAAAATAAAATTCCCTAAAGATAGAAATAAAAAATTCATTCTTCAGTAAATTTGTTAACTGAAATAAAAAACGAAGTTTTAATTAACACAGGCAACATATTTAAACTTGAAGGAATACTTTAAGATAAACTTTAAATTTGAATATATTTCTCAATTATTGACAAACCTTAAGAGTATAACTAGTGGACCCTCTCTCCTAGAAAAAGACTTAGTAATTACACCAAATGGTTTTTAAATTTATGATATGGATAAAATATATGAAAAGACCATAGTTACTACAGACAACCTAGTTGTTAGTAACAAAATTGTATTGGAAGATGGTCTACAATACAAAGGAAAGATGTTGCCTTAAGTCCTATAGGAGAAAATGACAATATAGTTTAGGATTATTATGAAAAATTACTCATCACAGGTTGACAAAAACTATTCAGTTGAAATGTAAGGAAACCAAATCTCCAGAGAAATTCTAAGATTTGAATAAAGTCTTAAATGTACAGACAGAGTGCTCTAAGCAAGGGTGCAGTGAAACTAAGAAACCCTAACTCCATAGGTTGAAAGATATTTAATAGGGATCAGATGCCAAGGCTCTCTCCTGAGGGATATCACATAGAGAATGGTAGAAAAGCAAGCAGAGTTTGTATGACAGAAGGTTGGGATCTTTACACTGGCACAGGTTATTCATATTGACTGAGAGTTAGATGCCCTTGCCCAAAGTAGTTGACCTCTGGGGCAGATTAAGGAAAGTTCTTCCTTAGGGGAAACTGCCTTAGGACATCTACTTTTCTGATATAAAGAAACCTGCCATTCAAAAACATTTCTCTTCTTTAACTGACCCAAATCTTTCTGTTTAGGACAATGTCACCACCCCATGGCATTTGTCTTGGACCTAATGAGAATTATTCTTTATTAACTAAATCAGAAATATTAAGAAAAACTTCACAACACCTTATAAAATTATCATACCATTAATATTAAAACCTAGTAAATAATAGGTATAAAATTAAAATTCTTTACAAGTTTTTTTAGTTATATGATACATTCTGCAAAGATGTCTTAGTTAATCTGTTACTGCTATGATAATAAACTATGACCAAGATAAATTATACAACAAAGAATTTATTTCGTGCCTAGTTTCAGAGGGTGAGTCTATGACCATTATGGTGGGAGGCACGGCAGTAGGCAGGCAGGCATGGAATTACAGGAGTATTTGATAGCTCACATCTTGAGATACAACTGTAAGGCAGAGAGATGAGATAGGGGAACTGTGAACTGTGTACGTCATTTGGAAACTTAAAGTCAACACTCCAAAAGTCAACTTTCCTCCAAAAGGCCACACTTCCTAGTTCCTTACCAACAATTCCCTTAGCTGGGGACCAAGCGTTCAAATGTACTAGTCAATGTTGTCCATTACCATACAAAACACCATATTATGTGGGTTACGTTCAACTAGACATACATATAAATATGTCAAATAAGCTCATCTTATTTCATAACCTCAGCATTAAGAAGAGAAAAACAAATAGGAATGTAATACAGTAAATCTTCTAAACCGTGCATCACAGAAGGAAGGATATAAAGTTTATCATGTTGTCATATAACATTTCTCATTTACTTACTGTTTATAATTAGTGCACTTTAAACTTCATATTTTAGTTTTATGCCTTTCTGATAGTTTTATATATTTGGTTCTTGGGACTGATGCATAGTAGGCGAACACTCTACCTATAAAATACATTGCCTTTCCTTAATTTTTGTTTGTTTGTGACAGGGTTTCTCTATGTAACCCTGGCTGTCCTGCACTAGCTGTGTAGAACAGACTGACAAAGAACTCAGAGATCTGCCTTCCTCTGCCTCCCAAGTGTAAGGATAACAGGTATGTGACACCACCATGCAGCACTAACTTAATATTTTTAAGACATAAGAAATGAAACCAGTCAACAAAAAGGATTAAATTATGAAAAGTGTACTGGAGGTAATAATAATAATTTTGAATTTGTTATGAGAAGGGTGTTTTTATTAATTGAGAAAGTAGCAAAACAAAGAAACGAAGAAACAGATTCTTACTAACCAATTTTGTAAACTAATCTTTTTTTTATTTTTTTGTAAACTAATCTTAAAGGTTATTTTAAATTTTAACATACATGTGATACACAAGTATTGTGGCCTCAGAAACAAATTTATACAGTAGTTTAGCTTTTCTTAAGAGGCTAAAAAATTAGTCTAGTAATTTTTTGAAGTTAAGAATTATTCATGTGGAGTCTAATGTTCTGGCTTGTGAAACTCATTTATTCAGTTGCTCTTCAGTAATACTTGCTTTGGAACAATGCAGATATTTCCTAGTCTTTGTAGATATACATACATACTTGGGAACTGGCTACATGGGCCCCACTTATATTTTAATTATAAATGTATTTTGCAGATTTACGATGGAAAAGACAAAACAGCACACCTGTTGGGTGCTTTCACAGGGGCGTCTATGCGAGGACTGACACTCAGTAGCACGTCAAATCAGCTCTGGCTAGAGTTTAATTCTGACTCTGAAGGGACAGATGAAGGCTTCCAACTTGTCTACACCAGTAAGTATATATATATTTTTTTGAGGTAGGGTTTCCTTGTGTAGCCCTGGCTGTCCTTGACTCACTTTGTAGACCAGGTTGGAGTCTGACTCACAGTGATCCACCTGCTTCTGTCTCCTGAGTACTGAGATTAAAAGCATACATCACTACACCAGGTACCAGTAAGTACTGTTAAAAAATAAAATTTGTCAACAATTTATTTTTAGTTATTGCTTCTGAGGTTCACAATGTCTGCACTTCTGTATTTCTATATGAGACTAAACAGTTTTCTTGTGTATGAAAAAGTTTTCATTCCAATTCTCCATCTGTATCTATAATCATCTATGTCATCTGCTTATATCTCTATAGTTTACTGTTCAGATCAGCTGCCTTTACCTAAATTTTGGTGTTTATTTTTTCATATTCTCTATCCCAAATCCCCTGAAACATGATTTGGGACATGATCTAACTTGCCTGAACATCAGTTGAACTATTGAACATCAACATGCATTTTTTTTTTACCATTTCCCTACTGATGCTTACTCTAACTTTCTCAGCCAGAGAGAGCAAATATTTTAATGCTTTAAAAATGTATTACTACTTTAACACTTATCAAATTGCTTATCTTCAAACTTCTTTGCAAACAAATTATACAAACATCTCCCAGAGACCATTCCTCTTAGA
Source organism: Acomys minous (assembly GCF_964271855.1). Classification (NCBI taxonomy): domain Eukaryota; kingdom Metazoa; phylum Chordata; class Mammalia; order Rodentia; family Muridae; genus Acomys; species Acomys minous. The sequence continues at coordinate 30,456,649 of NC_140493.1, read as the reverse complement.
TTTCACTGTACATTTTAGCTGAAAATTACACCTTCTTACTTCTACAGCGAAAAATTAGGATGTAGTCTGAATACTGGCTTAATAAAACATGTTGATACCTGAATAAGTTGCAAACAGGGTACATATTAAATGTAAAAGAAAAAAGTGTTTAGACATGGGGCAGAAGAGATGGCTCTGCAGTTAAGAGGTCCCAGGTGGATTCTCAACACCCACATTCTGGTAGGCAGCCATCTGTAACTACTATTCCAGAGGATATGAATCCTGTGTCTGATTTCAGAGGCACTAGGCTACAACATCAGATGCATGTAAAATACCTATACACATAAATAAAAGTAAATACATCGTTTAATATTTTTAGAAGCATTAAATAATTTTTAAGTTGAGAAGATGTGCTTAAAGAGTTAAAAATATGAAGGTGAAAGGCCATGCACTGGTACTTAAATCTTTATATCTAGTCATGTTGAAATCAGCCTCACATACTCAAATTGAGTATGTACATATCCCTTACAATTATCCCCAATTGTATCTGAAGCGTACTATAGATGAGAAACTGGGGTTCAGATTAGATAATCAAAATAGAAGAAGGTCACTTAACTAATAAGGCCTCAGTGAGCCTTCATGACTAAGTAGTAAACTCATAGGTCAAAATTCACAGAAAGAAATGGCATGACATAGTGCTAGCAGAGGACAGAGGAAAAGGAAACATAAATATATTAAGGGAATGCTACAAGATTATTCAAGACACGTGGTACACTACAGGCTATTCTCACATGCACCATTTTTCTTTGCTTACAAAGAGAGAACATTATTGATACCTTTATTAGGAATAGTCATTTTCTACTTTATTATTGGTTTAGTGTACTTATTACTACTTCTTATAGTCCCAGTGTTTGGACTTTAAGTATTATTATATTTTGCAAAGATAAAATTATAAATTTCTTTTAAAAACACACACACACAATACATTTTACTTAACTGTTTTAATAGTCTATTTGTTACACAAACACTAAAATTAACAAGTCGACTTTTGACTTTAAGTAATGGAAAACTAATTCTAGCTTACACTGAAAAGCTAGGGTTTCACAATCATGTATAAGAATGAGAAAAGAAAGGAATCTGTACTAAACTGTTCAACATGATCAGCCACATTTTCCATCCTCTCCTATGCAGTGTAATCTTTGGGGGTCATTTATGTCCTCCAATTTGCTGTTACAAGGTAGGAACAGTGTGGTTACAAATCCCTGAGGGAAGGAGAAGCAGGTGTTACTAGTCACTATGTCTCTTACCAAGATTAAAAAAAAAAAAAAAAACACAACTCTTTCTCTGAAGCCCTGGAATAAATTAGTCTATCTCTAATCCTAAATTGGGAACATAAGTAATATATATGATACATAATTGAATTAGCCTCACACCATCATAGTATGCCTTTATTATACCTGGACTAAAAATTAAGTTTCATTAGTAAGGAATAGATTGTTGAAGAGATAGTTTTGTAAAATAATGTATAGCAAGCACAGATTTTTCTAAATTAAGCTCAGTGATGTTAAGTTTATGTTGCCATGACTAAGAGAATCACAAAATTCAGATTCCTAAGGGCCCAGAATGAAAGATTTTGGCACACTCATTAATAGTTTTTGCTATATAATATTAAGACAGCAGTGATACTGTCTTACTAATGGCAACCAGTAAATAAATTATACATATACGTATTTATAATGAGAATTCTTCACTGAACCTGATGTATTTGGAAGAATGCATCATCCCAGTATGTGATTAAATCTGTTTAGTCTTCAATTCCTAGAATTCAAGAATAAGCCATATGTTTTGAGGAGACTCTCTCTCACCAGTAGGGTTTTCTATTAACTTTACTTTGGTGCTTGAGTGAAAAGTATCTCTGAGTCAAACTTAGTATAGCCAGAGTTGCCATTAGGAATTCAACTGCTATACCAATTCTCTAGTTCCCAGAGCCTAACTCTGTCACTGTATCACATTTTCCTTCCTCATTCTCTTCAAAGTAATGACTGCTAATTTCTCTTGTGTTTTACACATTTAAAAGTCCCTCTAAAGGAAGGTTGAGCTGGAAAAAGAGAAACTTTCAGGTGTTTTAGACAAAACAGTTTAGTTTTTGACATGTCTCTGAGGAGAAATCTGTGAAGACATAGTTGAGTATGCTTTAGTGCACGCAGATAAGCTTCAGGGGAAGTTACATGTCCATCACAAGTTTAAAGATCAGATCAGAAATTAAGTTCACTGATTTCTTCTCAAGAAAAAGTTAATCATTTTGTGCTTGAGGTACTGAGTTCTTTCTTTGGTTTGCAAATTATTATCAGAAATTGAATTGGTTCTAGCATCTTTCTTGTTTTATGAGTTCTCCAAACTTTCATCCAAAAAGTGTTCTTTGCTACAAATCCTTTTATAACTGTCATTTGTAGTCACTTTCATTCAGTAAAGAGAAAGCAAATGTTTTTGATAATGATTCATGCCATTTTGGTGGGATTATATCTTGTCAACTGCTAATTTAGTAGATGTCTAGTATTCTCTGCCATTAGATAATAATAGTGGATTAAATGATCTTTTGCCATTTCCTCTTCTCATTTTATTTACTACAAATCATACAACAGCAATATTTATAATCTCAAGGGACAACTTCAAATATATTTAGATTCAGTTAGCCTTCTAGCTTTGTTGCTTGAAATGATTCAATAATGCTCAGAGAACATAGCCATTCCAAATGTCAGGCTCTCATTAAAGAAAGGCAAGGGCTAATTTTTAATGCCTTTTCTTATATACTAGCTTTATGAATACACTACAAATTATTCTATTTGTTCTGTAATTTAGTTACCAACGTGTTATTGGCAATGCTAACCATGAAAAATGATCAGATGACCTATCAACCTCAGCTTATTTCTTAGTGCATAATATACTTAATGCAAATGTGAGTAGAAAATAAGTAAATTACATGGAAGGGAAGGGATGTTATATATGGCCACATGTCTTCAAAAAACACTGACCAGAGACATTTGGCATGTACTTCATTCTTTAAATATTAAAACTAAGTGTGCTTATGAAGGAAGTACTGAATAATGATGCATTATATAATACAAAGTCCTCTAAGTGAAATATCAAATATATCTCTTAAGATTGTAGTTTGCCTAAAACACATTGAATATAGTTCCTTTTCCTAGAGTAAAAAAAAATCATTATTATTTTCCTGATTTCATATCATTAAATATTTGTAATTTTTAATTTGAATACCTAGTGTTATGTATATTGTATAGAATTTATTTCTAGCACCTTTGAAACCTACCAATGAGAAACAAAGTTTAAATTATTTAGAAAGATCAATTCTCAACTTCATATGGAAAAACAAAAAACCTAGAATAGCAAAAAACAATCCTATATTATAAAATATCCTCCGGAGGAATCTCCATACCCGATCTCAAGCTGTACTATAGAGTAACAGTAATTAAAATAGTACAGTACTTCCACAGCAATAGGCTAGTTGATCAATGAAATTGAATCGAAGACACAGAAATGAATCCACACACACATGAGATTTTTGACAAAGAAGCCAAATCTATTCAATTAAAAAAGGATAGCATCTCCAAAAAATGGTGCTGGGTAATAGGATGTCTACATGTAGAAAAATGCAATTAGACCCATATTTGTCTCCATGCACAAAACTCAAGCCCAAGTGGATTAAACCTCAACATAAAACCGAAGACACTAAATTGGTTAGAAGAAAAGTGGAGAAGAGCCTGGAACACATTGACACAGGAGACAACTTCCTGAACAAAACACCAACAGCCCAGGCCTTATGGTCAACAATTAATAAGTGGGACCTCATGAGGCTGAGAAGCTTCTGTAAGGCAGGAGACACTGTCAAGAGAACAAAGCGACAGCCTACAGACTGGGAAAAGATCTTCACCAACCCTACATCTGACAAAGGGCTAATATCCAAAATATATAAAGAACTGAAGAAATTAAACACCAACAAACCAAATAACCCAATTAAGAAATGGGGTTCAGAAATGAACGGAGAATTCTCAACAGAAGAATATGCAATGGCTGAGAAACACTTAAAGAAATTATCAAAATCTTTAGTCATCTGAGAAATGCAAATCATAATGACTCTGAGATTCCATCTTCTACTCATCACAATGGCTAAGATCAAAAATTAAAGTGACACCACATGCTGGAGAGAATGTGGAGAAAGAGGAACACTCCTTCATAGCTGGTGGGAGAGCAACCCACTTTGGAAATCTATCTGGTGATTTCTCAGAAAACTGGGAACAGGGCTTCCTCAAGACTCAGCTATTCCACTCCTTGGAATATACCCAGAAGATGCTGCACCACACTACAAGGACATATGCTCAACCGTGTTCATAGCAGCCTTATTAATAATAGCCAGAACATGGAAACAGCCTAAGTGTCCCTCAGTTGAAGAATGGATAAACAAACTATGGTACATTTACCCTATGGAATATTACTCAGTTATTAAAAACAAGAAAATCCTGAATATTTTAGAAAAATGGATGGAACTAGAAATGATCACACTGAGTGAGTTAGCACAGAAGCAGAAAGACTCACATGGTATACACTCACTTATAATTGGGCACTAGCCCAAAAGGCTTGTCCCATGAAAGTCTTCACTTACTACAAGATTGGAATAGATGTGAGGACATCCTACTGAGACTCTAGGTAAGAGAAATATAGGAGATGGGGAAATAGAAGGACGTGGAGAGTCCTAGAAACCTACAAGAACATAGGGACAGGTGAGCCGGGGCCCAGGGCAGTCTGTTCAAACTATTGCGCTAACCAAAGACAGTACAAGTAGTAACCATCGAACCTCAATTCTGATCTATCCAACGGACAGGACATTCTCCACAGTTATGTGGAGAGCGAGGACTGACTCTGACATGAACTCTGGTGCCCCATATTTGACCACCTCCCCTTGGTAGGGAGGCCTGATGTCACTCAAAGAAAGTATAAGTAGGCTACAAAGATGAGACTTGATAGCCTATGACCATATAGCGGGGGAGGAGGTCCTCTTTGGTCTTAGGTGTAGGGGAGGGGGATAGGGTGAAAGCAGGAGAGAGGGAGGAATTGGAGGGTACAATTGATGGGATAACAATTGAGTTGTAATCTGTTAAAGTTAAAAAACAACAACAAAAAAAGAATATTCTGCCTAAGAATAGCTGTGTTTGTAAGGCAGATAAAAAGAAAATTAGAACAAAATATTAAGGCAAAAATCTGCCAAGTCAACTGCATCTTCCCCCTCGTAAGCACTTTTTTTTTTAATTTAAAATGAAATCCGGAAACCACATTTCCTAGACTTTCTTGCTGTCTTTGAGTTATAGATAGTCCTTGGATAACTGAGATATGAGATCAATAAAGTTATTATTCCAAGAGCAGCTATAAGGGAAAAGGTGATGCCTTGAGGTGGCTGTCCTTTTTAGATCTTCCAAACTCCCAGTTTACTGAGAGACAGAATTTTTTTCCACTATGTACTTTCTTCACACTTCTAAGCTCATCAAAACCCTCTAACTGGCTGGATATCCGCTACTCATTCACAACCATTGAATGACTTTAATTCTCTTGATAAGGTACTAGCTGTTAGTTAAGAACCAACATCAACCACAAAACACTTTAAAGGCAGAAGTGAAATAAATAAAATTGAAACATATTAGACATCATTTGAGTTTTTAAAAAAATGAAAAGAAAAAATTCACTGCCTGGAAAAAAATTTTTCCAGCCATTAAAAAAAAATGGCAAACAAGAAAAATATGAGCAAAAATCATTGCACAAATGAAGCACTAAAACAAAATAAAATTAAGAATTTAAAATCAAACCAAGGAAAATTTCACAGAATATATAAAAATCTTAAAAGCTACAGAGTAGCAATTGTTAATATTAATTTCCAGATAGTGAAATATAAATGTGCTAGGAGCTGACAATTGAAAAAAAAAGATAGGAAAAGACTTTGGCAATATATTATTGAGTTTAGTGTTCAGAGATTTTGAAACTATACCAAGCATTATAGTTTAATGAAATACCAAATTCTGGTGGTTTGACAAAATTAGGTTCCAGTCAATGTTGAATAACAGCACGTCAGTGGGATGCACACAAAGCATCTTTAGCATCGGCTCCTACTATCATGCCAGGCAGATGAACACTGCCAGTGACTAGTGTTGTGATAAGAACTCTCAGACTATAATCCACAATAAAAAGTAACTGCAAAAAGTAACGGAAAATGAAGAGTGATAATTTAGTAATTTTTCTAGTTTTTGTTTAAAAACTTTACTTAAGTAGATTTAAAGTTGGAAGGGCAAACCTGTGTGTGGTGTCATACACAAGGTATAGCCATAGTTTGATGCCTTATACAATTCAATTAGTGATAAACATATATATTTTAATTATATTACTTGGTTCTAAAGTAGAATGTAATACTGTTGTTGAATTCTCTCCTTATCCCCTCTCCACACTTTATTTTGTCTATAACAAGTAATAGCATCACAGCTCATGTAGATGAATTTAAATCTTTCCTCTTGGTTAATTATAAGTGATAACACTTCACAATCTTATTTAAATATATATTACACTGTAAGTGAATTAGTAGCTCAATAGTAAAGTGTTTCTTTAACATACCCCCAGAACAATCAAAATTTAAATTTAAGTACCTGAGTGAACCCAGAGTGCAAGTTAGCAGCTTCCAAGATGAAAAAAAATGACTGAAACAGTTTATTACCTGAACAGTCACACAACACTCTCTAAAACATTGGAGCATCATCTTAAGCTCTCTGGCAGACATATTTGCAAGGGAGGAACACATTAAAGAATTTGAAAAAAGACTATTATCAAATATAGCCTAAATAGTAATTATAACAAATTATTACATATTTAATTGTTTAGGTTTTTAAAACACTATTTTTTTATTTTTGGAATATTCTGTTTTTAGTTGTGGATATAGGAAATGGATATTGAAAGTTTAACACAAAATTTTCTTCCAAGCAATGGACAATATATAATTTTTTTCATTTTTCTTTTTTTTTACATATACATTTATATTATACACATATATACCATAAACTACTTACAGCAAAAGAACAATGAAAGAATCAGGAATTATATAAGTGTTACATTCATAGTATTTTTGGCTGTTTGTATTTGGCAACCTTGAAAGAAAGAATCTTTCCCTATCTTGGTGCATCTAAAAGTATAATTAAGCCTGGCATTTCTCAACATTTATAAACTGGACCACAAAGCTATTCCTAGCTTGTTTAACAATTTCCCCCAATTTTATTTGTGCCCCTACAAAGTTATTATTCATCCCAAATCAACCAGAAGAAACCTTAAGAGAATGATACCATATTTCCCTTAAGGGGGATTAGGTAGGATTTTGGTTGCTTTCTTGAGCAATAAACGTTTATTTTCATTGAGAGTTGGAAGGTTGGACTTAGGGATGTCTCTCTTTTCCTTTTTTTTCTTTTTTTATTAAATATTCTTTTTACCTATACATTTGTATTATTATACTTATATACAATAAACTACCTACAGCAAGAAGAACCATAAAACAGTCAGGAATTATATAAATGTTACATTCATAGTATTTTGGCTATTTGTATTTGGCAGCCTAGAAGAAAACGTCTTTCCTATCTTGGTTAGTCTAAAACTCTAAATGTAATCAATATCTATCATAGTCTATCATTATCAACTTAAAACATCTGTTTAGACCTAAAACATCTTAACCCTTAAACAACTAAGCTTAATTTTAAAACAAAAACATCTGGTCTTCAGCCCCATCAGAGACTTGAGAAGTAATAAAATTAATTATCTAAGTAAAAAGGAAGCGCAGGTTAACAACTTCCAAAATGAGAACATGACAGAGACAGTTTGCTGCCTCAATAGTCACCCAAAACTCTTAAACTCTTTAAACATTGTTACATCATCTTCAACCTTCTGGCCCAATATATATGACAGACATATCAGTGAGGCAGGAAGTATTGAAGACCTGCTTACCGTGTCCTGGCAGTGTTTGGTTGTCGACTCTGCCTGCAGCCAATCATGCCCTTCTATAGACAGAATTCTGTATGTGGTAGAAATAGGGACATTGCCCCCAGTGGCTTGTCTGCCACATTTGAAGCCATCTCCATAAGGAGATTCATTGATGCTCAGCATCTTCTTTGAGGTAGGCTGCCAAACACTTGTCTTTTTTCATATTTTTATGAGATACCATTTATCCATTTCCTTTTCTCCCTCTAAGCCCTCTAATATGTTCATAAACCTTTCCTTATTCCCTCTCAAATTCATTGCCTCTTTTTTTCATTAATTACTGTTGCCCAAATATATGCATACACATACATATATTCCTAAATATAAACTGCTCAAGCTGTACAATGTTACTTATATGTGCGTTTTCAGGGATGACCGTTTGATATTGGATAAGTAACTTGTATCCTCTTCCCTTGAGAAAACGGCTTCTCCTACTCTCAACATTCCTTCATTGTCTGTAGTTCATTGTGAAGGGTGATATTATGTACTCTTTCCCATCCATGTTGAAATGTCTGTTTCTGCCCATGTTCAGCTAACATTTAGCCACTCATTTTCATGAGAAAAACTAGGTATATTTTCTGACATTATTAGGAGATTCAGTCTTAAGACAAACTCCATGATCCGCTGCCTCTTACAATCTTTCCACCACCACTTTTACAATGTTCTCTGAGCTTAGGGTGTGAGTGTTGTTTTATATAGTTATTCAGTGGGACTAGGCTCCACAACTCTACATTTTTATTGGTGGTAGTTTTCTGTAATGTTCTCCATCTGTTGTAAAAGAAAATCTCTTTATGGAGAAGTGCAGACTAAACTTATCTGTAGTTTTAAGGGCAAATTTTAGCATGTGGTTAGGGATTATATTTGTATAGTAAAGCAGTGGTTGTAGTTTCTCCTCCAAAATCCTTGACTTGACTAGCCCTGAGTTGTTGGCGAGATTTCTAGTAACAAGTATAGTTTTCCTCTTTTTGGGTGAATCTTAAATCCAATTAGAGAGCTGTTTCTTAACCACCAAGATATGCTTGCCACTACTCCACTCAGGGCTGTAATGCTAACTGGTCTTTGTTGTAGCTCACAGACACACTAACTAGCTAAGACTGTTGGTTGCTTCCTTCTTTGGAAGCTTGTATTACACCTTCTTGTACCATGAAAATTAGGCCCCAGGAAGCATAACCTATATTGTGAAAGTAAATCTTTCCCTCTACCAATGTCTCTCCGATCTCCTTGTTACTCAACTTCCTCTTCTTTCTTTCTCAAAAGAGAAAGAAAATAAAGATTAGTTTCATTTGTTGCCCACCATTTTTAGTCGTTTTTGAGATTTACAGTTTCAAAATGCATATTACTCCAATGCAGTCTGTAACTCACCTATTCATATTTTTTGCAAACCATAGATCTTTTTCTGTAGTAATGTTATAGATATTTACTATTAGGGACTATGGTGTCCATAGCCCCAACTGAAGTAGGGGAAGGGGATTCTAGAAAATATGTTGAGACAATGTAGAAGATAATATGTTACAGAAATAACAACAGGGTAGGTCCATTGCCGAGGCCTAAATAGATTTGTTTTTCTCTAGAGTCTCCTATTCCGGGTCGTTACAGAAAGAGGAACTAGTAAACTAAACTAAATAAACAGGTATAACTAACCCATTCTCTTCCTTGTATATTCAGCACTCTATAAAACTTTGTGTGGTATATAGGCAAGATAGGTGGTCGTTCTCAATAACACTGTTTTTAGAAGTAATTGCTGTCCATGTAACACTTCCTCAGGTACTCTAATGCTGGTGTACAATCTCTAATTCTATATATATAAAACAAATACAAAACAAAAATGTAGAGAACAAGAATAGACAATAAAAAAATCATAGAACTGTTTAGAGAAGGTTTTATCATGCTTCACATATATAGTAAAGGGAAGTGATGTGCTATATTGCATACATATATTGATATATACAAAGTGTTTGTGAGAGAAACCTGATGAACATGTCAAAGGTTTCAGTAGAAAGAAACCAAATTAATTTTATGGTATTTATTTCTCTTATGTTACTATTAATAAGGATCAGTTAGTAGGGCATTGATATGAATCCTGACATGAAAGAAATGAAGTATAATCTTAAAATATAGTATTGATGCAATTTATTAGGTATTTTATATGATTTAACAGATTTTTACATAATAACTTAAAGTGAATCATAAATAAATAAATCTCTTATGTGATAAAATGAGCTCTCAGCTTGTTATAAAAAGAACCGTGAAGTCTCTAGACAATGTCAACTTTTGTTCATTTTGTGTCTTATAAATGTTATTTCACCACAGTATTAAATTCCACTAGCTATGGTGAATATTGGTCACATACTTGATGCTTCACTCAAGTCTTCATTTAATTGTCAGCTTCAAGTGTTTGAGCTTTCAGTGAAAAGACTGGCAACTGAACGGTTTTGTAAAATTAAGACATTTCTGAATATTTATGAGAGCAACAATGAGTCTACCAAATTGAACTAAATTATGTTGTACTCTGTGGCTTACACAGTATTGTCTGTGTGCGCTTTTTCCTATAAAGAAATGCTTTATAAAGTATCTTCATTTGCAAGAGCATCTCCATTTCACGTTATCACCAGCAATTCCCAATCACGTTCACAGAATATTCACATTAAGGAAAATGAGTTTGGTAATAAATCTTGAAAACAAAGCTTGATTTACATTTTGATTTGAAAAGAAATATATCATAAAACTCAAAAGCGGCCGTATGGTAAATCCTAGACAGAAGACTCTATAGTCTAGTAGGAAGAACACAAACCTTCCTTCCCGTTTTGACCAGAGATATTTTAAATATGCTATTAAATATACAGATCAGAGCAAAGTAAAGTGTCCATGAAATATAATTTTTACTACTGCACTGTCTTCTGTTTGATATACTCATTTGCTTGTCTGTATGGGGTGGATTTCATTACACCTGGATGACGTGAGTCAATGACTTCCACCCTCTTCTGTGATTCTCCTTAAAAATGTTTACCTTTTCAACCAAATGGGGCTGTCAGAAACTAATTTGTAGAGGGAAATGTTGAAGCTTTTATTTTTTTAATTTAATCCAAAATTGACTTTTGAAGCAATCAGCGTGACTTTAATTTATTTCCTGTAAATAACTTTTTTTTTACCTAATCCTTAATCATGAGCATCTTTGGGAATCTGATATGTGCAAAAGTTGTTCTGTATAGGCACTGTAGAAATAAAAAGGGTACAAGATAATGGAGAAGTAAATAAAGAAACAAACATTTGGATATGGATTCAAAATGTACAATACTGTCTTGTGGCTTAAAAGAGACGGGAAAAAATTTAATACCGTAGGAAAGACTAGGCCTCTTAGTCTCTTATGTTATCTGAACCTATGTAATTAAAGGAGTAAGGTTTTACTTGGAGCTATTAAAGATGAATATATGTAAGCATACAAGCATTGCATATGTTTTGATACTCAATTAGGAATGCAAAAGTAATGTTAACTAGCAATAAAAATACTGAAGTTCAGTACTGTGAATTAATGCCATGACACTGGTGATCTAATGTGTGTTACTCTTCTGACAGGTACTAAAACAGGAAATTCCTATCATCCTTTCCTGCGTTTCAATAATGTACATCATTAAAGTTCTCTGGAATATTGTTGCATCCATTTACTTACTTAGGGCATTCACTGTTATAAATAAAAAGCAAATAAGAGGCAGATTAGTGAGGTCCAGGAGAACTCAGCAACTACAGCAGCTGCTGTCCCCAGCAAACTTCCCAGCAAATGAGCTCATTCAACAACAGTGAAGCTTCTCAGAGCACCTCTGTTTCAGATTTTTATAGAATTTTCTTTGGCTGTCAGGCTGATACAACCTGACTGGCTATATCGTCCTCAGTGGCAACTATGTAGACCTTCAATAGAACCGGGGCTGTAACTGTTGAAACTTTAGATACTGGTTCATTTTCCGACCAGTCTTCTTTTATTCTGACCTAGTCTAGATTTAAAAAGTGATACAAGCATCTGTGTTGTTGTTACTGTTATTGTTGTTATTGTTATTATAATTATTCACACAGAAAGAATTCAGACACCATAAAGAACTGGCAAGAGGTTTATTATTTGAATAAGTAAATTATATATCATAGCAGATATGCCGAGTTCTGGAATGGAGTCCCAGAGCGTCCATACCTATAGTATTTGATAACTAATATTATGGACAACCAGTTGAAAGGATTACTCATGAATTAAGGAAGTGAAAATTTGGAAATGCCAAGAATAGGTCAGAATTTCCCCAGGATTTATTTATGTATTCTGCTTTTCTGATATCATAAGGCAAAGCTATGATGGGAAACATCACATTTGCTAGTCGGACAGTGTGGAAACTCCATTGTAGTGGGGCAAAAGATGGTTTCAATCAGACTCTGCAGATTTCAAGTATCCTGGATGCTTTGTTCCACGACAAAACGGAACATATGATTGGTTGGTTGGTTGTTCTGTATTCGTTACTTTCCTGTGGGTGTGACAAAATACCACGAGGAAAAGTCACTTGAGGAACCAGGTTTTGGCTTGTAGTGACAAAGCGGTAGAGTTCATTTGTGAAAGGAAGAAGGCACAGCATATACACTAGTTGAAACAAGAAGTGAGGTTCGAGGCTCGGCCATAAATCCTCAAAGCCCATGATCAGCTCTACACGTCCACCAGCATATTTGTAGGCCCTAAACATTTCTTAATCTCCCCAAACTAGGGAACAAGTGTGCAAATACATGAGCCCTGAGAAATATTTCTCATTCAAACATGTGACTTTTTATATTATAATATACCTAAAGTGGCTATTAATTCTTTAGTGGATTGATTATCCTGGTACTAATAACACTTTTGATGTTATGCAGTCATATAAGGTATATCACTGATAAATTGTAAAAGTACCACAAAAACCATGTTCTAAAAAAAGCTTTCTGTGGTTAAGTGTTAATGATGCTAGGTATGATAGGAGTTAATTCATGTAGTGAATGTAATCATATTTAAAGGGGTAAATGAAAGAGGCAATTTACATAGCCTCAAATTATCTTCCAAAATATTTTCTTTAAGCGAGTCATATTCTTCTCTCAGGTTTTGAACTTTCGCATTGTGAGGACCCAGGCATTCCACAGTTTGGATACAAGATCAGTGACCAAGGCCACTTTGCTGGCAGCACAATCATCTACGGATGCAATCCAGGCTACACTCTCCATGGAAGCAGCCTCCTCAAGTGCATGACTGGGGAGAGAAGGGCCTGGGACTACCCTCTGCCTTCCTGTATTGGTGAGGAATTTTTTTTTTTTTGGTTGTTCGTTTTTTGGATTTTTTTTATAAAGCATGTGGGATGATTTTAATGTACCGCTTCCTAAAGACCCATGTCCCTGGTAATTCCTTCCGCATACAACTCATAAGAAGTGAAGGAGCTTAAATTCACCCTATGGAAAAGCATAAGAATTATTTTCATTATCTGGCCGATGTGTGTACTTTGGGGAGTTATAATGGTTTGCATTAAGTTGCTTTATTTCTACCTTTGATAAAAATTTATATCTCAATTTATTATTTATTTACTTATTCACTTTACATCCTAGTGATAGCTCTAACCCTTCTCACCTCCCAGGGTCACCCTTCCTTCTTCTCCTCTCCCCCTTCCACTATAGGATCATGGGCTCTCTCTGACACAGGCTCTCTTGTCAGCTTTTCAATTTACCAAAAAAAAAAAAAAAAAAAAAAAAAAAAAAAAAAAGCTACCTTTTCATCATGTCTGTTTCATTGGATCTCACCAATCTGGTTTGGCTTGATTTAGAAATATTCAGTGCACATTTCAGAATCAAAATGAATGTGAAAGCAAGCAAGAAATTATTGCCAGTAACTTTAAAAGCTTAAAGAGCTTCTTTTATGTGTATAAGTCCCTTTAGAAATATTAGAAGATATGTCTGTTTCCTTAAGTATGACAGCGTGAAAATAAGTTGCAGAATGGAAAGGCCTGTGAAAATCATAGATAAGCTATATCCCCTGCATGAATCTAATGTGATCGTTACATTTTGCATCGATTTAATGTCATTTTATCCCTATTACAAGGCAGATAACAAATTAGCATAGGATAGTGGGAAGCTGGGTACCCAAATATCCATAGATACTCTTGTTATTCAGTTTGGTCTTTTATGGTTTCAAACATCAGAAGGGTCTCATTGGAAATATGAGGATTATGAAAGAAAACAATGGTGTACTGAAACACTAAAACTGCAGTAAGAAACAGAAACACAGCCATTCCCATGCCATTCCTGACTGTATATTGAAGACACAAAATCATTGTGTCTTGTCAATTTGGATAAAAATTAATGTGTACCTTGGTGGCGCACACCTTTAATCCCAGCACTTGGGAAGCTCAGGTAGGCGGATCGCTGTGAGTTAGAGGCCAGCCTGGTCTACAAGTCGAGTCCAGAATGGCCAAGATAATATAAAGAAATCCTGCCTCAAAAACAAAACAAAACAAACAAACAAAAAAACCAAAACAAACAAGCAAAAACTAAAAACACAGTTTTACTCAGGTTTTAATTTAAATGAACAGAACTCCATGCATATTTAATCTTTTAAAAACACACCGCTTTAGATGTTCTTCTGTAATTTCTCATGGTTCATTAAAACATTCATTCCCAAAGATACAATTTTTTATATAAGTCTGCTATAATCACAGACTTTTACTGTCAGATGGCATATGAATTTTGTGTAGATTATGGAACTCATACCTAGCACAGTAATCAATGTTAATCACCAAAAGCTTGAAAATTGAGCAATATGACTAACAATCAGGTCAACTACATGGGCGTTGAAAAACAAATCACTGACTATATGAATATGAAATACATTCAGAAAAAACACTGATGGCTTTAAAATGCCACAAAACTATAATGTTTATATATATATATGTATATATATATATATTGATTTCCATATTTTCCTCGAAATTAAATTCTTATATCTGTGGAGTATATTGAGCTAACATGATACCACCTCCCAAAATTATTTTAATCAAAGGGAAAGATAACTGACATCAGAAGATTTTACTTTCCACGCCAGTGTTGTCATTTGATGACTTCACAAGAAAAAAAACCTTTAATGACAGACGATCAAGTTAAACAACTATAAACAGACGAACACACAGTGAGTTATGCCGAGCATCTCCATGGTAACCAAAGAAATTCTGTTCTCATGATGCTCTTCACTGATGATTACTTGCTTTATCCCCTGATCTAAATTCATAATTTTCTTCTACAGATTAAGTATCTATTATGGCTGTGATTGATCTCTGTCAAATACAAAGATTTTTTTTTTTTTTGCTTAATTATTTGGATATTGTCTAGGCAATTATTTTTCTGAAACTTGTATGTTAAATCAAACAAAAGTTATGCATCATTCTACATTGTCGTTACTCCAAAATCCTTTAATCCACCTTATATTTTAACTTTATTTTGGAAGCTTGTGCCTTAAGAATGTGAAACGGAGTGTTAAGTCACACCATAACAGCACCTTTCAGACTACAGAATAAAGTAGTATTTGTGAAAAAATACTTAAAAATAAAAATGTAGAAAAGTTCATTTAAAACCAAAAAGCAATGTAGTATATAAAAAAAGGACTTAAAAGTTAAACTGGATAAATAAAATATCAGCTCTGTTTTTAAACTAATATATGCCTATCGTAGTGATAAATCAAAAAGAAACACTACTTATTTTATATTTTGTACAACTACTTATTTTTGTAAGGTATCCAAAATGATTTCTTTGTTCCAAAATGTTTTATTTTAAGAAACAGGAAAATAAAGTAGTGACAGTGATGGTTAGTTGTTTGAAACTTGACACAGACTAGAATTACCTTGGAAGAAGGAGCCTTATTTTGAAGACCTGCCTTTATCAGACTGACTGGTAGGTATAAGGAAGGGCATTTTCTTGATTAATTATTGATATATGAGGTCTCAGCCTAAGGAGGGCAGTGCCATGTCTGAAAGAAAGGCCCTGAGATATATACTAAAGACGGATGAGCAAGCCAGAAGGAACAAACCTGTAAGAGGCATTCCTTATTCGTTTCTGCTTCAGATCCTGTCTCCAAGTTCCTGCTTGTGTTTCTGCCCTAACTTCCTCAGGATCAAACACTGTGGCTTTTGATGGACAAGCACAGCATAATAAAGTCTTTGATTCCCAAATCAGTCAGTCTACCACAGTCATCCGAAGCAAACTGAGAAAGTGATAAAGTTCTTAAGTATTAGTATTCTTTTACATAAACATAGCCTATCTTAAAGTGTTTCCAAAACACTAATTCCTAGACTCCTGTGAGTCTAAAAGCCAACGTTACAAACTGGCAAAGCCAGGGCCAGGCAGTGGTAGCGCATGCCTTTAATCCCAGCACTCCGGAGGCAGAGGCAGGTGTAAATTCTAGGGCAGCCTGGTCTAAAAAACGAGTCCAAGACAGCTAAGGCTACACAGAGAAACCCAGTCTAGAAAAACAAACAAACAGAAACAAAAACAAAAAAGCGGCAAAGCCAATAGAATCGCCTCGTCCCTTACTCTGGATACTTGTTTACTCTCAGGAATTGACTCAGGAAGTTGTATAGTCTAGCAAGTCCAAAAATCCATGGTGTAGGTCAACAGTTTCAAACTGATATAGACATTAACTTAAAGCTCTGGTTTTGAGAGAAAATATCTTTATTTTACTGGAAAATATTTTCCCCTAAAGCCTTCCACCTGATGAAACTAGGCTCATCTGAACGAGTTATTCAGGGTAAACTGGTAACTAAAGTAAACCAATTAAAGATGACAACCACTTTAAAAAATACATTCATACATAAAGCAGTTAACTAAATAACTAAATATTATAATCTAGTAGACATTTGAATTAGAACACTAATTAGAATATTGCCATTTAATATCTAGAGATTTGTGAAGAAAAAACTTTACAGAGATTATAGACTTATTAAGCTATTACATACTGGTGTCAACAGAGATTAAAAAAAATTTCTCAATTTGACCATTTTTCAATTGATATTAATTTCCCTCTTATTTATTAAATCACCTTCCAGCCAAATCGCAGCACCCTTCCTCCTTGTCAGTCCACTCTCACCCCAACTCTTCCCACTCCTCTTCCCCTTCTTATCAGAGAAGGAGAGGCCTCCAAGGCATATCAATCCACACTGACAAGTCAAGTCCCAACAGGAGTAAGAGCATCCTCTCCTAATGTAGTCTGATAAGACAGGCCAGGTAGGGAAAGGGATCCAGTGGCAGGCAACAGAGTAATAGATAACGCTTACTCCCATTGTTGGGGGACCCACATATTGACCATGTTGCATTTCTGCTACATATGTGTACGGGCTCTAGGCCCAGTCCAAGCATGCTCTTTGGTTGGTAGATCAGTCTTGGTGAGCCCATTTTGGGCCCAGAATAGTTGACACTGGATGTCTTCTTTTAGCTTGCTTGACCTCTCTGGCTCCCTCCTACTCTTCCACAAGACTCCCTGAGCTTGGCCTATTCTTTGCCTGTGGGTCCCTGCGTATGTTTCCATCAGCTACTGAAATAAGCCTCTCCGAAGCAAGTTATGCTAGGTTCCTGTCTGCAAGCATAGAAGAGTATTATAATGCTGAACATAAGCAATTTTAATTTGTATAAGTAACAGTTCAAAGACTAGAAAATAAATATAAGCGTTTCTTCAAATATTTGAGTAACTATGTTTTTGTGTGTATTTCGTTTGGGGTAGAGAAATAATCTGTAAATCTCTTAAATATACAATGCACTGCAAAGGGTTTCCTTGCCTCTGGGACTCAGACATGTGGATCATTATAGTTTCAACAGTTACAAAGATCCTTACTCTTCTGTACAGAAAGTTCTTCATGAATTGTTTCTTAGTGAAATAACCTCTGATAATCCAGTAGTGTTAAACACTATACAATGGAGAAGGAATCTCTCTGAAAAGAAAATGCTAATTAGATTATGTGCCAGCACTTTTATTTTAATTCAATAAATATTATAAAAATTAGAGGCCACATTTAGACCAAATTATGTTGCATTTCACTGAAGAATCTAATGAAAATTCCACTTTGAGTTCTGAGAGATTTAAAAAAAAAAAAAAAAAAGCAAGTGGCTTAGAATGTTTTGAAGTGGAGCAAATGGACAATGGAGCTTGGATTGCCTGAGGGAATGAATTTTCCTCAGAGGTGGGGTGTACGTTGAATTATTCACCCCGACATTCACTAGTACCCAGCAACTTGCCATCTGCTTCCCTCATAACTCGGTCATTATTTAACAAAACCCTGTGCATTGGTTTGAAGTCAACTTCACAGATGTTGACTGTGCTCTTTTATTTATTACATAATTTGGTTTGTTTTTAGTCTTTTATGTGATCTGATAGAGTGTGTATTAATTTATTATACTCATATTCTCGCTCCAATTCTATCTTTAAGAAATTTTATTTAAGCACTCGCTATCAAGAAGATTGAGGGCGAATCTTTATTTTCCTTAACGTGAATGTACAAATAACCCCAAGAAATTTGAAGATTGTCTTGAAATGATGGATATGAAGTTGTGACTTGAAATTGTTGCTATATTTTGCCAGCTGAATGTGGTGGTCGCTTTAAAGGAGAATCATCAGGAAGGATCTTGTCCCCTGGCTACCCTTTCCCATATGATAATAACCTTCGCTGCATGTGGATGATTGAAGTAGATCCAGGAAACATTGTAAGGTAAATGGATTTCAGTTCCATCAACTAATTAAGGATGTTCCTGATCAGCAGCTATAAAAATACTGGTTAATATCACTAATTATCAGTATGGTTAGCCTTCATAAAGGAAAACAAGCTCTTCATGCGCGCTTAAAATAAGAAAAAGTAATCATTCGCATACGTCACTGATTCTTAGCCAGCGGGAATAAGTGTGACTCCAGCGAGAACGTCTGCAGCGAGAGCAGGGCACCAAGGTTTACAATGTTTTTGGTGTTTCTGGTGATGTCTGCACTTTCAATTTCAGAGGCTTAAGACGATAGAGCCATCACGTTGATATTTATACAAAACTGTGCAACCTCCGTCACGCGAAGAAGTAACATGAATGCCCCGGGCCTCGACAGTTCCTGCCTTTCCTGGTCTTGGGCTCATTTCCGAAGAGCCTTCTTTCTGACCTTTTAACTACGTTTGATGTCTCTTTCCTGCTGAGTTTGGATAGAACGTTCACACATCTTCATGTCTCAGCAGCTCGATAAATTCCAAGCCGTTGCCTCCTAAGTTCACGTGTCAGGCTTCAGGGCTTCCACAAGCTCCCATTCCTTGTTTGCTTTTAGGACTTCAGCTGGCTATGAATTGATAACTTTAAAACACACCCTTGACATGTGATCTAGTTGCTCCGTTAGATCTCACAGTGACAGTAAAAGTAACGCTAGCCTTAAACGAGCATGTAAAATTTGCTATTCAATGTGAATGAATTTCAGAAAGATTTCGAAGTGTTGAACTTCCGTGAATACAGTATGAGGTGCTGTGTTGCCTTTGGAAGGAAACGCAAAGAATTCAGAATAGGCTATGAGGGGGGGGGGGTCTATTCTCAACCTGTGGGTGTTTAGTCTAGGCCACACATAGTTTTAGTTAAATATTAAAATTATTAGACAAAAAATGTATTTCAGCAAGACTCCAAGATATCTTGTTTTGCATTATAATTTTTCATTAATTCATTCATATTACATCTCAATTGTTATCCCATCCCTTCTATCCTCCCATTGCTCCCTCCCTCCTGCTTCCACCCTATTCCCCTCCCCTATGACTGTGACTGAGGGGGAACCTCTTCTCCCTGAATATGATCCTAGGGTATCGAGTCTCTTCTTGGCAGTCTGCTATGCTTCCTCTGAGTGCCACCAGGCCTCCCCATCAAGGGGACATGGTCAAATATGGGGCACCAGAGTTCATGTGAAAGTCAGTCCCAACTCTCCACTTAACTGTTGAGAATGTCCTGTCCCTTGGCTAGATCTGGGTAGGGGTTTGATGCTCACTGCACATATTGGCCTTGTTGATGCCATAGTTTGAGTAGAACCCCTGGGCCCAGATCTGCCCATCATAGTGTTCTTCTTGTAGGTTTCTAGGACCATGTGGATCTTTCTATTTCCCCATTTCCTATATTTCTCTCACCTAGAGTCCCAATAGGGTGTCCTCACCTCTATCTCACTTTCCTGGTAAGTGAAGACTTTCATGGGACATGACCCTTGGGCTAGTGTCCAGTTATAAGTGAGTATATACTATTTGAGTCTCTCTGCTTCTGGGTTAACTCACTCATTATGATCATTTCTAGTTCAGTCCATTTCTTCACAAATTTTGGGAATTCCATGTTTTTAATAGCTGAGTAGTATTCCATAGCGTAAATGTATCACAGTTGTTTATCCATTCTTCTACTGAGGGACACTTAGGCTGTTTCCAGGTGCTAGCTGTTATGAATAAGTCTGTTATGACCATGGTTAAGCATATGTCCTTGTTGTGTGCTGGAGCATCTTCTGGGTATATTCTAAGGAGTGGAATAGCTGGGTCTTGAGGAAGCCCTATTCTCAGTTTTCTGAGATAGATTTCCAAAGTGGCTGTACTAGTTTGCATTCCCACTAACAATGAAGGAGTGTTCCTCTTTCTCCACATCTTTGCCAGCATGTGGTGTCACTTGAATTTTTTATTTTAGCCACTCTGATGGGTGTAAGATGGATTCGACTCTGAGATGTCTTAATTGACAATTTTGTTATCAATATATAACCAAGTTGAAAGCTGCGATAGCTCATTATGAATCATAAACCATGTGCTATAAGAGCCTAGCTAAATTTAACAATGGTATGAAAAATATTTGATAATAATTTTGTACTTATTAGACATAAAGTAAACTGGCTTTAATATGGTAAAAGCATGTATGTGCAATCAGACAATTAAATTTAATGAGTGACACAGCAACTCCTTTAGCAATTATTTGATATATGAAAACTCAATTGACAACACAAAATTGAGATAAAAATTGTTTCTAGTCCATAAGGTTGTTATAACGATTAGATAAAATATTAGTAACACATTTTTAAAGTAACTGGCACTTACTGTATCTTTTATAGCTTTATTACCACAGGTTTAAGTATGAACATTGAAAACAATGAGTATTTCGGATTTCTGTAATTTTTAATAATGCTGAAATAGTGTGTTTAATGCTGTTTTAAGGAAGTATATTCTGCTGTTCAAAAACATTCTTTTTGGTGATACCTGCCATTTACACAATATAGACTTTAATCTTAGAAAAGAGTTGCAGAGAGTCAAAGTATCAATACATGTTCGTTCTAATATTTTGTTAATATGGTTCTCCCCCTTATTTAAAATAATAAAAAAATATATGGTTCTCCCACAGCCTACAGTTTCTTGCTTTCGATACAGAAGCATCCCATGATATACTCCGCGTTTGGGATGGTCCACCTGAAAATGAGATGCTATTAAAGGAAGTTAGTGGATCTCTCATTCCTGATGGAATCCATAGCACCCTCAACATAGTGACTATCCAGTTTGACACGGACTTTTATATCAGCAAGTCTGGATTTGCAATTCAGTTTTCAAGTAAGCTTTTTATATTTGATTTCTAAATGCAAACATAAATGTTTTGTAATTAATGCATAAAATTTAGTATTCTATATTTTATTTTTAGTATTATTAATGTTAAATATTGATTCGGGTATCCTGTTTTACAGAGGGTGAACCAAAATATACTTAGGAAAAATAACTGCAATTAACTGTATATGTTAATTACCAGCTCTTTTCCATTGTCTAAGCAATAATCCTTAAATAATAATGGTGTTAAAATAATTCAGCTGAAGAAATAATAACATCACGATGTCTTGTGTATGTTGAACACCCCTTATTCAAAATGCTTGGGAGCAGAAGTGTTTCAAATTCAGAATTTTTATGAGTCTTTGGATATTTAAATTAACCTAGTGAGATATTTTAGGAAGGAGACAACACTTTGAATACAAAATTCATTTAAGCTTTGTATACACCTTAGAAATATGGCTTGAACATATTATCATATAACTATTTGTGCACCTGCATTTTCACTGCCACTGATTACATGAGATCAGGTGTGGAATTTTCCACACTTGAAACAGTATGCATACCCAAATTAGGTATGCTCAGCCTGGAATACCATAAAATCATAATATTTCAAGGTGTGTTTTTTAATAGAAAATAAAGATTATTCTATTCTATTTTTTATTTTATATGTAATATATATAAAACAAATTATAGAAATCATATAAAAATATAACCTATATTATATATTGTTAATATTAATATAATATGTTATTATTATATATTGTTAATATATAAAATAGCATAAAATTAATTATATGATACTATATAAAGAATATGATTATTAATATATAATAGGTAATAAAATATATAATTGTAGGTTGACAAAACTTTGATTTCCTTACATTAGTAATACAGAGTTAATGTTTTAAATGGCTTCCATGATGGGGCTCTGTATATACTACAGTAAAACATACTTAGAGATATGAGTATCTCTGACTTCAATATGTATCTAATTTTAAATTCTTTACTGGAAAATTTTTTATTAAACTTTTGTTTGTGAAATAAGTGGCTTATTTTTATATTTACTGTTATTGTAGGCCATGTTAAAGTTGTAGAAATATTATTTGTCATACCAACACTTGAATGACTCTGTCTTTACAATAGATGATCAGAAATGTACATTATTGCTTGAATCTTCCAATCCACTTAATAATGTCACCCAGACTGTAAATATATTATGAGTACTATCAATCAATGCAGATTACTCTCCTGAACATCTTTTATAATGCACATGTTTACAAAGCTTCAGAGTGAAAAAAATAATTATTTTCATGTACAAAGTGTTGACTAAGTCCCAAGAACCCCCATTTTGCATTTATGTAAAAAAGCTAGTTCAATGACAACCTCAAGTATAAAAAACATCTCTTAGCATCCATTTCACAGATAAGTACACACAAAAAGGTTGAAAGGTCAATTAGTTTATTTATTAACAGTCATATAACTAGCTGATATCTAGAACATGGGCCATGTGTGTATGAAAGTAGATGATTATCAACCTTGGTAAATAAAAAAATATTTAACAGTTATCATTATTCAGTTATTATTGCAGCCATATAATATATATGCTTGTTAGATGAAAATAAAACTTCAGCTATACATTTTTAATTACAATATAGATTTATAACAGTCAACTTATCATCTTGATCAAACATTCTATCAATGTTTATCCTGACCTCAAAGAAAGGCAATATGGACAGTTTGAACAATGAGCAGGAATGACGCGAAGGAAGAAAGCACGCTTGCCTTTTGCAAAAGGACATTTGCCTTTGTGTCTAACCATTTCACCATGTGTTCTAGTTACGCTTTCTATTGGTATGATAAAACAGCCGGTCCAAAAAAAAAATTCAGGAGGAAAGGTTTACTTCACCTTAGAACTCTAAGGGCACAGGCCATCACTGAATGGAGTCAGGGAAGCTGCTCAGTAGGCAAGGATTTTGGAAGCAGGAACTGAAGCAGAGACCATTGAGGAGTGTTTCTTATTGGCTTCCTCTCTATTGCTGGCTCATTCCGATTACCCATACACCCCTAAAGCACCTCCTCAGAGGTGGCCCCATCCACGACACACTGGTCTATCCCATATCCAGCATAAATCCAGAAAATGCCCTACAGACATGTCTACAGACCCATCCTATGGATGTATTTCCTCAATTGTGATTTCTCCTTTTCAGGTAACCCTACATTGTATCAAGTGGACATAAAAGCTAACAAGTACACCCTGTAAGCAAATAGCCTAATTTTTTAATGAAAGTAGAATACAAGGAATTGTATAATTATCAGAGTAAGAAAGTGTAGAAGAAGGGATTCAAATGAAATAATTATCCACCGTTGTGGAACAAAATTAGGCTGCAGATCATAGTTAGTCACTTGAGAGCCCAGTTAAATTCCTCCTTCCTAGAAATCTACTCCTTCTATGCATACACTTATTCAAATAGAGTCTGCTATGGGTGTTCTAGCAAGGCTAGGGAAGTCAGTCAAAGAGTAAGAACTTCCTTCTTCTATGTGCTTATATAGACTTCCATGTGAAAATATGACCCATATTTAAGGTATGTCTTCCCTCCTCAAGATCTGAACTAAGGTTGTGGGTCTAGATCAAAGGTGTGTGTCTTCCTCCCTCAAAGGTCTGGATAAGAGATGGATTCATCCACTGCAAACCAAGCAAAAAACATATCTCACAGGGCTGCCCTCCATTCCTGGGTTAGTGTTCATTCCAGATACAGTTAAGTTGACAACCAGGAATAGTCATCATATCTGCTGAGGTATCTCGATCAAATTACACACGAGCTCAGACACATAAGCTAAGTCATCCCATTAATTTTCTATTGAGAGAGTTAGAGGGAGATGGTGTGATGGATGACAGTAAATGTCAGATTTTAGCATAATATATACAATTGCATGATTATAAATTTTGAATTATATGATAATATAAATTAAGATATATATGTCTCTGATTTTTGCCTTATCTGCTGAGCACCTTTTATGCATCCTTGCCCATCAAGTTTCCATTCTTTTTAATTTTTTACTCATTTAAGCAATTTTTGTTGTTTTATGAAAGACAAAGTAATCAGTAACAAAATGAGCTAAAGAAAAAGCAAGTGTCTTGACAAAAAAAAAAAATAACCAATGAAATCCATAGCACAAAGTTTAGTGTAAAGTCAATTTTACTGAAATGTAGGTTGCCTAGCAACTTTATAGTCTTCACCAAGCCACCATCCGCAGCCTCCTGAGCCTCCTGACTTCTATTGCTTTGTAGATTCTGTCACCTTGCCTCTTGGTGTTATAATCTGCCAGGCACTTTTGCTTAATCAGAGCTACTTAAGTCTGACACTGCCACCTCATGCTGTCCTAAACCCTGTCCTGGCTTCTCAGCAGTCAGCCTCTATATCCCCTACTTAAATTTGTAATCTGCCTGTCTTGTTCCACTTCAGTTCCACAGGGAGGTATCATGCTGTCATTTGCCCACTGAATAGATGATTTTGACAGAGCATTTTCTCTGCTCTTCACTCTTTGACCTCTCCATTAAGAATCAGTGCCTGCTGTGTAACACAAAACACTAAGGCTCATAACTTCTACTGTTGAAAATTCTCAAAGAAATATAGATGACTTCACTAGGATAGGCTGATATCTGACAGCCTCAAAGGACCACAGGACACCACTGCCTTTGTTCCTATCCTCATTATTGTTTGATGCACTAGGTAACAGTCAACTAGTCACTTACTTCATTATCCCTCCATATTTTTCTCTCTACTTCGACCTGGCTGCTCTCAGAAGTAAAACCTGTACATCACTTTCCTGTTTGAAAGTATTTAATGCTTTGAGTTTAGTTTTAAACTGAAAACCCTGGCATTAAATGTAAAAACCTCTGTCTTATGTAGCCTTTCTAGTTGCTTTCTGTTTCTGTGATTAAACCATTGTCAGCTCCCAACCGCTGCATCATGTCCTAACCATGAAAATCTTATAGGTAACTACATCACTGAGGAAAGTCAAGGCATGAACACGAGCAGAAACTGGAGGCAGGAAATGAAACAGAAGAACCATGGAGGAGAGACACTTATTGCTTGCTACTCATGGCTTGTTCTGCTATCTTTCCTACACAGCATAGGCCTAGGTGCCTAGGAATGGTACTAACCAATGGGCTGGGCCCTACTACATTAATTAGCAGTCATTAAGATGCCAGAGACATGTACACAGGTCAAACTTATGGGGGCAACTCTTCAACTGTTGATCCCTCTTCTCATGTTTATCAAGGTGACACCCAATTTTAGCCATCGCTGTACCCCAGCCACCTACCAGTTTCATGCTGTCACTGTTTATGTACTCCATCTGTCTGCTGTACTAAGGAAAAAGAATATGTAGTCTAATTACTAATCTTTCTTTTTCAAACACCTCCATATTTTTTAAAACCTTACGCTCATATTCAAAATCAATAAATTCTTAGTCATTTCCAACCTAACAACACTTCTAACATACATAAACTCCTGGCAGAATTATTCACTATACTTTCCTGTGTTAACACTATGAGCAGATTGTGTTACAATTATTATGTTTCATGATTTGCTCATGCTTGTAGTTTGTGCTTTCCTTGGAATAGTTCAGTGTTGATCCTCTGTTTACCATTCTTAACAACGTATCATCATAACTTTGCAGTTAAAGTGAGATACGCTGTGTGTTTTAGGTCTCTGTTCTGCCTTTAAATGTATGTGGTAGTGTACTGCATATGTTTACAGTACTCAGATGAATTATAACATAAGGCTGAAGCTGAAAGACAAATACTGACATCAGTATGTATTTGTCAATCTCTTTCAGATGCCAATAAATTTACAATTCCTTCCTGGGACAGTGTTTAGGGCATTTATAGATAAAATTATTTTTTGAGATATGTCCTGCATAACCCATACTGATTGTCTATGGGTGGTAATAGGAAAAGTATTTGGCACCCTTGCCCTGACAGCCAGTTTTATGTGACAGCCCAATATGCCATGTATCTACTGTGGTAAGAAATCTATACAAAGCTTTCAGGCCAGGATTTGCAGAATTAGTGGAATGCTTGTTCATAAAGTATGTAGGAACAAAGGCTAATAGTTGACTTGTAGACTTATAAATTGTGATATATTGTGTGTTTGTTGTTTGTTCAAAGTGTGAATTAATAGTTAATCACTATATATAATATTCAAGATAGGCAAAAAATAAACTTTCTAATACTGATACCTGCCAAACATTTGTAAAGAAAGTGAGTTCATCTAAAGTGACTACCTTGAAAAGACCTGTCAGTGATGAGCAATCCTGTTATACAAATCTATCCTGACAAAGTTTAAAAAATCTCTAAAGACAACAAGAATTAATTTAGAATAGTTTTTTGTATTCCTATCCTTAAAGCCAAGTAATTTAGGACATCTAGGAATGTGCTATATGAAATATAACATAGTCCCATATGACTCAATTTAAAGCATTTAAATTATTAATAAATGTGCATTTTACTAGAAAAATACACTCTTATTTATTTGTAGACTAAGGAATTAATGTCAGGGCTGGAGAGATAGTTCAGTGGTTAAGAGCACTAGTTGCCCTTGCCAAGGACTTGACTTAAATTCCCAGAACTCACATTTTGGCTCCATTTCCCAGGGGAGCCAACAAATTCTTCTGACTCTCTCAGGCACGTGGCACATACACAAACATACAGACAAAGCATTTATGAACATAAAGCAAAATAAATAAATCTTTAAAAATAATTAGTGGAATGTTGAATTAAGTATGCCCTAGAAATATTTAGCCCATGACTGCCTGTCCCATCATCATTAAACAAGTTATCACAAAACTGGGAATGTGTAGAACAGGTAAATGCCTTTCACTGCCAACAAGAAGTAGAGGGGAAAATGGGAAGGAGGGAAGAATGGGAGGATACAAGGGATGGGATAAGCATTGAGATGTAACAAGAATAAATTAATAAAAAATTAAAAAATAGTAATAATACTGAATATAGAATAAAAAAAGAAGAAGTAGAGTGAATACAAAGAGGGGCCAGGGTAAGAAATAGCTGCCAAAATATGCTGTCAGTCACATATGTCTTCCAAGTATGGCTTACTTCCTACAATTTCCAGCTTCTCCCCCAAGTAGCACCACCACCTGGGAACTAAATCATCAACATAGGATCCTATGAGTAGCCCTTGATATTCGAATGGTAACATTCCACCCCTCACTTCCAAATGTCTTTTCCCACCTAACAATTGCCCATTACCAAGAGTCACCAAAATCACTTGATTATTAAAATGTCCAACATACAAGTCTTTTCCAAGAGTGACACAAGCTTGTATTTGTAAACTGCTATAAAAATCTGCACATAGCTGTCTTCTAAGCAGTTGACCCAGGTTTGATTCCCAGCCAATGCAGTGTGCCCATGTTTTAGCCAGGCGTCGTGGAACAAGCCTCTAATCCCAGCCCTCGGGAGGCAGAAGCAGGTGGATTGTTGTGAGTTCGAGGCCAGTTTGGTCTACAAAGCAAGTCCAGGACAGCCAAGGCTACCACAGAGAAACTCTGACTCAAAATACAAAACAAAACAAAACAAAAAATCTGACAGAGCTACTTCCCTGGCATCCCCTAATACTCACTACTTTTTATTTTCATATTCCTTAAAGTCCTTGGGCAAGGGCAAAACACAGACAAGTTTTTGCTAGGATGTAACATGAATAACCTCCATCTGACTACTCAAGGTGTCTCCATTCTTAGAAGAAACTGGAGCATGGTCTGCCCTATTTAATGCTTTCACCAGGCCATCTGAGGCCCAGTGTAATCACCCATTAAGCAATATTTACACCGTAGTGAGGCTTCTCTAGCTGTCAGTCCCTAACTTTTCCAATATCTATTTTTTTTTAAAGAACTTGACAAGGAAAATTTTTATATGAAGACGACGGAATAAACACGGGAAATAAGGCACTAATTATGGGAATTCCATGGCTTAGTTTATTCACATCACTCTTCTAACTATCCTGGCATTAATGCAGATACCCTTTTGTTTTTGTTGTTGTTGTTCTTGTTTGTTTGTTTGTTTGTTTCTCTTGTTTTTCCATAGTCTCAAGATTTTTAATTTTTAATAAAACAATCCCGACTATGATCCCTTCACTTGTATCTTCCCATCCTCACCCTCCCTCCCTCTTTCACCCTACTCCATCCCTAGACCTATGACAGAAGGAGACCTCCTCCCCCACCATATGATCACAGCCTATCCAGTCTCATCCTGATAGCCTGCTTCCCTTCCTCTGAGTGCCACCAGGTCTCCCTACCAAGGGGAAGTAGACAAATAAGGGGCACCAGAGTTCATGTCAGAGCCAGTTCTGCCCTCCCCACAACCATGGAGAATGTGTTGTCCATTGACTAGATCTGAACAGAGGGAGTCTAGGTTTACTGAACGCTTTGTCCTTCATTTGGTATAACAGTTTGTATAGGCCCCCCTGGGTCCAGATCCACCAACCTTGATGGTCTTCTTGTAGGTTTGCTGGACCCTCTGGGTCCTTCTATCTCCCCATTCTTCCATACCACTCTCAACTGGAATCCCAAAAGCAAATTGCAACATCTGTCCCAATTCCCTGCTCCATGAAGACTCTCAGAGGACATCCAAATTCTTTTGAAAAACTTTAACAAGGAGTTAAAACAGAAGTGACCACATTTAGTTAGAACAATCACTCCATTTCTCTGCTGCCAGTTTTCCATATGAATTACTTTGGCATAGTTGTGACAAAAGCTTCAGAGAGAGCGAGATAAAACAGTAAGGATTTAAAGCTGGTCAAGGCGGCGCATGCCTGCAATCTCAGCACTCATTGAGGCAGAGGCAGAAGAATCACTGTGAATTTTTGAGGCCAATCTGATTTACAAAGCAAGTCTGGGACAGCCAAGGCTACACAGAGAAACCCAGTCTCCAAAAACAAAACAAAAAGAGAGTAAAGATTTGTTTTGTTTAATTTTGATTTAATGTCCTTGAGGACTGAACCCAGGGCCTTACATAAGGGAAAAAGGCACCCTCCTGCTGTGGAATATTCAACCGTTTTAATTTTTTTCCATTCAGAAAATGACTGCTGCTGTTATTCTAATTCTATTACTCAGGCCAGCTTCAAACATCCAAACTTTATGTCTCAAAAACAGGCACACAACATCACGATTAGCAATGAGGATATAATTATCTTAACTCATGGCTTCAGAGGGTTTACTTCTGAGTCTCCTGACTCCACACTCTTGGGGAAAACAACATAATGGTGGAACCTTGGGTGTGGAGGAGCTTTTTATTGCACTGAAATTCTAAACATAGAAAGAGAATCGGGAAAGGATAAGGGCAATATGTTGTCTCCATAGACAGGCCTATAGTTACATACTTTTTCTAACTAGGACCTATGTCTTAAAGGTTCCATAATTTGTTAATATAGGAACAGTACTAGGCAACCAAGAATCTGTGGTAGGCACTCAATATGAAAATCATAATAGGTAATTATTTCTATCTCCTTTTCCTGCAAGTGTGACCAAAATTTTTCATCTCTGATTCTGTGGCTTTAATTACATTATATGTCTCATATAAGCTCATGTATGCAGCTTAGTTCTTTATGTGAATGATGTACTTCATATAGTATAAGATCGCCAAAGTTGCCTTCTTTTGCCACTTACTGCAGAATAGGTTTCTAAAGATAAATAGTCTCTTTGCATATTTGCCACATTTTATCTATCTGACTATGAAAACCAAGGTTGTTTCTATAACATGATATTGTGTCTAGTGCTTCAAGAAATATGGAAATACTGTCTCTGCCAGATTCTGATATCAGTTATTTTGGTTAAATGCCCAGAAAGAAGATTCCTCGATTTTGAATGACTCAGAAACTCTACACTCTTTTCCATACTACCTACTCTGTTTTGCCTTGGCAGAGTGTACAACATTCCTATTTTTTACCAATTCTTGCCAATGGTTCTCTTACTTTAACATCATCCTGATGTTCTTATATATATATATTCTTGTAATTTTATAAATGTACTTGATCATTTTTAGGACATATTTTGATAACTTGTATATGTCTCTTACTTTCATGTATTTTTAACTCTTGAGTGCAATTTTTTGCTTTTAATCAATGTCTTGAAGTACAGCCTAAACTGTCCTCAAACTGGCTAACCTCCCACAATAGCTTTGTGGGTAATAGATATTCCTTAAATTCATAATCTAAAATATTGATATTCTATTTAAAACTTATCACGTGATCATCTATAACTTATGAAATAGTCTCTGACATTTTGAATAATCAAAGGTAACTGTATTGCTTACAGTCTCACTTTAGGTCACATATAAATCGGATTAAGTCTGCATTATCTTCCATTGATGTATATAATTAACAGTAAATGTATTACATGGTTCTACCAGAATTTGCCAAAACGAGTGAATGCATATGAATTCATGAAATATGTTTATTGTACAGAGAAGTATATTAGAATACTAGCTTTGAGTTTGTTTTTCCTTAATATATATTAAGCACCTTAGTTGCTCCTCTACCATATCGCTATGTGCTTTAACATGCTGGATTATTCATGTATCTGTAAAACATAATGTAATTCTGAAGGAAGCCACATATCTCTCTAACTAGTCAAGTATGGATCTAATAATTCTGTAGAACATCCTTTATAAAATTGATGGATAGCCCTCTTACTTTTCTTATCTCTTGCTCTCTTACCTCTTTCTCCTCTCTGTCTCTGTCTCTCTGTCTATCTCTGTCTCTTTTCCTCTCTGTCTCTCTGCTTCTGTCTGTCTGTCTGTCTGTCTGTCTCTGTCTCTGTCTCTGTCTCTGTCTCTCTCTGTCTCTCTCTGTCTCTCTCTCTCTGTCTCTCTCTGTCTCTGTCTCTCTCTGTCTCTCTCTCTCTCTCTCTCTCTCTCTCTCTCTCTCTCTCTCTCTCTCATCTTTCTGTCTGGGGTGCACCCTTCCTGCTTCCTCATGCCCAATATCATAAAAAATTGATGGATAATAGATACTGAAAGGCTCAATCAAGAAGGAAATCTTTAAGGAGAAATCCACCTGTATGTCACTATCTACATTCCAAATATTTCCCAACTGATTTACTATGCATGGGTTTATCTTCCCGCTTAAAGAGTCTAGTTATCCAACTCGGCTTCATTATGAGAGACAAAGTATGAAGAATATTGTCAGTGATACTCAATGCAAAAATATAAAGCATAAAAATGGAAGACAAGAAGGTATGGTCTTGTGACAGCCAAAATTGATGCTTGACCTTGTGGAAGTAAACTAAAGAATTGTGGATATATACTTCAAAAATAAACTGTATGCCAATCTCATTTCAAGATTGATAATTTAATAGAATTGTATACATAATCATTATAATGGGACTTGTTATTTTATCCAATTTTGGGAAAGACAGGTAAAATATTTTTATACCAGATTGTCATATAAGGAATCAAAAATCTATAGAACTGGAAAAAGCTGATCGACATCCCTCTGTTTATGCAATATACTCTGCTTCATCCTTCTAATAAATAAGTTATTTATTTAACTGTATCAAAGGCAGAGTTGTATAGAGAGTTTTGGATGACTCTTCAGGCAGCAAACTGTCTCTGTCATCTTCTCATTTGAGAAGCTGCTAAACTGCACTCCCTGTAACACAGGTAATTAATTTTATTTCTTCTCAAGTCTCTGATAGAGTTGAAGACCAGATAGTTTAGTTTTACAATTAAACTTGTTTAATGGTTAAGATGTTCTTAGGTTTAGATACATGTTTCAAACTGATAATGATGAGATATGGTAGATATTGATTTACAGTCAGAATTTTAGACACATGAAGATAGGAAAGATGTTTTCTTCAAGGCTGCCAAATACAAATAGCCAAAACACTGTAAATGTAGCATTTATATAATTCCTGATTGTTTTGTGGTTCTTCTTGCTGTAAATAATTTATTGTATATAAATGTAATAATATAAATGTATGTGAAAAAATTAAAATATGAAAATAATATTTTAATTTTTTGACAAATTGACAAATATTTAAAGAGAAATGACAAACAAGAATTGAAAAGTGTTGTAAATGTTATTCTTTTTATATTACCCAATGCATTTTCAAGAGAGAAAGAAATAACTTCGGTATTAATTTGCCCTAGTTTAATATAAATTTTGTACTACAGAACATAAGTACTCACTGCTTTTAAATATGATTTAATGAAATTAGTCATGTTAAATCATCAATTACAGTTTTATGTTCACTCATTCATTGATAAATTTCACAAATATTTATTTATTTACTTTCACTTTTGCTGAAGCTCTTCTTATTTGGAAAGATGATTCTTTTTTCCTAGTACAGAGAAAGGGTTTATTTGAAAAGGTCAAATGTACTTGATAAATATAATAATTCTCAGTGGATTTGGTTCATTGGTATTATCAAATGTAATAAGGCATTTTAGAAACAATTTCTTTATAACATATAAATTTTCTCTTTTGTAACAATGGATGCAGAAAGACTCACTTATTATTGATGTTATAAAAGGGAAGTTCTGGATTTTTCCTATAAAAGTATTCGGCATAAAATGTGGCTATAAAATTATATTATTTTCCAGATCTGTTTATTCACTCTACGGTAATGAGAATGTTAAACAAAATAAATAAATAAATAAATAAATAAATAAATAAATAAATAAAATAGATTCAATATATTTATTTTTAGCACAATAAAGGATGTTTTTCTTTGAAAGTAAACATTTGCCATAGGGAATTTATTTCTAACTTTTAGTAATCACCAGAGAGAGAAGCTCATTATGTTAGAAACAAATGCCACAATACCTGGCATATGCTGCTACTAAAGTGACAACGGAAAAGAATAGAGCTAGGGTGATAAAGTGTTTGCCTTAAACAAACTAGGAACTCAGTTCAATCCCCAGAATGCATGTAAAAGTACCCAACATGGTGGCATGTGCTTATATTCTCAGGACTAGGAAAGAAGTGATAAATAGGTCTCTGGAGCTCACTGAACTGCCAGCTAACTTACTTAGTGAGTACTCGGCCACTGAACCATACTGACACTGACTCAAAGTGAAAGTGGGTGATGCCTAAGGAATGACTCCTCCCCAGCTGTCTGGTTCCCTTCTACCATATGTGTTCACACAAGCATACATATGCATTTGCATATACACATGAACCTGTACACAAACACAAATACATAAGCCAAAAATGTTAGTTATTTTTTTTTCTCAATGCCCAATCTATTTTTTATGGCAGGAATTTTCCTTTCTCTTCAGAAATCATTTCTAATGAAATTACTCTTCTCGGTTTATAACATTTAAAAAGGAAACTTGCAATGACATCAGCACAATAGGAGTTTTGTACAAATATCATTGTTAAGTTTTATTACATTTTTCTTTTTAAATTAGAAAATGGAAAATTTTCATAATTTTGAAAATATTTTTGATATCATAAGGTGAGAAAGTTATTGAGTATCTATGTGAAGAATTTAGACAGTTATATAAACTATTTTGTGACCCTGGGTATTTCTAGTTACTACAAATATTAATATCAAAACGCACACGAATTGAATATTATAACATTAGCAGAACAAAAACACATGTTTAATAATTAAATATGGATTAATTTCAAGTAAAGTTATCAGAAAGAAAATAGAAATGTTATATGTTAATATATTACAAATCAATATGCTTTTTTCTGATAATAGCTTTATATTTTTATATGTAAAAATTTAAAGCTTATTTGTATAAAACTCTTATTGTAGCTTAGCATTCTAAATGTTGTGCTAAATTATGGAAGTACTCAATGAGAAGATATAAGAAGTAATTAAAATTTATATAATAATAATGGAAAGAGGCAAAATTTATATTTAAAATGTTTAGCATCCTATGCTCTAAAATTGCAGATACTTGGTATTAAATAAAAATTACCAATTCCTGAATAATGAAGCTAATTCTTAAATGAAGTTACAATATTAAATAATTGTCTATAATAATAGTAATTACGTGATATTTTCTCATTCTTAAAGCCCTAGGAGAAATAACATAACTGCTGAAATGCTTATTTCTTCATTGGTTGTTGTTTCCATTAATTCAGAGAAAAAGAATGGTTGGTACTAAAAAGATTATAATTTTTCCTACTCACAAACACAAAAGGTAACCAGTATGCATTCAAACTTTGACTAACTATGGACAATAAAACAATAGCATTCCTACAAAGTAATTATTTCTGTGGGAATTTAACTGACTGCTTTTAGAACTCCTATAATACCAGGGCAGGCAGGTGGAAGTGGGGAGTTCTTTAGTCTTTCATTAAACACCCTCATTCCCTTCTGTGCTTTAAAATCTTACTCCTACTTTGTTTATTAACTGAGAGAAAATGGAACAGTAGGGATTTACCACCTCTTTCCTTTCAAGTCAATTAGACCTCAAGGAACATGCATATTCTCATATAAGCATTAGCCTAAAGTGAAAGCCGTCTTACTTTAGATAATTTGTCTCATTTAAATCATTAAGGCTAAAAATTTGACAAGAAATCCATATTGTGCCTTCATATTTACCTATGACCAGAACATTCTAACATGTATGTTGACATTTCTGTCTTGTTCAGTATATAAATATGTGTGTATATATATATATATATATATATATATATATATGTAGGTATGAATGTAAATATAAAATAAATTTGTAGTATGTATTGTTACACAGATATATTAGAGCATATTTATCATAAACTTAACAAACTTTATGAGTGTAGAATTGAGACAGTAGCTCTCACTCAAAAAACAAAGCTCCAGGGTTTTCTATTAATATTCATCCTTTTATCTTTTCTTTTTGAAGTATATTGAACATTTCTTGTGATGTCACTCATTCCAAGATAAACTTTCTGAATACACATGTTTTACATATGCAGTTATGCACCACATATCCACTTTCTATGACATGGATACTTGTTTAGTTTTCTGCTATGGAATCTTGACTGTTGTTATTACAAATGTCCTTTAAAAGTAAAACAGCTTATATCCTTTGCTTAATATTCTCCTTTAGCGGTTCTCTTTTGATACTAATAAAGAAATAATCCATTCAGAAATAACTGTCATGACCTAGAGTTAATAAGTTAAGACTGTGTTTGAGTTAAGCTGACAAAATATCCTAGTTATAATATAGTAACTTCTGAAAATATAGATATAGTAACTTCTGAAAATCCATATAAATTTATGATTATATGGATTGGGAAGGGAGGCGTTTGAGATTCTGGGACAGTCACAGTTAAAAGAGGATACTGTAGCTTGTCATTCATGCTTTGAGTTATGAAAGTAAACCATAGGGTTTTAAGCCATGCTATGAATCTTTGTTCTGGTAAATTTAAGACATCTTATTTAACAGACCTAAATTTACCTCTAAATTGAGGACATAATAGCAGTTGTTTCATAGAAGGCTTTTGTTTGTTTGTCTGTTTGGTTGTTTGGTTGGTTGTTTTGCTTGTTTGTTTGTTTTGTTTTTTGTTTTTGTTCTTATTTTTTTTGTTTTTGTTTGTGTGTGTGTGTTTGTTTTGTTTTGTTTTGTTTTGTTTTTGCTTTTTGAGGTCCCTGGCCATTGCTCAGAAATACTACTTAATTAGTATAATTTTTATTTGCAGTTTCTTACTTGTGAACATTGTCTTTAATTCTATACAACTGAAGTCAACTCCTTGCAACACAATGTGGGCTTCAATGTTTTATTTACATATATGTGTATTAGATAGGGAGAAGCAAGCTTGATGGATGATTACATTGATTACTCTTTCAAATGGTAAATTGTCTAACAATATCTTATTCATCTAATCAATAGATCTACGTATACAGCTACCTACATCCCTACATATCCACATACTTGTCTACTAGAGACAGAGAAAATAAAATTCATCTTTGTCACCAGTCAAAAAAAAAATTGATGGCTGTTCAATTTGTGTATTTGATAACATTTTACCCAGTTCTCCCAGAGGGCATGCAGTAATATAGTACAATATCACAACCAGAAATCTGACATTGGTGTAATTTATGAAATTTACTTAGATATATTTTAATAGTTCCACAAGAATGCATGTTTTACACATATAGTAATTTTATGGTTATAGATTTCTGTGGCTATCACTACAGTCAAGACTCTGAACATTTCCATTAAAAGAAGCCACACAATATTCACACCAAATCCCTCCCAACATTTCTCCATGAACTCTAACTCTGTCAGCAAATTAATTCTCTACTTTCACAACTTAGTTCAAAAAATGATATATAACACAAACTAGCAATGCATAATTTTGGCATTATATTTAGTATAATGACAATTTCCATGGCATGTCAGTTTGTGGAGGGATTCAGTCCTTGTTAATGCTGAGTATCATATCATGTTATGACCTTTCCACAGCTTAACAATTTGGTGTAATAAATGCCTAAGTGTATAGTTTCTGGATGATAAAGCAAGGATATGTTAAAGTCTACAAACTGCAACCATCCCTCATGGAGGACCTCACTTTAGTTGTATTTCTGTTTCTGTGATGAAATATTGAAAAACAAAACAAAACAAAATGTAAACGATAATTCCGTGTTATAGTCCACCGCTGCGGAGAAGTCGAAGTTAATGGAAAGAAGTCACATCACATCTTCAATCCCCCCAAAAAAATTAGTTAAAAAATAAAAATATGTGTATATTCACTTATTTGCTTGTTTATACTCACCTGGATTTTTTCCAATCTATATAGTTAAAGAGCCCCTGCCTAGAGAATGGTATAACCCACTGTGGGTTATACACCAACAACTCACCCAAAACATGCCCGTAGGCCAACTCAATAGAACAATCCCTCCCTGAAGGTTTTTTCAGAATGATTCTAGGGTGTACCAAATTGACTGAGCTAAGTATCATTATGCAATACCATCTTTCAACCCTCCCAGCAATGTGTGGGTGATGATGCAGTTTTCTCTAAAACTGTGTCAGCATTTAGTATACTCACATATGCAATACATATTGTTTAGCGTTAGCAAACTGAATACGATATCATTAAGGCTTGCTGTGTCTTTGATTTTCATTTTGGAAATTAACAGTGTTGAATATATTTCACATAACATTTGTTGCCCCACCCTCTATTCTCTCTCTCTCTCTCTCTCTCTCTCTCTCTCTCTCTCTCTCTCTCTCTCTCTCTCTCCTTCTCTTATGTAAGTTTATATCAACCATGTATTTCCTCTCATTAGCAATGTTATTTTCAGTTCCTTCACAATGACTTTACATAGTGGAATAATTGGTTTTAAATGTCAACATGCTGCAACCTAGAATCACCTGCAAAGTGAGTCTCAACTGAGGAATTATCTAGATTTGGTTTAGGTGCTCCTGTAAGCATTTTTAGTAGGGAGTTGTCTTCCTTTGCCTAATTGAGTTGAAATGAAAGACTCACCATGGACGTGGAAAACATCATTTCATGGGCTGAGCACTGAACTGTGAGATAATAGAAAGCTAGGTGAGGTGAGAAAGCAAGGATGTATCCATTCTGTCCCCGTTCCTGACTGTGGATGCCATCTGACTAGTTCATTAAATTCCCAAAGTGGTGGGCTGTATCCTGGAATGTTAAACCAGGTTAACCCTTCCTTTCCTTGAGTTTTTGAATTTTTAAAATTTTTGGTTTTTTGTTTGTTTGTTTGTGTTTTCATTGGGTTTTATATCACAGCAACAGAAATGCATAAATTTACTAGAATTCTATTATTTAGTTCCAAAGATGTTACTTTATAGAAACAGCTAACACATGGATTACTTGAGATATTAAGTCATTTATTTCATAGATCTTTTTAAAAAATTAATTCAAGCATTTTTTTAAAAAATCAGTTTCCTACAAACACGTACACATACACATACACATGAGGACAGTTGTAGAGATAATCCTTACGGTTTGGAACTGTAAAAGTGATCCTGATAACATAGTACTACTGCCTCTCTGCCACTTCACAGGTTCCGTTGCAACTGCCTGTCGTGACCCAGGAGTCCCCATGAATGGGACGCGGAATGGTGACGGCAGAGAGCCTGGGGACACCGTTGTCTTTCAGTGTGATCCTGGATATGAGCTTCAGGGACAGGAAAGAATAACCTGCATTCAGGTAGAAAATCGATACTTCTGGCAGCCCAGCCCACCAGTCTGTATAGGTATGATTTAAGAATAATTAAAATTTTATAAAATGCATTGCAATGGTTTAAAGTTGGTGTTTATGTTAACAAGCACTATATTCAAGAAAAATTTGTATATTTTCAAGATTTCCGAGGATTCCAGAGGACTATGCACATACCCAAAATGTACAGAACTTTAAAGGATGATTAATAATTTCTGTAGTCCATAATTTTATCATATTCTGAACAGGTCAAAAAATTTTATATTATTAATCATATCTCCTTAAATATATTTTCAGCCTTTTATTCACTAGATTGCTCTATCGTCCTTTGCTTTAACACTTAGAGTCACTTAGAATCTCTATGTAGAAAGTGCTATGTTGATTTAGTTTCTGAATGCTTATTTCTTCTAAGCAGGTATTTTAGTCCTTCAAAGGGTTGGCTTTTCATTCAAGTCAGGAATATCAAAGGAACATCAGGCTTTGTTTTGATGATCTGACAAGGGCCCAGACCTTGTTCTATGCTTTCACTTGTCTGTCTTGTTTTTATGCTTGTTCTCAAATCTCAAAGTCACAGTCTAAATATTCAGAATACAGGCCTTTTAGTACTAGATATGAAAACAAAAAAATAAACCAAAAGACACGGGCTTAGGGAAATGACTACTTTGGCAATACAAGCACTTAGAATATCTCAAATTTAATTAAGTGTTTATATTAATCCTTTATGCTCAAGTATCAGTGTCAATGTCATCTTCAATCTACAAGATATTTTCAGTAAGCCAAGCTTATGCTTTTACTCAAATTTTTAATTTATTTATATACTCACAATAGTGAACTGTAAAGAGATTCTAGAGGGAGTCTAATACTTGCTCACTCACTATTGCATTTAAAGCAGTTGGGATAAGCAAATTTAGCAAGCTTTAAATAAATAAAAACCTTATTTTGGATCATTTACACTCATAAGAATTTTTTCAATATAGATTCACAGTGGTTTCTTTCTGGATGTCACATAGAATTACAGAATGAGTTTTCTATACCTCAGTCAGAGGCAAGAAATTTAATTACTCTGGTTTGTTTTACTACATGTTGTCACAGCTCATATGAAAGTTGCAAAGTAAAATTCATTACTAACATGATATTTTCCTTCCATAGGAAATTTGCCAATAAAATAAGAAAATTAGAAATTCTTTCCACCCTTCTTCTTAATAAAATCAAGCTGAAAATTGTATTTTTTACAACACATGTTGTATATTTAACAGATAGGCTTTAAAGCATAATAGTCACTAACATTCAAAGGTCTAATTCTCCTGGAGGAAAATGTTAGCTTTTGGTGTCTTCTATAGATAATGAGGCAGATGATAAGGAAGAAAAAGGTTCAAATCTGAACCAAAATAATAACATAGCTTGTACTAGTTCAGATTTTGATATATTCCTTTATACAGCTAATCTATAGCTATATTCTTCTATGGTTCTTTATGAACTATTGAAAGTTTATATTATCGAACATTAATTCATTTATATTTATGATCTGAATTAGTAAAATCAGGTGAGGGGAGCCATTTGAGAAACCTTTCTACGGAAAAGAAGGAAAATGTTAAGTATTTGCTTAAGGTGTGATTCTTCTTACTCACTAGATGGAGAGCATGTAGGACTATTATTAAATTAAAATGCTATATTCTTACTAATTGAAGTGTCATGGAATCTCATAAGAGAATTTCTATATAAAATACTTTGGCCAACACTCAAGAAGCAAGGAAAAAGGGCTCATGATGCCTCAGCACTAGTTGAGGAGCTCTTGATAGTTACAGCTTCTCATGAAGAGTCTTTCCAAGTACATTTTTCCAGTGGACGGTGCCACACCAATGAGTAGTAAAACTTGGACATATTTTTAATTTTTGTTTTGTTAAAGAATATATGATGTCAGAAAGGCATGAGGATGTTGGAGTGAATCTGGGAGGAATTTAGGTGAAGAATGGAAGATAAATATGATTAAAATACATGTTTACATGATACACCAAAAAGATTTAATAAAATATACTTTTAGAAAAAACAGAATGAAGTTCCCAAAAATTGCTGCAGATTATGCAGCTTTATGTGATAAGCAGTCCAGGCTGTCACTTAGTAGTATTTCCAGGCCTGAGCATTATATTGACATTATGCTTTATGTAAAATCCTAAAATATTGAAAAAAATTATACTGAACCTAAAGAAAAAATGCAACTCAAGCCATAATAAGATTAAAGTAATCTGGAATTACTGTTATAAAATTACATCTGTAAGCCACAATATACTCTAGCTAACAAGACCTGATTCTAAGGGGCAAAGGTGAACACTAAATCTTACTTATATGGGGCAGGGTGTGGAACATTTTTGTATGGATTATAGACCTGAGTATTATATTTTTGGAAGGATAAGATAGCTTCAAGAGAAGATATGCATTAGAACTTCTCTGAGGAAGAAAATAAGTTTTTAAAAAAGAATCTGAAAAATTGCTAAGGCTGCAGAAAGCTTGACCTGTGCAACTGATAAGACAGAACTCCATGATTGGAAAAACTATGCCGAAGATTAAACCCTGAACTCTTTAGAAAGTCCTTAAGTGTATGTCTCAGACCTCAGAGAATAAAGCATTTTACGTGCATGTGAAAAAGGAAAAAAAAAATCAGCCTCATAGCAAGTACCAAACAGAAGGACGTCATCTTTGGAGAGGTAATAGAATTCATTCTAACAAAATTGACAGCGTGAAGATTACTTTGACATTGCCAGAGGGAAAGTAGCAGCATACAATATGAAGGTAAATAACAAAGACATTAGTGTGGGCGGGTTGCTGAGAAAGACAGTACATGAATAAAATTGAATTGGCAAAAAAAATTAAGAAGATTGTAAAATAGATTTATAGCTGCTGCCCGTGTAACTGTCTCCCAAGAAAATATACTCAGAACAAATCATGCATGTCGGAATTCCAAAGAAGCCAACTGAAATGGAATTCATGAATGCCTTGGATTTTATTTTGGGTGCTTTATGATTAGATATGTAAAAAGTAAATTAATGGATTTCTAACTGCTATTTCAAGGTGAAGATACTTTAAAACAATTTTATGTATTCATTGGCAGACTAGGATTTATAAATGCCAGAGAATTTTACTCTCTGGTTGGTTCTGTAAATTTTCAAAAACAGCCATAGCTCTGAAATACTTAAGGAAAATGTTGCTAATGTGAAAAATGTAGTGAAAAGAATTTAGACTAAAGAGAAGAAAAGCCTTGCGCAATATATAGTAGGACTGTTAATATGCATGTCGTGAATTTTCTTTGTTCATGACAACTACATTTAAGTGTGTATATATGTATTGGCATACAATTCCTAAAATCATAAATGTCATTGTTCCTAGTAGCAATTAAGAAAACTGAAACAAAACTGGCCCCATTCTACACACCATTACACATGATTCCACTCTCTAACACCCTAAAGACTCAATCATTCTACTTTTTTAATACATAGCATGTACATCTTCACATTTGCTACTGCACACATATTTGTACACCTTTCATATTTGCTCATCATTCAGACATGATTTTAAAAGTCCTAAAATAACTAAGCTATTATTTTCTACATAACACAAAACCACCCATTGGACTACACATTCATTCATGCCGTCATAATCTCTCTTTTCATAATGAATATGAAGAACCACTAACATGTCAACAAATATTTGTACAAACATCACATCAGTCTGGAGGAAGAAAACACTGTATAAGAAACATTCTTAACTTTACAAGTTAGTGGTGAACGCTGACATATGAATATAGCTTTAAAATCAATTGAGACTATTAAATGGAGGTAGGCTGCGTGAGGGTGCTATTATCAGTAGAGCTGAGGCTAAGTCCGAGAAGAAAATTGAGGTGGTTTTTTTTTTTTAACGTTTCTAAAGGCTGTGATAAATTTTAAATCATAACTGAAACTACATAAACACAGGTATGGAAACAATTCAAGAAGTAATTATATGAACAGAAAGTACATAGAACTGTAGTGTTTTCGGGGCCAGAATGACACCTAGTAGGTTAAGGTGTTTGCTGACAGTCTTAACCGCTTAAGCTCAATCCCAAGGGCTCACACGGCAGGCAGAGAAAACCAACTTCTGCAGGTTGTCCTCTGACCTCCTCACCATATCTTGGTGCAAACACACACACACACACACACATACACACACACACACACACACACACACACAAATAACTTTAATTTTGTGGTAGTTTTGAATATAATTTATGCATTCAAAGTGATGGTTGATAACATTGTAAGGGCTACAGAGGTCAGGAGAAGGCAGGTTCATTCCAACTGGGGCATTGCCTTTTAGGTTTTACAGAACTACCACAGACTTTGCATTTCTGCACTATGATTAGATATTTTCACACATGAGATAATTGTTGGAAACAGAAGTCAGTCATTGCCATATTTCTAAGGAAATATATGAATCCATTTAGATTAAGAAATATGATAGCAAGTAAAGAAAATGAAACAAATTGAAATGTGTGTGTGAGATAAAGTCTAAATATATTGTCTTGATAAATTGAATTTGAAGAGTCTGTGAAGAACGTTAATATTCATGCTAAGAAATACATGTGGAGGCAGTGCTAATTGAGTAACTTAGGAACAGGACAAAGAGTCATTTGACTTGAATGCTATGTAATTTGTATATTATACAATTATGTACCAATAGACTACTAGGAAACAATAGCTGTAAATATTTACATGATTTGTAATTCAGCAGAGATTATCAGCAGGAGGACATAGGAAAAGAAGGTTCCAACTAATAAAGAGAGAGAAGGATAAAGTCATGAGCTTAAACATTTTCAGCAAAGAAGATTG
This sequence comes from Acomys minous, assembly GCF_964271855.1. Lineage (NCBI taxonomy): Eukaryota > Metazoa > Chordata > Mammalia > Rodentia > Muridae > Acomys > Acomys minous. Next base: position 30,413,001 of record NC_140493.1, on the reverse strand, counting down.
CAATAGAATAAAAACAATATTAGATTAAAAAATGCTACATAAGCAACTCAGGAGCATACCCATGCAACAAAATGAAATGGAAATTTTCATGAGCGAACTGGTTTATGCACATAGACTTCATTAGAAAATTGGACATCAAATCCTAGAAACTACTAGTACATCAGACTTAAGTTAAAATCAACAAGTTGGAAGGATGATTATGAAGAGAAAGAAAGATGAAGTAGTCCCCAAGACACTTGTAAAGTTAAAAAGACATTAAGGTTGGGTTGACAATAGCTTGCCTTGGAGCTGAAGAGATTTGTAGACAGAAAAATTTGAGGAGATATTTGCAGGAAGCAAAGACCAGATAAAAACATCTGGAGCTCCAACTACCAAAGGTAAACTGTATCCATGACACAATTAAAAATAGAATACTAAATCTTAAAGAGTATCTTTCTAATGATTTATACTTGGGCACAGTTTTTTGCTGTGTCGGTAAACTCAACTTAAAGTTACAAGACCATGAAATTAGACTTCCTTTTCCAACAGAATTTAGTAAGCATAGGCTTTTTAATTTAAAAAAAATATTGTTTCACACATGTAAATACAGATAGCAGGGAACACTGGAATACGTTGAATGAAACCATTGTAACAAGGTGCACACTGTTGGCCTATCCTTGCATTTATTGCAAGAGTGAGGAAAGAGGAAGTTCTTTTTAGCAGAGAAGAATCTCCAAAAATAGCAGAAAGGAAGAACACATGAATATGTGGGGTGATTGAATAGCTCAGAGCATATTGTACTCTGATTCCAATTTCTTCTCAGAATTATTATACACTGATGCAAAGCTGGAGGTGGGGGGGGGGCAAAATTCAGAGGACTAAATTTAAATTAAGGGAAGCTTAATAAAAGTTTGGTTAGCTCGACTTTATTCAAACTGATAAATGAGGCAGATGAAAAAACGGTCCTTGGGGGGAGAATGGGGCATCTGTTTTTGGTTTAGTCATTCTTAAACAAAGGCAGGTGTAGAGCGATTATTTGTGTCATAAGTAAGTCTAAACTAAGTCTTACGGGAAAGCATGATTTCTAATAACAATTTCTTTCCTTGAACAATAACAACAAGGATGTGCAGATTACGTAAGCTTCAGGTAAAATTAGACATCTCCAGGTGAAAGCAATGGGGTGAGAGAAAGTGCCCTTACAGAGCTACACTTCAGCTTTGGGAAAGAAGACTCCATATGAAACTGCAAAGTAAATAAAGGTTCTGGAGTAGAGAGGAGTTTCATGTCAGGCTGGGGATGTTGAGGACACTTTGTTCCCAGATTCGGCAGACACTTAAGTTTGGTTTATTCCATCTAATTGTTTACAACCAGGTACCCACATGCTAGAAAAATAAGAAATAAACAAGCAGTGTGGCTCCATTCCGAACATCTAGATGCTCTAAATATCTAGGAGTTGAAATCACCATCTCTACACAAGGGTAGAAGCATGGACGAGCACAGTGGTAGATATAAAAATATATACATATTGAATTCTCTTGGTTTTTTTTTTTTCCTGCCTAGCTTGAAGAGAATTTTTTTTTTTCCCAGACTCAACTTTTACTGTCAAAAAAAATCTGGTTACTTTTTTTTTTTTCTGAATTGCAAAGATTATCTAGGAAAACAACAATTTTAAAACTCAGAAAAGAATGCCGGTTATGTAGATGGAATCAGAAGAATTTGAGAGCCCTCATACCACATTCATATACTTCTTCACTCGCCTTTCCTACCACTGAGGACGCGTGTCACTTTTTGAATGTAACAATGTTCCTTTAATCACCTCCGAATCTAACTGAAAACTATGTGTGCCTCTCCACTGACAAATGACAGGAAGTTATGACAAGGTCAACAATAGAATCTGTAGTTAACTGCTTATTTTTATCGATCAAAGAATTAGATTTTAAGAGACTTATAGTCACATTAATATTGTTGAAAGACAATCTCAGTTTTAGATTATCACTGATTTTTGACTCAATTACTATTAAAGCCTCTTTGAAAATATAAAAATGTCATGGAAGCTATGTAAATATGACAAACACTATCATCCTTTCCATAGATTATCATTATTATTTTGAGAAATGGTAATGCTGTGTAAATCAAACTGGCTTGGATTCCATTCACAACCTTCCTACCTCCCACACACTGGGTTTGAACACAGTTATTATTTGAGATTTTGTTTCACCTTGCTTCTGAATTTCTCTGTAACTTTCAGATTTCTTGTCCAGTAACCATGGGGAAACCATTTTTTTTTTCAACCCTCTCCCACTTTGCTTGACACAAAGTAGTAACATATAACTTTTATTTTTTTAGCCTGTTTTGGAAACCAGTAAAAGAAAAAAGTGTGTGTGTGTGTGTGTGTGTGTGTGTGTGTGTGTGTGTGTGTGATTTTGTGTGTGTTCTGTGTTCTATATATTATGGGTTTCTTTAGAAGACATGTAGCATCCTAGCATCCTGTGCTGTAAAATTGAAGTGTGTGCCGAGTCTCACATACCCTCAAAGAAATGTTTTCACAAATATTGACAGCTAATGGATTTTATTAATCTCTTAAGGTATTTTGTTTGCTTGTTTAAATTAAAGCACCTTGTGGAGGCAATTTAACAGGATCTTCAGGCTTTATCCTTTCGCCAAACTTCCCTCATCCGTATCCGCACAGCAGGGACTGTGACTGGACTATCAGTGTCAATTCTGACTACGTTATCTCCTTGGCATTTATCAGGTGAGTTCTTAAACCTGGCCATGTTTAAATTTTTTTTTCCTGGTTAGTCTCCCTTGGCATTTGTCCAACGTAAGTATTTATTTCTTTTAAAAGTTAATACCAACACTAATACTTTACTGTGGATGATTTAAAAGCCTTGTTCATAGACTGGCAGTTCTGCAGGGCCGAGGTGAGAATCCTCATTAGATAATCCTGGGTAGGAATGGTCCCGAGATATACTGAATTATGAACTTTGATTCCTATTGTTTCTAAGTTCGCTAGGTTCTTAGCACTACTGGTTTCAAAATTCAGATCCTTCTCTTATACTAAAAGAATAAGCAGTTAGTCAGCAATTCAATGTTTTTGGTCTCGTTTTTTCTGCAACAAAACTCTGGGAGAGACTTTGTATTCCCGTTCTGTTTTAATGTCTCATGCATCACCACACTTTTTGTTGTCCCATTAAGTCTAGCATATGAGAAGAATCTGATTGATCAATACTACGTCTTTCAGCAAAACTCGCTGGGAATCAAGAGGATTTACACGTGTGGCGAGGAGGGGGAGGGGCGGGGTGTGGGAGGGACGAGTGTCCCACATTCCCATTGTTGTGTCACAGACCTGGAACCATAGACCTTTGCCTGGGAATTAAGGCAACTGAGTCGAAGCTCTCTAGACTTGCCACTGTCACCCTGTTCTATTTGGGGAAAAATTTTTTGTTTTCCTCATGAGAAGCCCATATTTTATTACAAGGTGCGACCTTTCTATTTAAGATTGGGGAGGCACGAGCTAGGAGTTTAGGCCAGAGACAGTGCACCCTATCAGTATATACACAACTGTGGATTCAGTCTCCAGCACCCCAAGCAGAGCAAAAGGGAAAGATTTCAGATGGTAAGGCACGCGGTGGGGTGGGAGCTCCATATTTGCACTGTTTAAACCACCAGAGTCCTTCTTAATTAGATTTCTTTTTCCATGTTCGCAAACATTGATGTAACCAAAAGATTTATTCTCAGTAACACAACTGTTCTTTTCATCTCCAACTTTAAAAACGGTATTTGTGTAAACTAAAACATACACTATTTTCTAAAATGTTGAAGCCATGTTGAAAAGCAGGTCTTATAAAATCATGAAAATTGTCAAAATTTGGAGTTTCTGTTTTTATAATTCATAGTGCTCTGTTATTTGTTGGTTCAAGACAATGACGGTGAGATTGTTGGCTATTTCAGTACTTCCTTGGTAAATAACATTATTCCCATTTTTTGCTATTGGAGAAATTGCATTTTAAGACAGTAGGAATTTTCAAGATTTTTAATACAGTGCTTCGTTTCTTATAAATTAAGTTAGCTAATAAATTGGAAATAAAAGGCTATACTGCAGGAAGTATAGGACAGAAATTTAATTTCCAATTATGTCATTTATTATGTGACATTACGGAGAATGTTTCAATATATTCACTGGCAAAATAAAAACTATAACCTCTTTCTCGTATCACAGAAATAGCAACCAAATTAAAAATTTTAAAAATACCAAATTTGTGTTAAATGTATTATCCTTCCAGTGTTTGCATAGAAAGAATCATTAGAGATAAGAGCCTAAAATTTCCTAAAGATTTTTTTCACTTTTATCTTCAATATGTTAAGTATTCACTTAAGGAAAGCTAGAAATTCAATAAAATACATAGTCTTTACCTTTTAAACTACTGTTTTTGGCATTCCAGGCACAGAAACTACTGCCGTGTTCTTTGCAAATCACTTGTTCACGTTGGGCCTCTGATAATGAGATAGACAGGACAAAATCAAACTTTCTCAGTGAAAGAGGAAACTCAGAGAGTTGTGCTCCAAAGGGGCCTGAGAAAGCAGGCCTATCCTCAGCTTGCTATTAAATATCGATAGTTACCAAAACTCAAACCACTGATACATTGACAGGATTTAAATTTAACTAGTTGAACCTGGCAAGGTGCTGATTTAGTGTTAGTTTGTTTGTATTTTCTCATACTACAATTGACACTATAGCCTAGTGTGGTGGCACATGCCTTTAATCCCAGCACTCCGGGAGGCAGAAGTAGGCAGATCACTGTGAGTTTGAGGTGAACCTGATCTACAACGTCCAGGACAGCCAAGGCTGCACAAAGAAAACATGTCTTGAAAAATAAAAACAAAAAAGGAAGGGAGGGAAGGAGGGAGGGAGGGAGGGAGGGAAGGGAAGGAAGAAGGAAGGGAGAAAGGAAAAAAGGAAGGAAGAATGACCTCATATAGGAGAAGGCTATTAATCTACATACCATCCCAAATTTCTCCCTGACCATTTAAGCCCAACTAAACTGATTCATACAGGAAACCATTAAGGATAAAATGTTTCAGAAACTTGACATGTTTACATTTTGTATATTTGAAATATCTTAAGTAAATACAAATCTAAAGTTACAGTTGAGTTTCCTTGATGCTGTCTTAATATTAACAAACTTTCCTGATTCCACTTGCTATTACGAAATGACTGCCTTTCCTTAATGACCTAAGTAAGCTCATATTTTTCATTTGTTTTTTCTGAATCACTATATGGCAATAACAATAGATAGGTCACCTGTCTCCTAAATATGTGCAAATCATGGTCTTTAGGAGATAATTCTCATGCTTTTTAAGGGGAAAGGAAGTTTATTATGCAAGGTATTTTAATAGCCATAACGTGGATTTGAATAATCTAGAGTAATTTTTTACCATTATATAAATTTGAAAGTCTATAAACATTAGTTCATTTGCACAATTTTAATAGAAAAATATCCTTACTTTTGTTAACAATGACACCTAATAGAGAATACAGTACTTTACCGAATAGTTTAAAACTATTTACATTTACCTTTTGATTAATCTGATACTTTATAAGTTTTAAAGTGCTTGTGTTTTTGTGACCAACAATGAAAAAGAGTTATACCTTTATCATATAAAATACATGGTAAATTAAAATCATCTACGTTATACTTCACTTCATTTATATAAAATATCTAGTAAGATGACATGTATGTTAGAAAGTAAAGAACAAAACTCAAATATACATCATATTACCAAGGCAATGCCATTTTCTCATTTATTCCACCTTGCATTATCTGGAGTTCCTTCTACACATGCTGTCAACATGAGCCTTCTATATCAAGACTACTTTCTCTTTCCTATTGCTAAATTGCTATTTATATCCAGTAGGTTTTTGGTTTCTTGTTTGTTTTTTTAAAAGCAAATTTGTACATCAGATTTATATTTTGGAGTCTACTGTTCTTTGAGTCTACATCTACTTCGGCAAATGCCCTTTTAGTAATATCTCCCCTTCTCTCTTAGTTTTAGCATAGAGCCAAACTATGACTTCCTCTATATATATGATGGGCCAGACAGTAATAGTCCATTGATTGGAAGTTTTCAAGACAGCAAGTTACCAGAGAGAATAGAAAGCAGCTCAAATACCATGCACTTGGCTTTTCGGAGCGATGGATCTGTCAGCTACACTGGATTTCATTTAGAGTATAAAGGTAAGTGCACACATTCATTTTTAGCATCCTAATTAGACTAGAATTATGTCTACAGGATAATAATTTTTTTTTGCCAGATGCCATCAGCTTTAGTTGCATGTGCTTATGAAGTACAAACTGTGAACAGCTTACTCTCACAAAAGGGCTCTCAGTGTACTTTCTTATCAGTGAGAAGGAAGTTAGCATTTCTCTAATTCTTTATCAAAGATATGTAGGTGGCAACCAGATTATTAACTGGTATATTGCGGTAGCAGGCGAAGGCCACAAAATAAAGGGAAAAGATACTTCTTTAGGGGGACTGAAGTTTCATTAAAGTACTTTAATTCAGAGATTACTTTCAGTGAAAAAGAACAAAGAAGATAATTTTACTTTAGAAAAAGTTTAGTGTTTTAAATATGTTGATAGAATGAGCAAAATGTAGCGATAGTCATATCTCCAAAAATACATTTATAATTATTTTAGGATGCACATGGATATGTTATTATAAATATTGCCATGATCAGTTATCTTATTTTTAAATTTGACCTAATATATGAGACAAATTGTTTTAATTTTTGGGTTACCATGTGGTATTTTCATACACTACATATTATGTAGTATTTAAATCTATCTCTGCAAGTACTTAATGTTGTTTTCTTTTTTTGTATGTTATGTGTGTGTGCATGTGTTGATATGTTTTAATGCAGAGATGCATGCACTATGTGATTGTGTACTGAGACGAGAGAAGAACATACTGTCTACTGCTCTATTGCTTTCTAGCTGACTCTTATGGGATAAGGTTCGTGTTTGAACCTGGAATTCCTTAAATTGGCTACACTGTTTTATAGCCATCCACAATGGCCCATCTCTATCCCCTACACCCCACTGGGGTTATAAGTTAACAGGGACACATTTTGCTTTTTACCTGTGTTCTACAAAGTGAGTCCAGGATGGCCAAGGCTACACAGAGAAACCCTGTCTCGAAAAAAAAAAAAAAAAAAAGAATGCAAACAAGAGCCCTGTAATTCCATATAAAATGCTCTTATCCACTGAGCTAGGTCTAGACACAGCATTATTTTTAAATAACTAAAAATTATGCAGAATGAATAAGTAGTTTTCAAGCATCTACACAGCGAATACCATTAATAGGGTAGTATCCTTCCTTAAAAACATTCCTTTATTCATGTTTTAAAAGTCAAATATCACATACACCATATGAATATCTTTTTTATTATTAATTTATTTAGATTACATCTCAATTGTTGTCCCCTCACTTGTATGTAAATTTCTTTTCTATTTAGTATCACACATGGCTTTTTTGTTTGTTTGTTTGTTTACAATGATCATAAAAAAAATCTACTACGAATTCTGTTGCATCTGTATGTAGGAAATGAGAATGTTCACAGGTCAGCAGGTAAAGGCATATCTATTATCATTTTGGGAATGCATGCGAAGATGCCAAGGCCAGTAGTAAATGCTGAACATAAGGATGGCGCAAATTTAATTTCAGTGGAAACCTTGAGCCTTCTGTATGCCATCCATTTCACGGGGCTAGGTAAAAAGTACTATGTCAGCAGAGTAATGAACAGGCTGCTTGGCACAAACAGTGAATATGTGTGGTTTAAACTCTTTTTTTTTTTTTTGAAGTTTTCTTCAAGTGTTAGTTCATCTGACCATGAGGATGGTGGGTTTCATTTTAGATGTTGGTTGAAAGGTGCTGTGGACTAACAGAGTCAGTGGATTTTAAGAGAGGCTCTTGAACATTATATAATCTTCTCTTCTAAGAAGGTAGTCTCCACCCCATCTGCTAGGACTCTGCTAAGCAGCTGGGAAGGAAACCAGGAAACCATAGTCAAACACTACGGCAGCTTTCAGACACTCTTGCTTTGTAACTTTTTTTTTTTGAGATTATATCATTTTTCCCTTTCCATTCCTCCCTTCATCCTAACTCTCTGGCCCCTGCCCTCTATCAAATTCATGACCTCCTTTTTCATCCTTGTGCTTTGAAAGCCTTATTGTCCTCTCAAACCTGGGTTTGCTGCTTAACTTTTTCATTTTGGAATGCTTATACATATGTATGGTCCTCATAAGCTCACATATTTGTGTGCTTAGCCACCGAAGAGTGGAACTGTTTGAACGTTTAGGAAGGACTAGGATGTGTTGTCTTCTAGGATTAGGTGTGGCCTTATTGAAAGGAGCATTTCACTAAGGGTGAGTGTTGAATGTCCAAAGCCCGTCCCAGGCCCATTGTCTCCTTTCTTTTCTTGGCCTGATGGTCAGGATGTAGCTCTCAGCTACTGTTCCAGCACCATGAGTGTTGCCATCCTCTTATCATCTTTGATGTCACGATGATAATTGATGTAAGCAAGTCCCCAATTAAATGTTTTCTCTAGAGATGCCTTGGTCATGCTGTCTCTTTGAATTGGTGGAATGAGCTAATTGCAAAGGCAAAGTTATAATATATAAGTGCAGGTTTATTGGAAGCAGCTCTTGGTCACCATGTAGGGGAAAGAGAGAGAGAGAGAGAGAGAGAGAGAGAGAGAGAGAGAGAGAGAGAGAGAGAGAGAGAAACAGAGAGACAGAGAGAAAGACAGAGAGAGACAGACAGAGACAGAGAGACAGAGACAGAGACAGAGAGACAGAGAGGCAGAGAGACAGAGACAGAGAGAGGAGAGAGAGAAGAGAAGAGAGAAAGGAGAGTGAGTGAGAAAGAGAGAGAGAGAGAGAGAGAGAGAGAGAGAGAGAGGAAGAGAGTGCGCACAAGGAGAAGAAAGGAAGAGAGGAGAGGAGAGATACTGAAAGAGTGAAGAGAACAGAAGAGAGATAGAGAATAAGTAACCAAAATGTCTGGAATATACAGTGGAGGGAATTCCCTGCTGTTGGCCTGGAAAGTTCAGGGTAAAGACCTGCGAGCCTTGCCCCGCAGCCGGTAGAGACCAAGGGAGTCCAGGTCCACGTTGGTATGGTCTGAAACCCAACAGTAACTACGTCATCTATCACACTATCTATACTTTATCTGGCTTTCAAATAATCATTTTATTTTCATCATTTATATATTGTTGGTTTTCTTACATTGTTTAAGTGTTTAGCAATAATAGGTATAGATAAATATCATAATTTCTTTATTATATACCTGCATCATAGTTAATTTCTGATAGATACATTCTAATATTTATGGCAACAAAGGAATCATGTAGAATAAACACACTTTCATATGGGTCTTCATAAATATACGTGTGAGAATCTTATTGTGACATATGTGTTTGTGATACCAGAACTATTGAGTCAAAGGGTATAAAATGCTTCAATTTAATTTCATATTGCCAGGTTATTTCAAAATATTAAGAGGCTATTATTCCCACTCATGCTAAATGTCAGAGCATAAGATCTTAAGAAATGTAAAGATTTAAAAAATCAGTTCTCTTGTCAAATTTTAGTATTGTTAACCTCGTGGTTATTAGGTCATTTCTACTTATTAGTTTTGCCTCAGGTAGAATTAAGTTTAATCTGTCTCCGTATTTTGCACACTGACAAGTTCCTGCTGGATTTGTGTACTCCTAAAATCACAGATTATGTCATGGGAATTAATACTCTCCCTAGATCATTTATGTCACAATTAATATTTCAATTCCATCTTTGGTTAATGAATCATTCGGCTTTATTTCTGTACTCCTATGTTTTACCAGTATCTAGAAATCTGTACTGTATTAAATTCTCCTTTTCTTTCATAATTTATACATCTTATGTTTTGCCAAACAGTACCCTCCCATGGCAAAGTTTCACACATGTTTTCATGCAGTTCTAATGTTTAGAGCTATGTTTTCCACATTTTTAGTTGTTAGGTTTTGTGGAATTTATTTTCTGTAAATTAATACTCCGATTTTATGTTTAAAATATGACTAATAAAGTGCTTTAGCACCACTTTCTGACACATAATGCCATTGCTATCAACTAGCAAGTCCCTTTGTCATTTTTTTTTTAGCTTTCTAGTCTCTTCTACTGTCCTCTTTTTCTGTCTCCAGGGCAATTTATTTCAAAACAGTAGGACAGCCATGAAAAAGTGTGCTTTCTGTAAGTGATATTTTTCTTTGGTATATCAAAATGTCAAAAGATTTCCTTAAAAGAAAAGAATAGTTACTTTACATCATGGCTTCACAGTTTCCTGGTACTAATCTACTGGCTACTTAACAGTGACTGATAAGGCAGGACCATTGCATTTGCTGCAAAGAAACACTGAGTTACTCACTTCATGGCGGTTTGTAAGCAAAGAGAAAGAGGGAACATAGTGTGTGATCCAGTCCTCCCGTGCATGTGTCTTCCCTGACCAGCTTCATCTGCCTTGCCTTACCTCCTGAAATTTCCAAAGGGTCCCTCAGCTAGTGACTAAGCCCAAGGCAGTGAGGTGCGAAAGGCACTTAACCAGAACAGTTTTAGTTTTGCTTTGTTTTTTTTAATTTTGTCCTTGATGCCTGTCACAACATTCTGAACCTCAATTTCATTTTTAGAGTTAAGCTTCTTTTACATATTGCAATTGATTGTCACCATGTTGAATTAATAAATCATTTGGGAATAAATTGATGTATGACATTTAATCTTCTCATCTATTAATACAGCTAGTCTTTCAATTTACTCATGTTTTCATTAACGTCTTTCAGTAATGGTTTATAATTTTAGTTATAGTTTCTTTCTCATTTTAATTAAAATGTCTTATACATTACAGGTAATAAATAATGTCTTTATTATTAAATTTTTTCTGGTTATTCCTAGTAAGGAAGGCATGGTGACATTTGATAGTATATCAGTTTACTTAACCTTTTTATTGATTTAATATTTTGTAGTATTTTGGATAGTCCATATAAACAGAGGTACTTCTCTTTTTTGTTTTATTTCCATTTAATTTCTATTTTTTGATTATTTAATTTTCTATATTGGAATTTCAGTAACATGTTAAATATCGGTCTTGTGTCTCAATGTCAGTCTTGTGTACTTGATTATACTTTTAATGAACCTCAGTGTGACGGGTACTCTTGATTGAGAACAACACTAATAAAGACACACTTTTTCAAAAGTCCTTACTATATTCAGACTCATTTCTAAGCAAAATGCATTAAAAATAATTTGCTTCTATGAATAACATTTTTAAAATACAAATTTAAGTAAATTGCTTAAAGCCTTATGGCAGAGCAAAAATGTCATTCCATATGATCTCAATACTCCATATTCTTATTTATTGAGTAATGTGATCTTGAGATATTATTTATGAGGTATAAGTCCTCTTTCCTATAATCCATTAACCACTCCCATATATACAAAAATGGAAAGAGTCTTAAGTGCCACAACGCTGTCATTTTATTCACATCTCTCTATATTTATTATCTAGAGTAGTGCAAATATAGAGAGGAACTTTGTAATGATTTCTTGTCACTTGATCCGTTTTGAGCATCTTAAGGACACTTTGCGTTTGTTTGTTTGTTTTTACATAATGTAATCAGGATGATATAATAGTAGCACTGCTGGGATGTAAGCAGCTTCAGAAATATTTTTGTTGTTTTCTATGTTGTCAATGGGACTTTAGCTTTGGAATAATTGCCTGTTTGTTCCATCTGGACAGTTTGTGCATACATCTGATATGTACATACAAATGATTAGAGAGCTGAAAGGGAAGAAGCATCATTGCTTTACACCTAGATCTAGGTTCTACCTCGAGTTCTAGTTTAAGAAATGCCCCCAAAGCCACAGAATGAAAGATACATTCTCATAGAATTGCTCTTGACAAGGGCATTAATTGACTGTAGCACAGTTATTCTGAAACTAAGCATCACCGCCTGACAGTGCTATGAAATCACTTTCCATATGCACTTGAAATTCTAAATGAGATAAAGCCTATTTGTCTATATTAGCTAAATGGGAATTTATGCCTACTTCTCAACTAGTTTATATTCTATAAGGGGCAAACTAAAATATCTCAGAATAATTTCAGAAAAAAATTATCACCTAATGTGTCTTCTTTGAAAAATATTAGGATAAAAAGCCCATTCCTATCATCTATATGTTAGTAGATAGAACATTAAAGCAAACAATTATTATTCATAAAAATAATTCTAAAATTAGTTGTTCATATTTTTTATCAGGTGTTTTCAATTTTTCCAGATGTAAATGCTATGGCACACATGATAATAAACAAAAGCAGTATTATTTTAAAAAATATTCACCAAGGATTTTTAAAATGCATAAAAATTATAAATTATTCCATTCACACCAAAGCTAACAGTAAAGAATTCTGCAGTAACAATATTATAAATATATCGATATATTTCCCCAAAAAGTAAATGTATTTGCATTATATTCAATGACTTGTTATTGAAAGTACAAAATTTCAACCAGGTTATGTAGACTCTGTACAAGATGAATTTTAATAAAAGTAACACCAAATATGTTAATATTTTGAAATATTAATTCACATCTTCCTTTTCTCCACTGACTTAGTTCAACTGTGGAAATGTTAGGTTACTGTTCTTTTTAAAATTACAGTGTTTTTCTGCCTGTTCACTGTGAGATTTTACCCTTCAAAATAAGGAAATTAACTTCTCCAAACTTGATGTTCCATTTTTAGTGAACCAGGAGAGTAATCACCAGAGTGGACCTTTTCTGAAAACAGTATTTTTTAGGATATTTTATACTCAGACAACATAGTTGTTCCAGTATATCTCTCAGTGGTTGTTTTCAAGACTTCCTTAAAAAATATCAGCATTCTTTAGTAGTATTAGTGTCTCTTATAAAATTTTTGTTTTGTGTACAACTCATGCACACATACACGCTGTATCATCTTTATATTATTTGTAAAATTTAGCCCGATAAGAATGATATGTAGATGTTTTTCTATACTGTTTAGGGATCCGTGTACAAACTATCTGTAATGAGAAGTACAGAGGTAAACATGTTAGTCCTAACCACATACTACATGTTGCTGTGTGACGTGAATCATGCTCAACCAGCTAGACACTTGGGACTTGGGAAGGGTCAGAGGCTTGAACAGGCACTGATCACACTTTGTTTCCTGTGTGTGGATCCAGTGCAGTGTGTAGTATGTAGAACGCCGAATTGTTGCTTTTGAAGAATCCCCTGGGTCTTTTATTTTGTCAATTTTTTTCCACCTGGTAAGTTACTTCCCAGATGTGGACCCATGGGTACAGCACACCTTGTTTACTGAGTCTATTCCAGTGTGAACTCTGAAGCTGATACATGAGAAAGAACTTTTGTGAATGTGCAGGGGTGTGTGCAACGTGTTTGTGCCTGGGCTTAGGGGAAGATTAAGTGGCTGAACCTTGAAGCAGATTTGAATGTATCCAGGCTGCACATTGTAGCGCTCTACCTCCTTGTCACACAATCAGCTGTGTGTTCTCTCTAAACACTTGCTGTACTTGCTGTCATTCAGGATATGAGCTTACTATAAAAGAGTCACAGAAGAAGAAGAGAAAAAAAAGAATTTCAAAGCAATTAATATCATACTGACCCTGTTTTACAGCAAAACTCCGGGAGTCCTGCTTTGATCCAGGCAATATAATGAATGGTACCAGGCTCGGAATGGATTATAAATTGGGGTCAACAGTCACCTATTACTGTGATGCTGGCTATGTTCTCCAAGGTTATTCGACACTCACTTGCATCATGGGAGATGATGGAAGACCTGGATGGAATAGAGTCCTACCAAGTTGTCATGGTAAGAAATATAACTTCTGATGACTTTTTATTATATATATATGTATATATAAACATATATGTATATATGTATATATATATATATATATATATTTAAAATCATTTCCTCAAAATACAACTAGAAATGAAGAATGGCAACAAGGAGATTTTTGTGAGGTATTAAATTTTTCATAAAGAAATTCTTTGGAAGAGTGCATATATTCTTCGCTTTCTCTATGGAAGTCAGCCTGGTATAACAAGGGAATTCTCTGAAGGCATAGGTATTTATATGTTTATTTTATATCTTTGGGACTAAGTGATAGTTTGACACAGTTAAATAAATGCAACAATATGTACAGTTGATGAGAAAACTTATCTTAAATTAGGATACAGAACAGTAAGTATTTCCCTAAGTAAGGAAGTGTCTAAAAGAAGAAATGTTTTAAAACTATATGTCAGCATGCAGCTCTGTATTAAAAAGGCCTTGCAGGAAGGGACAAGCAAGAGATTTTACTGTAGAAGGATAAAATAGACATGCTAGTCAGTCGAATGACCTTAATGCATTGTACAAAGTTGTGCAGAGGCTATTAGAAAATGATGTCACCTGGGAAAGAGCTTCCAATATGATTACGACCAGTGAGTCATAAAATCAACTCACTTAGTCATAACCATCAGTTTTATAATAGATACAAAATTTAATCAAATATAATTTAATTATAAATAAAAGAGAGAAAAATATTCTATTCACATAACAAAGTAAGGGAAATTTTATTTTTGGTATTTTTAGTTGTATTTACAGAGATGCAAATACTATATATATATATTTACACTCATGTGCATGAATGGGTGTGTATATGTAGCTATGGGTCTATTGGTTGTGTATGCATCAGACCATTCTGTAAAAGTAAATTTCTTAGCTTAGATTTTGGTTTAACAAAATGACATACACAGAGGAAAAATCCTTGACACAATTACTTATGAAAGATTCCTAATTTAGCTAAGTTATTTGATAATTTTAGGCTTATTTTCTCTTACCTATAAAATTAGGATATATCAAATCTTCACTTAAAAAACTGGTTTTGTATCTGGGTGTGGTGGCACAGGCCTGTAATCTCAGCCCCTGGGGATGCAGAGGTAGGCAGACCTCTGTGAGCTCCAGGCAAGCCTGATCTATAAAATGAGTCTAGGACAGACAATGATATACAGAGAAACCCTATGTCTTAAAAAAAAAAAAATAGGGTTTTTTTTTTTTAAGAAATAAAGAACTGAACTCTGATAAAAGCTTGTAATCGCAGAATGTAGGAGGCTGAAGTAGGAGGTGTCTGAATTCTCTTTGAGCCTAGGCTACGTAGAAAAGACCTGACTCATAAAAAAAAAGCAACAAAACAAAAACATCTAGTAAGTTAGCTCAATCACAGGTAGAACATTAGTAACATGTGCCTGCGCGAATCCTGAAACAAAATTATTTGGTAACTAAGTATAGGATATCAACACACATTTCAATGGCACATCAGGCCTAGGTTGGAAACCCTTGACACGATACCTTAGGAAAGCTGAATTTTTGATTAATGTTAAATAATTCATTACAATTTTAAGATCTAGTTAATGGAGAAAACATACACAGCGAGCCTGTGAAAATGACTGACAGCGATTGTGTATTATACAGGGTGGCCATGGTTTTCAGTAGTACCACACACACAAAAAAAGTGTCTGAGATGCATGCCTCACTTTGGCCTTGTTTATTGTGTTCAGCTGTACATATGCCTATTCCTCATTATGGTGTCATACACATACAACTATCTGCCTTAATATGGAAGTACTTACAATACTTCACCTGCATTAATACAATAGAGAGACATTTATTAGTTTTGGGTTTTTAAAATAGAACAGTTTTATCATATAGCCAAAATGCCAAGTTTATAGAAATCCAAACAAATATGCTCAGGGCATTCTCAAGCTATAAGAAAAAAAATAACTTGAAGATAACTTTGTCATAACAGCTTAATATTAACTACAGTCAGAGAAAACAGCCCTGTGGCTTAGAACTATATGTACTTAATATTAAATAATAATCTTAAATGTAAGTTTAGGTATGTGTCCTTGTTCAGTGTGTAGACAGTCTGTTTGATCATGGAATATTCTGCATAGTTTATGCTATAGTGTTTTATGTAGTTGCTGAAATTTTTACTACTAAATTGAGTATACTTGCTTTTGTGATTTACTATCTTACGAAAAGACTTTCAAAAATAATTTGTAAGGTCTCTGCTCTATGTTTATTCCTGCACATCTTATACACAGGGTGAATTTTGGGTTGAAGTTTTTGTGTGTGGGTTAGTGTTCCCCTCCCTCCAGTAGGACTCCTGTTTTGTTAGAGCGTGTCCTCCTCAGTTCCCATGACCCCAGGTGCTAGGAGTCTCAGCTAGAGTCACCCACTCATCCTCCCCGAAGTCTACACTCTCTTATGTCTCCAGCTTGTCCGGGAGAATCCTCCACCTACAGTTTCTTTTCTCTCTGTAGGCCCTCTGTACTACTGCCCCAGTTCTCTCTAGGTATGGTCTCCACCCTCATTAATGACATTCTTCTATGCTTAGAAACAAGAGCCTAGCATAGCTGTCCTTGGAGAGGCTCCACCCAGCTGCTGATACTCACAGCCAAGCATTAGGTGAAGCAGAGAGTCTTGTGCAAAAGTTGGGGAAAGCAGAGAAGGGCCTAGAAGTGACAGGAGCTTCACAAGAAGACCAACAGAGCCAACTAAACAGGCACTAGAGGGCCTTGTGGAGACTGTAGCACCAACCAAGGACCATGCATAGACTGAACCCAGGCCCCTACGAAGATGTAGCCTATGGGCAGCCCAGGCTTCCTGAGGGTCCCCGAATAAAGAAAGGGAGCAGGGGCTGTCTCTGACACTGACTCTGTTGCCAGCTTTTTGATCACTACCCCAGCGGACGAAGACAAGCTGATGTGACTTGATGAGCTGGGGTGGTTGAATCTTATTTTCTGAGGAATATAAAAGGGAGAATGGGTGAGGTGGGTGAAGGAGAGGAGGGAGGGGCCTAGAATCAGAGTGTAGAGTAAATAAACTAATTAATTATTGAAAAAATATTTTGGAAAACTAATCAGGATAATCGAACGCTACTTGTTTCCTTAATTGTAATGATATACAACATTGGCAGGCTTTCCAAAGTAATAACAACATTTAAAGGTCAATTAGTGCTTAAGGCAATTTGTTTTTTTTAAAGAAAGGTGGCTCGATTAAAAAGAAAAACAACAATAAGAAATTGGGACCAGGGCATAAGGCTAGTCAATCCGTGCCTTCTGTGTCTTAATGGTGATCTTGTCTTTTTCCGTGACGTAAACAATGATACCCATGCCTGATGCAGCATCCTGGTCCACAGCATTTATTGATGAATCATTTGTTCATAAAAACAAGCTGTTATCCTTACGATAAATTTACTATTTATGGGTGCTGCAATAAAAATATAAAATTACTTGTATTTAATTCATTGATCATCTCTACCCCATTTTGATCTTGTTTTTGACAGAAACTGTTTTTTGTTTCTAATAAGCTTTCTCTGACTTTTATGAAACTATCTTTCATTCAACCTGATGTGTAAATAAATATATGACATCATCCCTGACAGAAAGGCAGCTATGTGGCAGTAGCATCCTTTTCTCCTGTGTATCTCTTCTAATATTACCTCTGGTTGTTCTAGTGATTTTTTTCTGCTGTATGTTAGTATGCCTGTGGCTCTGCTCCTACTACTGGAAACCTGGGTGGCTGTTCCTCTACACGTTCTCATGTCATCTTATCCAATAGGAGAATCCTAAGAACTTTAAAAACTTAGGGGATCTTGACTGACTCCTAAGCTGTGTTTTAATGTTCAAGAGTTGTTGCATGGCTGTTTGACAGTGAACCATAATGCTGGAGATGAAGAGATACTTTGTATAGTCTTCATCTTAGTGTGGTGGCTATTGACATCAACATCTTGGGCTGTCATTTTGTTGTAAGACTTCAAAACCCTGGTCTTGGACCACAACTGTTTGGCTTCTTAATAATTTTGGAGATTGATCCTAGAAATTATATAAAGTGCCATAGATAATATTCTACCAATTTCTGCTTAGCATAGGGCATTGATTTATATATGCACACTCTTAATTTTAAAAAGACTTATGGATGAGAGCAGAATCATGGCACTTTACAAAATGTAACTGTTTCTAAAGACACGTTAGTGTCTCTGGTTTTGATTAAGTATTCATTTTAAATCTCAAAAATATGTCTTAAAGAGCTTAGAGTAGGCACATTACAATTATGTTTGTCAGTGGTAGGTCTCAAACAATTGCATTCAACTGTAATTTCTACTCAATGATCAGAAGAAATCCTGAAGTTTATCAAGGAAATTGTCACATGTGTTAAAAAACTGCAGAACAGCATATCTATGCCAACTGTTTTCTTGAATTTAACATTAAAAAACAGTTCATCTTTTATTTTTTGTTCTTGGTGAAACATCTGCTGAACTTTTAGACATATGGAATTAAAATAACAGTCATATATGAGTAATATTTGTGTATCTCATTCAATATTAAAAAGGAGAATTCAACACAGGTTCCACATATTTTTCTCAGACCTCTTTCACCTCCTCATTTTGACTTGATTTATTTCATCTGATGGGACTGTGTACATTACTTTAGAACACTGTGCCATCCAAAGGACATGGCCATTCAATTTACCTGTTTTCCTATACTGTTCTCCATGTAGTATTTTATGAAAGAAAAGATAATCCTAAAGCATTCAGGGGATTATATTGCATAAATTCAAAGTCACAAATGGCCTTTATAAACAAATAAAATAATGGTTTTATAATATTAATCTCCACATCCCCTGTCCAAATAAACTGGTTCTCCTTTTTTCTGCTTCCATGGATACAGTCTGTCTATGACTGGCTTCCTCGTTTCTTCCACAGTTTTGTTCTCACTCAGAACTTCTGAACTTGTTCTCCACTTAGTTCTAAATATTGTCCTAGTTTGTTTTCTGTTGCTGAGATAAACATCATTACCAAAAAGCAAGTAAGGAGGAATGTTTTTGTTTTGTTTTGTTTTCCACTATGAATGGAAGCCAGGACAGGAAGGAGTTCAGGTGGGAAATTAAAAAGAAGTGATATGCCGGGCGTGGTGGCGCACGCCTTTAATCCCAGCACTCGGGAGCAGGAGGATCGCTGTGAGTACGAGGCCAGCCTGGTCTACAAAGTGAGTCCAGGACAGTCAAGGCTACATAGAGAGACCTTGTCTCGAAAAACCAATAATAATAATAATAATAATAATAATAATAATAATAATAATAAATAAATAAAAAGAAGGGATAGAGGAGTGCTGCTTACTATCCTGGCCTCCATGGATTGCTTAACCTGCATTTCTATAATTCAGGACTACTTTCTCAGAGATGACATACCCAAGGATAGGTTGGGCTCTCCCACATTCATCATTAAAAGAAATAAAATAAACCAACAAAAAAAGAAACAACAACAACAAAAAAACAAATAAACTGTCCCACAGACCTACCTACCGACCAATCTGATTGGAGGTATTTTATCAGTTGGAGTTCTGACTTCCAAGAAGACTCTAGATTATGCCAAATTGACTCCAAACTGAGCATCACAATTTTTTTTTCAGTTCTTGCTTGACTATATTTCTCACTTGTTTTAAAATATAAGCACTCGTCTTCCAGTTAAGAAAAACAATTCCTGGTTACCTATGCTCTGCTTCATAGATTTCTCAGAAAGGAATCAATATCTATATCTGAAATTTCAACTGTATATCCATTAAAAATAGCTCTGATTTGGGAACTTTAGAAAGTAAATCATAAAATATAAAAATACTATGGTTGTAGCAATGCAGTTTTACTTGATATTTTCCAATAGTGTGCGAATTGAGTTGATAGGAACAATAACCCTAGAGTAAAGCTAAGTGCTAAAAGGCCACTAAATTACTAGTTAATCCAAAGGAATGATCCCTTTATTCATTCATTCTATATGGCAGCCATTTTCAAAAGTACCAATTATATATCTGGTGCTACAGGAACATTGGTCAGGAAGACAGAAGTAAGTCATGGGAGGCAAGAACTATTGAGGATTTGCTTACCCTGTGCTGGCAGATATATTGTGCCGGAAGTTTGAAGATGATGCTCCAATGAGATAGAGAGTTTTGTGTGACTGTTCAGGCAGCAAACTGTCTCTGTCATCTTCTCGTTTGGGAAGCTGCTATCCTGCATTCACTGTATACTCAGGGTTGAAGACTAGATAGTTTAGTTTTACAATTAAGCTCAGTTTGTTTAGCAGTTAAGATATTTTTAGGTCTGGATAAATGTATTAAGTTGATAATGATGAGATATGATAGATATTAATTTACATTCAAAATTTTAGACTCACCAAGGTAGGAAAGTTGAGCCTGGCATGGTAGTGCATGGTTTTAATCCCAGCACTTGGGAAGCAGAGGCAAACAGATCTCTGTGAGTTCAAAGCCAGCCCAGACTACAAAGGTAGTCCACGACAGCCATAAAAGCAAAAATAAAAAATAAAAATAAAAATAAAAATAAAAAAGAAAGAAAAGAAAAGAAAAAAGAAAAAGAAAAAAAAAGGAAAGATGTTTTCTTCAAGGCTGCCAAATACAAATAACCAAAACACTATGAATGTAACATTTATATAATTCCTGATTGTTTCGTGCTTCTTCTTGCTGTAGGTTGTTTATTGTATGTATGTGTAATAATATAAATGTATATATAAAATATAAAAATTAGAAAACAGGAAAAGGAAAAAGATGTAAGCTGTGGCTACTTTCAAGTTTGGAACCTGAAAAAACACAGACAAGCAAGGTCTATATTCTCAAAGAGAGCAGTTAGGAGAGCGTGGAGACGAGACTGACCAACTTACAAAGGGATTTTTCAGTCTCGCTATCATCTCAGAAACGGGAAATAATAATGTTTTGTGTTACAAATGAAAAAAAAACAAAAACAAAATAAAGCTCAGTTTTTGTTCATAGCCATGCTTTCTTAAAAGCACTTACTGGGCCTCTAAAATCCTACACAAGTAGGAATCTAGTGGCTTTTATTCTTTTGATTTTTACAACCTAAGAATGCCTGGAATATTTTTATTGGTATTTTAATACATTTTGTCCAGCTACACAGAATATCTGAAACTTAGAAATTTCTTGAAAATATGTACACTTGGTTGGTACAGTGCTAAGCTTGAAAATTTTTAGCTAAAGGGCTGCATATCTGGACCAGGCATTCTTGCTGGTGCAGAAGGAATGAGGGGTAGCCTTCCTGCAAGGAACAAACAGACAGAATTGGAGGTGGAGATGGAGGATGGGCAGTGCTGGCTGTACCCAAACTCATCCTAACTTACTCCCCAGAGAAAAATCTATGCTCATGGTAAGAACGCCAGCCTGCTAAAAGGGAAGGGCCCCCAAGACTTGTTTTAGAGGGCCGCCTCTCAGCATTTTGCCCTGAGCATGTGTTTCCAGTACAGGAGTCTGGCAAACACATTCAAATGGGAACAGTTAAACACAAATATCTTACAAAGGCATACATGCTATCAAGAATAGGTGGTTAGATGAAAAAGTTTCTAGTTATTTCTGTAATATTACTTCAGGTTATATGGGAGAGTTAAAAGGAGACAAATTTATACAAAATAGTTAACTAAATGTCTAAACGTATTCTCAGATTGCATCTCATATATAACTTAAGTAGAAAATAATGACCTTAATAGATACTTTTGGCCAAATTTCTAACAGTTCTTTTGAAAATCCACACTGTGCTTTTAATAAGTATTCATTTCATTAATACTAATGTAGGTCCTATATTATACTGTAAGTACTCATTCATTCAACAATGATCTATAAATCTGTCCCCAGATTTGTGTAACACGTACATGATGAAATTAAGCACCCAATAGCCAGCTGCCTGACCTCATTGCTTTCCTTGGAAGCATTTGAAAAGTAAGGTGAAAATTTTTAAGGATGTCTATTTCTTAATGATAGCTTTCCAACTTCAGTGTGATCTCTAATTAGGAGCCTCTTATGGACTACATTTAAGGAAATCCTGTTGTCTGTATATTTGAGGATGTAAATAGCTGAAGTAGTTATTAACTAGCACAATACATTTAATTATTCTTTTCTTTATTATTATTATTATTACTACTATTATTATTATTAGAAGTAGTAGTAGTAGTAGTAATTTTTTTCTCTTGAGAAAAAGTATCAAATATTCTAGGATGTACAAAAACTTCCTATATAGCAAAATACGAACTTGAATTTCTCAACTCCCAATTACTAGAATGACAGTCACCTATCATGAGTGCTGGACAGTTTTCCTTTTACATTCCTGTAATATTTTATTTAAAAAAGAGAGAGAAAGACATTTTCTTTACCCTTTGTATGGTCTTCTGCTGATTGCCTGTAACCCACGTTGCATTGTAGATGTATTTATTTAATAATAACACAGATTTCATTAGTTCTTAGGTTTTAGTAGAAAGACTTCTTAACAGGATTTCTATGTCACCCAGTAAGAAGAAGATTTGACTATATCTTTTGTCTTATTGCTAATACCATTTGAATTATCCCATAACTTCTAATGTTACTGCTATACTTTCCTTTTTTTTTTTTTTTTTTTTTTTTTTTTTTTTTTACTTGTAAAGAGAAAAATCAATGAGTTAATTTGGCTTGTTATCTTTTTCTCATTATCTACCTCACCAGTAATGTAGTAAAAGGTATTTCTGGTGTCTAAGTTAAATACAGATTATATGACAGTTGAGAGTTAAGGAGATGTGAATATGATAAAAATAAAAAGAACGTGTCCCTCTGGAGCTGTGGGTGAAATATAAACCCAAACACATTGCTCACACACAAAAAAAAAATTGTGCCTAAATGCACAAGAATGAATAAGCATGGATTTCAGGCAAATTGCTCTCCACGTAGAGTGTTCTACGTAATCCTCAGCAACAGGGATTTATTTACAACTACATTAATGATGTCTAGACTGCTGTGCTTGAGGCCGACTGGATAGCTAATGTATTTGTGAATGCCTGGAAATGGCAGGTCCTCAATAACATCTGCTTTTTTTTTTTTAATTTCCTTTTAAGTAATAATTTTTCACCCCCAATATGAAAACAAAATATAGTTTGGTTTTACCTTAGAGATGTCTTCTCACAGCACAAAATATGTCGTATTTACTATTTCACAATCAGTGTCTTATACATGTAAACAAAATTACTGTGCTCTATTGATGAAAGGCAGATATGGTTGATGATACTCAGAAATCATTCAGAAGTGTGCCTTTGTTATGTCAAAAATTTAAGTGACGGCAAATGCTAGAAGGCTCGCCGTGTTAGACTATGTACGTCTGTGGAAAACAGTGATCCCACTAAGGTTTCCTCTGACCTCTACATTCAAGTATGTATGGCCCACACAGACCCATACACACAAGAATGGACTAAAATACAATCAGTACTTTTGTTGTAGTAGTATTTTTGTTTTTGTCTTTTATATGACTCATAAAATCCTCAGTTTCAGAGTTCTAGTGGTCAGAGGGCTGTGTCACCTTGCACTGTAAAATAACAATACTCTCCAGGGAACTATTATTATCACCTTGAAGAGCAGGTGAATGCTTCCCTTCCTTTTGTTGAATAAAGACAATTTTACTAAGTTACATTTTTAACACAAGTGAGGAAACCATTTTCTCCAAGGTTGGTAGGGAAGTTGTGTGCTTATGAGAAGACCAAACAGAGCTATACGTGCAACTGAGATGCTCTTCCCCAACCTCTCAACACATAAGTACTTGAATTCGACTTAATTGTCAGAAATGCTAATGGACAATGAGGCACTTCTAAAGAGCCTCCGGTCAACTCAAAGAAAGCATATATCTACTTCTTTTTGGATCTGATTGAACATATGCTCCCTGTTGCCATGTCATTTCATATTTCTCTCGCTGCCTAGCACGCTTGGTAAAAAGTGAAGTTACACGTTAAGCCTAAATATTTACTGTTATTTCAAAAGGGAGAGGGATTTTTTGGTCTCACTAAATCCTGCTATTTCACCATAAAAGGTATTTAAGATTTTATAAATTTTAAACTGCATGTAATTAGTCAATAGGAAAATATTAATAAGGTATATTTTATTCATTTTCATAACCTGACATATTTAGCAAAAGTCTACTGTGTATCAAGGCACTGTACTTTGCTCTATAGGTACAAATAATATTAAAAGCACAGAAACCATGACTTAATACCTCCAACACTCTAGAAATAGACATACATACTAATGAGACACATAAATAAGCACAGATATTATTATAAATGGCCAATCACTCTCCCGATATTACCTAATGAAGTGCTGTACAACAATAGGAGCTTCATATAATTTAGAAACCAAGACAGACTTCCAAGGAGATCACACTTAGTTTAAGCTTTACTAGGAAATATTACAAAGAAACTTTCTCTATAAAATTGTTGTATAATAACATATTTGCGTTTATGGTGGGGAGGCCTGGTGGCACTCAAAAAAAGAATAAGCAGGCTACTAAGATGAGACTTGATAAGCCTATGACCATGTAGTGGGGGAGGAGGTCCCCCTCAGTCATAGACCTAGGGGAGGGGAAATGGGTAAAAACAGGAGGAAAGAAGGAATGGGAGGATGCAAGTGATGGGATAACAACTGAGTTGTAATCTGAATAAATTAATTGAATAAAAAATAAAATAAATAATTTTTTAAAATTAGAATATTAAGATCACATAAAATGTCTCATAAAAATTGTGTTCCCACTAAACCAAATGCAGGATTTCAGCTTCACGAAGCAACAACAATTCACTAGAAGTCAGCTTAAGTGGTTGTCATTGTCATGAGTGCTTTATCACCGAATCACAGCCTTGTGACTGTCACAGAGACGTGATGGCAGGAATGGAAGATTTCCACATTTGAGTGCTGAAATTCTTTCAGAGATGAGGAGGATGTCTAGGCGCTAGGTAGTCATGTTACTCATGCAACCTGTCAACAGGGCAAAACTCACACCACTTTGCACTGTAAGCAAATTACTCTTCTAGCATGTATGTTATATCTCAATGTGAGCAAAGAGAAGTCAAAATCAGTGATATTCCACATATATAATCTTCTGCATCTCCAGAACTGCTACATGACATCTATGTCATTCAAAAGATCTGTCAAGGATGACATCTAACTCATAGGGCTATTGAGTAAGTCTTTCTTTGGAAGTATACACTGATGGGAGCCATAGTTAGAGACATGTCAGGTAAAGGCAGTACCTTCCTAAGTCAACAACATCAAATGAATGAGTCCAAACTATCAGCGAGGTGACAGAGGTGGAACTCACAGCCTATTGAATTTACATAATGAGTCATTAAGGTGGCCAGTAACTGCCACATTGTGAAGAAAAATTTTACTATTAAAATGAGTATGACAGACTAGAGCGATGGCTCAGTGTCTAAGGTCTCTGACTTTTCTTGCAGACAGCCTGTGTTTCATTTCTGGAGCATATACTGGGCTACCCATAACCTTTAACTTCAGCACCAGGGAATCACTGTTTTCTGGACTCTGTAGGCACCTGTACTCACCCATCTACCTCCCCTCACCCTAACACATAAGCAAGAGTAAGATAAATATTATAAAATAGCTATAAAATAATATGAGCTTATAAAAACAAAATTATTACAGGGAGAATGGAAAATGATGTTAGCTTCTTTCTGAAGTAAACAAACGAAACAAAGAAAACTCATGGCAATATTATTTTACTGTTTTATTAATAAATAGATCAGAATATACCAAAATACATCAGGAAAAAAGTTAATGAAACTCAATTTAAATATAATTATAATTTAAAGAGTATTTATGAGCATTCTGACTTAAAGAGAGAAACATCCCCATCAGAGGCTGTTTCTCTGAGGTCAGTAAGCACAATGAAATACTAAGGTTTATACAGGAGACATGGGCAGAAACATGAAAGGGATCACAGGATACTTGGATATTTTTCACAGAAATTGAGATTTTTGAACAAACATGAGAGAGAAAAGTATCAACTTTAATTTTAAAGTCAATACTGGAAATAATAGCTGTCTGTGTTAAAATTCACAGCAGAGAGTTTAAGGGTCCGGAAAGGTTTTATGTTTTAAAACAATGCTCCATGGGGATCTTTCAACAGTGTTCCATAAGAGAATTTATGCCTGTGACATTCAATCAGGCTATATCAGGCTATAAGTAATTTATGAGAAGTGGGCCAGCAGTTTTGTAGGGTACAGCAGTTCTTTCAAACTGAGGGATCACAGGTCACAGCTGGTAAATTATTGATTTAATATAGTGCATTGCTCCTCTGTGACCTGTAAGAAGCCGTTGCTTTTCAAAGTACCTAGCTTGGTTTCTGAGAATAATTTATATATCATAATTTTCATTATACAGTGTATTTGATAATAAATTATACATTACATAGGTAAAAAGACAGATAGGAAATTTCATGTAGCTCGAGGCTGTGTTGCGTGTACTATGAAGTCTTTCAGACACCTGAACATTCCAGAAGCATCTCTCCACATAAGTGGTTTGCTGTTCCATTTCACTTTGTAGCGAAGTGACCCTTATTCTTCTCTATTGCACACTCGTGTCCTGAGCCACACCAAAAGCACCGAAAACAAAAATTCCACACAACTGGTTCTTGTTTTCCTTATCTTCGTCATTGAATACATATAATTCAGAAGTAAGAGAGTCAGGTACATGATAATTTGGCCCTAAGTGCATTGACTGAGAATATTTGGTTTCTGGTTTTGTGGTTTGTGTGCATGTGTACATCTCCTTGTGTGTGTGTGTGTGTGTGTGTGTGTGTGTGTGTGTGTGTGTGTGTGAGAGAGAGAGAGAGAGAGAGAGAGAGAGAGAGAGAGAGGAGAGTTGAATTTCCTAGAATTGCTATTGTTGTATTAATGCTATTGTTGTATTAATTTAGTTTAGCGTTTTGTATTTGTTTATGTCTTTGACTTCTTTCCTTTATTTATTTATTATTTATTCTTTTATCCACTACATCCCAACCACAGTTCCTGCCCCCTCCACTCCTTCCAGTCCCTCCTATCCCACCCCCCTCTCCCCCAGATTGACTCCTCCTCTATTTCCCTTCAGAAAAGAGCAGGACTTCCAGGTATATCAGCCCAACAAATCACAACAAGTTACAATAAGACTAGGCACACGCCCTCATATCAAGCCTGGACTAGGCAGCAGGAGGAAGAAGAGGACGAACAGAATCCCAAGCGCAGACAAAAAGAATCATAGACAACCCCCGTTCGCACAAGAAGACCAAGCTACACAACTCTACATATGCAGAAGGCCTAGCTCAGACCCATACAAGCTTCCTAATTGTTGTTTCAGTCTCTGTGAGCCCCTATGAGCCCTGGTTAGTTGATTCTGTGAGCTGTGTTCTTGTGGTGTCCTTTACCCCTCTAACTCCCGGGATCCTTCCTTCTCCTCCTCTGCTGGGTTCCTTGAACTTAATGTTTGGATGCAGGTCTGTGCATCTGTTCCCAACAGTTTCTGGATGAATCTTCTCTCTGAGGACAATTACGCTAGGTTCCAGTCTATGAGTACAGAAGACTATCGTTATGAGTCATTTCACTTCATTGTGTTTATGTATTTATTTGTCTGCCATGTTTAGTTTATCATAGGTACCTGGGTTATCCAGCATCTGGTTCCTGGCCATCCAGGCAGTGTCAGATACAAGCTCCCCTTACCCTTACACATCTCCCTTGTTACTAGGAGACTTTACTCGGGTCACTTTTGTGTATTCCATGGAGTTTCCATCGTGGTGGGTTTCCAAATCGCCCCTGATATTATGACAATTTCAGTCCTCTCTCTTCCAGTATTCTTTTCCTTCACCACCCACCTGATCCCTTCTGCTCCCATCCCCACCCTCCCCTGCTCCAACTATGACATCTGCTCTATTTCTCCTCTCTAGGGAGACTCGTGTCCCACCTTGACTCCTCCTTGTTACTTGGCCTTTCTGAGTCTGTGGATTGTATCATTCAGTTACAAGCTAATATTCTCTTATAATGAGCAAATACTGTTTGTTCTTCTGGTTCTGGCTTACCTCACTCATGATCATTTCTTTTCTTGTTATATCTAATTGCTTGAAAAATTGATATTTTTTTAATACCTGAACATTACTCTGTTGTGTAAATATACCACATTTTCTTTATCCATTCTTTGGTTGAGGGATATCTGACTTGTTTACAGTTTCTAGCTATTGGAAATAATGGTGCTATGAACGTGATTGAGTGAGAATTCTCAAAAGAGGATCACAAATGGCTGAGAAATACATAAAGATATGTTCAACATCCTTAGCCATCAGGAAAATGCAAATCAAAATGACTTTGAGATTCAATGTTGAACCTGTCCAAATGGCTAAGAACAGAAACTCAAGTGGCAGCACCTGCTGGCTAGGACTTGAAGCAAAGGGAACACTCCTCCCTATGGGTAGGAGTGCACACTTGTACAGTCACTTTGGTAATCAATATAGCAGTTCTTTAAAAAATAGGGAATAGATACTTGTTTTTTAGAGGTGGAGGAAAGAAGGTTAAAGGAGTGAAGGGGAGAAGGAGAGACAGAAATGACATGGGGTTGGATAAATAGGGAAATGGAAGTATCTGGGAAGAGCTAAGGAAGAAAAAGGTGTGATTAGAATACATTGTATGGAAAAATAATGTAATTTAAATGAGAATTCAAAGTGTGTGTGTGTGTGGGTGGGTGTGTGTGTGTGTGTGACTTTATACACTCATTGAAGGTTGTCCCATGTGGATACATTAGTGTGGATTAATTACTTTCATTGGCATGGATTTGCTGTTCCTGCAGTGGAACCTAGTGTCTGCACAGCCCTTTATATTTAAACATTATACTATTGGCTACACAGGGATGTTTAAAGTTATTTATCTTCCACATAGCATTAGCCCTAGGTACAAAGCTGTAGTAATTCACAGTTACCAAATAAACAGCAAAAATGGAGTCCTAATCAGAGAAAGAAAACAATGTTGCCTATGGTTGATTAGTGGAGGATCTATTTGGATTTTGAATTGGTTTTGGTGATTTTTCTAGCACACTTTCTACTAAGGAGAATTGTGTTTGGACATCACTTCATAGCAGCCTGGCATTGCTAATTACAGTTTACTTAATTATCTAACAAGTATTTATAGAGAATCTATTTTTTTATGTTATACTATTCTTCAAGAAAAAGGTGAACCATGATAAAATTTGAATGATAGAATAGTCAATCTCTCGAGTGAGAATATCCGTGTGAAAACTGTGAGGGTCTGAATAGTAACAGATAACAAGGAGCTGATAACAGGCCCTGGCATATAAACGGCAAAGCAAGGTTTTCTTTGACCTTGAGCCAGGGAAAGGGAAGAAGAATAACAGTCGGTTTTAGAAAAAGAATGTTAACTTTTTTAATCCCTAAAATAATTTGGCTCCGTATGTACACACAAAGTATAATTTTCCAGTGCTGCAAAGTAATGATTAATTATAATTAGCTATGTAAACATTAGGATAGTTGCCAGGATGGCACATTTCAGCAGCATCAGTGTGTTATTTTGCTAAGTGTGTGCTAGAGAATTCTGGTCCTATATGATTCGACCTAAAAAACAGTTTTCTACCATCAAAGAGTTTTGAAAACATCCAGAGTTACCTAAACCATAATATCATGTAAAAATGGAACATTTTGTTTCTGTTTCTCATTACTGCATTTAATAAGAAAACTGTGACCTTTTTATTGAACATAGATTTTTTCCCACATACCATACACCCCAACCATAGTACTCTCTGCCTGCTCTCCTCCGAGCTACCCCAACCTTCTCTCTCCCCCATATCAACCCCCCTCCCTTCATTTCCTCTTCAGAAAAAAATCAGGTCTCCAGGAGACAACAGCCAAACACGACAAAAACATATACAGTAAGACAAGGCAAGAGCTCTCACATGGAGGATGGACAATGAAACCAATTTGGAAGAATAAGAGTCCCAGAGCAGGCAATAGAGTCGAAGACACCTGCTCACACTGTTAGGAGCCTCACAGGAACACCAGAATAACAGCTACAGCGTATGAACAGAGGACCAGATGCCCACCCATGCAGGCCCCATGCTTGCCACCTTAGTCTCTATGAGCCAATGTGAGCCCTACTTAGCTGATTCAGTGGGTTTAATGGCATGGCACCAAAATACTTTCATGATTTATTTTAAAATGATGAGCAGGTGAGTCCTCCTGTTTGAGGACTTATAGACAATATAAGGTCTTTTCTGAAAAAGGGCACTTCTTTTAAAAAGGAGGAAAGGGTTTTCATATATTTTTTATCTTCTAATCATTAAGACAAAAGAAAGCAAAAGTTCCCATTTCCCCAACTTCTCCACTATGATGAAATTGAAATGTTCAATATGTAATAAGAACATGTAGAAATGCTAGAAACAAATATTAGGAGATTCAGTGTAGTCTATGTTTATTGGGTAAGCATAAAACAGATAATTATACTAGGGCTCAATCTGTTAGCAATTTTCTATTTGTAAAATCACATACTTCTCAATTATTGCCAACCAATGTAAACTTAGCTTCATTGGTTATGAATTTTGTCATAATGACTAAAAGAAACAAAGAACAAAGGTTACCAGGAAAGCTTACAGCAGAGGTTCAGAACCTTCCTAACGCTGTGGCCCTTTACCACAGTCCTTCATGTTGTAGTAACCACCAACAAGAAAATTATTTTCATTGCTACTAAATAACTGTAACTTTGGAACTGTTATGAATCATAACGTAAATATTTGTATTTTCCAGTGGTCTTAGGTGACCCCTGTGACAGGGTCTTTGACTTCCAAAGGGGTCGCAGACTCACACGTTGAGAACTGCCAGTTAACAGGGTCTGTAATTTATGACCATAGGGCATCAAATACATATTCATCTCCATATATCCATGTTGAGAACCTTAATGTTTATGAATAAAATTTTCAGTCAAATTCCTTAATGTGCATTATGCAAAATTCAACACATGAAACAAAACGAAGCTGACAGGCACAGGAAATATGGAACACCACATGTTCCTCACAACTTAGTCACAGAGCTAAACTGAATTAAAAGACACCATATACATTATACTCCCCAAATATAAAAATAAAACACCTTCCATGTATATTCAAAATATCATTTTAATCTTAGAACACCTTTAAGTCAGAAAGAAAGTAAATGTATAGCACATAGGTTTTTTTGGGGAAACACTCTCTCACTAGTAGCATTAGCAGCAGAATAAGGTTATCAGCACTGAAATAAGAAAATAACTGACTACTTTTATGTCAAAATATGAGAGATGAAAAGAAGGAATTGTTTTGGTTATTGATATCCTATCAATTTATTGTTTCTTAAAAGTTCTAAATTTATTCTTTTAATTCCAACTATTTAATGTATTTTATTGAATATTTTAAAAATAGATGAAATAATCCATCATAACCCTGGTCAATACAAAACTGTTGTTTGGTTTAAAAATATTATTTTCTTCCCAGCCCTCGGGGGGCAGAGGAAGGCAGATCACTATGACTTTGAGGCCAGCCTGGTCTACAAAGCAAGTCCAGGACAGGCAAGGCTACACAGAGAAACCTTGTCTCGAAAAACCCAAAAAAGAAAAAAGAAAAAGAAAAAAAGAAAGAAGAAAGAAAAAAAAGAAAGAAAAACTACTTTCTTTTTTAAAGTTTGACAAGAAATATATAAAAAGATTAGACATTCAAACTGCCACAGTAATTGAAACACCTAAGTGTACTACTGTACACTTATAAAAACAAATCATGAATTAACAAATTCAAAATATGAAACCTAAACCTTGCGCTTAGTTACAATTTCTATTGCTATGATAAAATACCATGAGAAAAGAAAGATTAGGAAAAAACAGTTTTTCTCAGAATTCAAGGGAGAATCCATCCTGGTAGATTAGTAGCAAATAGTAAGAGACTGAGGCATCAGATCCCATTGCTTAGTCAGTCAGGAAGCAAGGGGAGATGAGGGTGTATGCTCCACCCAATTTCTCCTTTGGATATAGTCCAGTATCCAAGCACAGGGAGTATGTCTTCCCAATTCAATAATCTAATTATGATCAAATAGATAGTTGAGATAAACATTCACAAATTCACCTCTTGACAAATTCACACCCAAAAACATTACTTGTAATCACAATCTTCTACTCACTACCAACAAAGACGTATAGTCATTTTATAATTCAAAATAATATGCAACATCAAGAGTCTACGTAGTCTTTAGAAATTCCAATGGTTTACAAGTCTGAAGTATATATCTCATCTGAAACTCAGGACAATCTTTTAACGGAAGGCTTCTACAAAATTAAAATGCAGTTATATAATTTCAATATTCAATGGAACAGAATAAACACTCCCAGTCCAGAATGGAAGGATCAGGGGATAGCACTGAATAATTAGACCAACATTTAGCACAGTAAATGCTAAATAATGAAGTATCCAGTATCTCATGCCTATAATCCTAGCACTCGGGGAGGCAGAGGCAAGCAGATCTCTGTTAGTTCGAGGCCAACCTGGTCTACAAAGCGATTCCAGGCCTGCCAAGGCTACACAGAGAAACCCTGTCTGGAAACAAAGAAACAAACAAAAAACCAAACAAATAAACAGAATTGTGATGAAATCCGTTGGGTATGTCAGAGATTTTTGGGACCTTCAGTCCTCTAGTTGGCCTCGTATTTTCCAGATGGGCTTATAAGATAACCCCCAACTTTTCCAGTTAAAACGTAGAGTTTGGCATATACTCACCGTATACAACTACCCCTCTGCCAACGCGCATCCTGTGCAGCAGACTCGGGCATGTGCTATTTGCAGGCAGGACACAGACGGCGAGGCAGTTTATTAAATGTCGGCAGACAGCCAGTGCCAGCCTACACTGCCCCTTTAATGCGTGCACCACCAGCAACCGCTACCGGAAGACATGCAGCCCTTCAAGTCAAATGGGCAGGTTCTGGTAGAGAGCCAATCCACGCTCACATTCTCCTCCTCAAGGTACAGGAAGATGTGTGCAGCTTGCCCCTCCCTGCTTCATACTACCTGCACAGAGCCAGGGAATTCTCCTCGGCGACCCCCACTGTATGTGCGTCACACATATGAAGCAAGGAGAAACAACCTGCAGGTAAATAACAACCCCCAACTTTAGCATGGATTTTTCGGGGTTAAAAAGTCATTTTATATGCTGGAAAATATGGTAACTGTCCTCTGTCTTACATTTTCTCCATTTTGGTAGGTTCCCTGGCAGATATGAGTGACCTAGTCCCGGAATCTCCAATATTTTTTGATTCCCCCTAAGTTTTACTTCACAGCTTCACCATATAGCGTAATTGGATTTCTTGCATGGATCCAAGCCTGCCACACACAGCCTGGCTTTACTTTTTCTCTGTAACAAGGCCAGCAAATCTACCATCACTTGGACAACACTGCCAAGTTCTGTTGCAAGTTAGAGTTGTAACTTGGCCCCTTAGCCTGAAGTTGATAAAGCTTCTGTGAGCATCTTTCCTGTTGGCCCGGTGTAGTGCGGAAAGCTTTAGATCTTTTTAATAATTCCAGCTGCCCTCACAGTACCATTCTGAATGCTTTCCTCTCTCACCATTTATCTTCCAAACAAAGTAGTTCATTTGTTTTCAATTGAGCCTCACTCAGATTCCTAGGACTGGCAGACTCTTGAAAGAAAAATAAAACAAAACAAAACAATAAAAAGCTACCTTCTCAGTTTTCCATGCACCTCTGAAATCTTGAGCTACATAGCAACTGTTCACATTTCCTGTAGCATTCTTGTCTTCCAAGAAGTTTGTTTTCAAACATCTTAAATAACTACATAAGTGAAGCCAGACCAAAAAGAATCAGACTGATAGGCTTCAATAATGAAATAGATGGGAGAAAATACCTTTTTTTGACAAGCCCATATTCTTTCCCTGAGAAGCCCCACTCCTTGAAACACTTGCCATGAATCTGCTGGCCAGTGCTCAATTTTCGTGTAAGCGGGATGGCTCCATGCCAGAGAAAAGACAACAATTCTTACTTAGCAAAGATCCATCAATTGTTAAAATCACTATGAAAAGGCCCAGAAGACAGGGCCTCTGAGAGCATGTATTTCGGAAAACTCTCTCCGTAAAGAAACCATGGCCATAGATAAGAAACTCACCTATTCACAGAACAGACCACAGGTTTCCCTTTTCCCAATATTAATTGCTATGTAACATTTAGCACTTCAAAGCCATTTTTTAGTGGAACTTTCTTTTCCTTCTGCCTGCAAGATACTTTATAGGTTTCTTCTACCTAACAAAGAACCTTTGGTGTAATCTTTGTCCTCTTTTTTTTTTTTTTGCCAATTTTGTTCCTTGTTGTACATAGTTTTCTAAGTTGTTTCTTTGCTTAAAGAATAGCGCCTCCTAGCCAGCATGTGGTGTCGCTTGAATTTTTGATCTTAGCCATTCTGATGGGTGTAAGATGGAATCTCAGCGTTGTTTTGATTTGCATTTCCCTGATGATTAAGGAGGTTGAGCATTTCTTTAAGTGTTTCTCAGCCATTTGATATTCCTCTGTTGAGAATTCTCTGTTTAGTTCCATGCCCCATTTCTCGATTGGGTTATTTGGTTTGGTGGTATTTAATTTCTTGAGTTCTTTATATATTTTGGATATTAGACCTTTGTCAGATGTGGGGTTGGTGAAGATCTTTTCCCAGTCTGTAGACTGTCACTTTGTACTCTTTACGGTGTCATCTGCCTTACAGAAGCTTTTCAGCCTCATGAGGTCCCATTTATTAATTGTTGACATTAATGCCTGGGCTGTTGGTGTTCTGTTCAGGAAGTTGTCTCCTGTGCCAATATGTTCCAGGCTCTTCCCCACTTTTTCTTCTAAGTGATTTAGGGAGAGAGGAACACTCCTTCATTGCTGGTGGGAATGCAAACTAGTACAACCACTTTGGAAATCTATCTGGTGCTATCTCAGAAAAATGGGAATAGGGCTTCCTCAGGACCCAGCTATTCCACTCCTTGGAATATACCCAGAAGATGCTCCAGCACACAGCAAGAAAATTTGCTCAACCATGTTCATAGCAGCCCTATTCATAATAGCCAGAACATGGAAACAGCCTAAGTGTCCCTCAGTAGAAGAATGGATAAAGAAACTGTGGTACATATACACTATGGAATACTATTCAGCTATTAAAAACAAGGAATTCCCAAAATTTGTGGATAAATGGATTGAGCTAGAAATGATCATAATGAGTGAGTTAACTCAGAAGCAGAAAGACTCAAATGGTATATACTCACTTATATCTGCATATTAGCCCAACGGGCATGTCCCACGAAAGCCTTCACTTACCAGGAAACAGAGACAGAGGAGAGGACATTCTAGTGGGACTCTAGATGTGAGATTCATGAGAGAAAGGCAAAGTAGAAGGACCCAGAGGGTCCTAGGAGCCTACAAGTAGAACATTATGATAGGCAGATTTGGGCACAGGGGTCCCACTCAAACTAGGCACCAGACAAGGACAATACAGGCGGTAAACCTTAAACCCCTACCCAGATCTAGACAAT
This sequence comes from Acomys minous, assembly GCF_964271855.1. Lineage (NCBI taxonomy): Eukaryota > Metazoa > Chordata > Mammalia > Rodentia > Muridae > Acomys > Acomys minous. The sequence continues at coordinate 30,377,486 of NC_140493.1, read as the reverse complement.
GGACAGAACACTCTCCACAGTAAAGTGGAGAGTGGGATATTACGTTCTCACACACTCTGGTGCCACACCTCTGACCATGTCCCCTGGATGGGGAGACCTGATGGCACTCAGAGGAAGGACAGCAGGTTACCAAGAAGAGACTTGATACCCTATGATCATATAGAGGGGGAGGTAATCCCCCTCAGGAACTGTCATAGGGGAGGGGAATAAGGGGAAAATGGGAGGGAGGGAAGAATGGGAGGATACAAGGGACGGGATAACCATTGAGATGTAACAAGAATAAATTAATAAAAAAAAATAAATAAATAAAAATAAAAATAAAAAATGATTCAAACTAAAAAAAAAAAAAAAAAAAAAAAAAAGAATAGCGCCTCCTCTGGTGCCCCATATTTGACCATGTCCCTTGGATTGGGACGCCTGGTGGCACTCAGAGGAAGGATAATAGGTCACCAAGAAGAGACTCAATACCCTATGAGCATATACAGGGGGAGGAGGTCCCCCTCAGTCACAGACATAGGGGAGAGGAGTGGGGGGGGGGAAGCAGGAGGGAGGGAGAGAGGAATGGGAGAATACAAGGGATGGGCTAACAACTGAGAGGTAATATGAATAAATTAATAAAAATGGAAAAAGAGAAATGTAAAAAATAAAATGAAATAAATGCCTTTTGACATTTAAAAAAAAAAGAATAACACCTCCTCTGGACTTAGGAGTATTTAGCAGCATCTTAAATTTCTCTGTGTAGGAGACCACAAATCAGTACATCCTCTGCAGGAATCCCGGTGGATCTTTGGGGTTTTATATGGCAGGATCCCTTTCTCCTAACTTACCAGAAGGTTTAAGCTTCATTTTTTTGTGAACTTTGTGTCTAAGGTAGCAAAAGAGTCGGTGCCCAGACACCATCAACTTGTCTGACATCAAAGTAGATAAAGATTGGAAAGGAAAGGCAATGCTTAGTGCAGTGGTTCTCGACCTTTCCAATGATGCCGCCCTTTACTACAGTTCCTCATGTTCCTGTAACCCCCAAACATAAAATTATTATGTTGCTGCTTCATAACTATAATTTTGCTACTGTTAAGAATTGCAAAGATCTTATACGTGACCCACAGTTTGAGAACCACTGGATTAGAGTAAGGAAATGTATTTGTAAAACCATTCATACCCATGTATAGAAATAATTAAATTGCCAGCAGGATAAGTGCAGTGAACTCTGAGTAACTCTTCAGTACCTGGGAGCTTCCCTATGTGCATATGTACTGTCTCTTTTCAATGATATTTTTAATTTTACAGTTAATAAACAAAAGGCCAACATTATTACTATTTATTTCTTTGTATTAGAAGACAATAAATTTCAATGCTTATAAAGTTTTATACATACTTTATTTTTTTAATATTTAACAGTGAAGAGACTTGTATAAGTAAGGAAAATAACATTTTAGAGTTGAAAACTTAGTAACCAGTTTTGTATATATCGAGAAAATATTCCTGTTTTAAACATTTGGATGTTTTTTGAAAATTACACTTTATCATGTTCTTATTTAACAGCACCTTGTGGAAGTCGTTCAACGGGTTCAGAAGGCACTGTGTTATCACCAAACTACCCGAAAAATTACAGTGTGGAACACAATTGTGTTTATTCTATAGCAGTTCCCAAGGAGTTTGGTAAGTAAGATTCATGTCATCATGCCTTCTTCTATATCTAGACATGCTTGATTTTCATTACATGGTATTTTAAATTTTTCCATGAGATTATCTGCTCACAAAGTGCTTTCCTTTGTAATTGTTTAGGTGGTAGCTTTGTGATAAAATTGAGGTCATTTTATTTCATCTGAATCAACAGTCAAGTATACAGGTGAACAACAATACAAAAATGAAAACAGGATTGTTTTTTAATTTTTAAAAATAAGAACATCCAGTAACCTTGCAAGTGCCTTCATATTGGGATTTCATAAAATGAGAAATTACTACTGGAGCAGAGAGCAAAATCTGCTATGCAATTTACACATAAACTCAAACACATAACATATCATGCTTATAATTTATTAACACATTTCCAGAGTGAAAATGTTTTGGTTTAATAAACCTAATTTCTAGCACAACACCTATAAAATGACAACAAAGAACATTTCAGATCCTCTCATTAATCTGACAAGCTTTTCAATATTAGCACTGAGAATATACTGTGTCCTTTGCTGTCTCAATATCCCCGTGATTGATTGTGGGTCTTAGAAGTTACCTGGGGGGCTTATAAAGGTTTTAGATCTGAGATCCAGCTGGATTTGTCCCAGATTAAGCTCTGTTCATGCATGGGTAGACAAGAGAAATTTAATGAGCAGCAAAGAGTGGGAGAGTGGCTGAAAGTGCCTAAACTCCCGAAATTTAGATTGACAGGATTGTGCTGGATGGCAAAGGCTTTGCTGTGGCTGTCATGAACGTCTGGGTCTAAGTGACTCAGTACTCTAGCAGAAGACCATGGATTTTTTTATCAGTAGGCACTGTTGAATAACAACTTAATATTTCTGCTGCTGATACATAAAATAGGCTGATGTTTCCAGTCCAATTTATTAAAAACCAGATACTACCTATACATTCTCCTTTCCTGACTCTAAATCTATTAGTCTCAGACTCTCAACTTAACTAGAACATGGCCATCATACTGGAAATATTTAACCTTTCATTTTATCATTGTGATAGAACTGTGGATGGTAGCATTAGCAAGCTGTCAATTTCAGTATGGAGAGAAGTATTTCTTCAACCCAGCATACCGATCGATTTAAGCATGTTTGAGTTTTTCAATATTGAAGAGAATGACCTTTTTAGTAAGAACATTATCCTCCTGTATGGGAGTAGGGGACTTCGTGGGCATTGTGGGTTTTTGGTTTTGGTTTTTTTGTTTTGTTTTGTTTTGTTTTGTTTTGTTTTGTTTTGCCCAAGATCATCCTTTGCCTTCTGGATTTTATGAATAGAAGATGAAAAAATATTATGTGCATGCTGATAGAATCCTGTGAATGATTGTACCCAGAAGGACAAGAAAGAGAAAAATTAGGCACTTTGTTTTCTGACATGTATACATGATGTTCACCATGGAGGTATTTGACGGTAGTTTGTGTACATTTCACAAGAGTCAGACAAATTGATGCTTGAAATAGTGATTACTTAATAAATCCCTAATTAATATAGTTAGTATTTTTTGCAGATTAGTGTAAATTGAATTTAATCCTTTTAGCTTAAAAATAATGCCATATGGAGATAAACATGAACTGTTTCTAAACCTAATTTAGAAAAACAAGTCTCGAGTTATCAGTGGATAAAATAAGTTATTTTAGTCAATTAATATAAAATTAATTTTGTTTTATAAATGTCCTCTATTCATTCTAAACTATATGTAAACGTGAACAGTTGAGTTCTAATTACATCCCTTTTTCTCTTTGAGAATGTTTCACAGTTTCTTTGTTTATCAATGGAAAGTCTGTCAACAAGAAAGAGCTATGAAAAGAAGAGAGGTGGACGTTTCCAAACGGTTTCTTATACAACATGCTCACCAACAGTGGGTGTGAGAGTGCCAGTTAGAGCCTGATTTCTGGCTTCAGGTTCAGCTCAACAGCTTGTGTTCATTGTTGCTGTTGGACAAATAACAATCTCAGCCCAGCCTTATTTCTCTTCATCTCTAAAATACTGATAGTAACTGTTTAGCATGCGGTTATATTATAATTACACTTTGTAGTGTGAGCAAATGCTAGGCAGAAGGCAAACACTTGGACACTCTTTGGTTTACACTCACATTTACGTGGACCACTTCCCAACCTTGTAACCTTCCCCTTCAAAAAAAAAAAAAGTTGAACAAATCAAATGACCTACAGGTCCAGTTGAACGAGTTCTTCAAATTCACAAGGCTTAAAAAAATATATGTGTAATTATTTGTGTTGCTTAGTTAATAAATCCGATGTTAAGTTGTAAAAATAGAGAACAGATTTTCAAGTATGGCCTCACCCAGCTCTTCCAACTGTGTCTCAGAGCACACCGAGAGGGGAGAGAAGGGAGTGGTGGAATTAAACACAAACAGAGCACGCCGTCCTGCCCGTCTGTACCTCTAGCTCTTTGGTATGAGATGATTAAGCAATAGTCAGCGGTTCCCTACAAATCAAATTCCTATTTTGCTTCTGTCTCCTCTCATTCTCACTTTGCTATAATTCCCCGCTATTGCCACACTGAGCTATTTCTTATTGCATTTTGCTATCATTTTATCACATGTCGGTTCTCACATTTTTTTCCTCTGTTCCTGTCATTTGTTGCAAATTATGGTCATTCCTTCTCTTATTTCTTTTATGTGGGAATGCTCTCAGAACTTGACTTGTAAATCTCTTAGCACATTATCTGTCAAACGCACTCAGTTCATTTGTTGCACCTGCCTCTTGAACTGGAGTTGAGGCGGTGAAATAGCTACCCTTGGAGAAAACCATAGGAAAACATTAAAAGTGAAAATATTCTGTTATTCATAAAAGATCATCTCCATGAGTCTACACATGTCATATTATCTCTCACTCAGCCTAAAGAGACGGCTTTTCCTCAGTGTAAGAAAGTAAGACAGTTGTTTCACAGAACACCAATGAGCTGCTGTGCTTTCCAGGGCTTGTGTCTTACCTGATCATCCTCCCTTATTTGTTTTTGCCTGATATTCAATTGAATTCATATAGAATAAATATATGCATAATTTGACTATGTTTATTGAGAACTGACTGTTTACTAGTAATTACCTATCTTCCTCTTTCACTGGGTATGAAGATGGAAAGCTCATATTGTTTCCGCGGATCTTATTGGTTTTGATTTGAACTTCATTTCTTATGTCACTATAGCAATATTTAGAATCTAGGGTTCCAGTTCTATTTAAATTTTAAAAACTTTTTTGGTCAGCTAAGTAGAGTTTACTGGTGTTTTGCATTTATTTTATAATATTAAGTTATTTCACTCTATGTTTAAAACAACTATGAGCAAAACATATTTTAATTTTCCTTCTTTCAATTGTTAACCATAAGGTTTCTTTGTTATTTGTGAATTAATAAGTGAGAAAATATGGGGCCCAGATCCTATTATGACTTCTGTATAGGTAAAATGTTGTAGAAGGTGACAAAACTCTTAACATGGTCTAAGAAAAAATGTGTTTTACTAATACAAACATACAACAGAACATAAGGATATAAATAAAGCAGATGATCTGGAATGTGGCTTTAGGAAGATTGGCCAGTAAATGTGAATATCTATTCCAATAGTATGCTGGAAAATAAGACAGAAATGGTATCATTGACAAACCAATCCAGAAATCAAAGAGTTGTTTTTTGTTTTGTTTTGTTTTTTCTTCTTAGGTAAAAAGATACTCACATTTTTATTGTAAATTTCAATGAGAAAAAACACACTTTATAGTTGGAGGAGTTGGCAAACAAATTATTTAGGTATGAAGGAGGTAGAATTCAAGAAACTTTTCTGAAAAGGAATATTTTACATTAAGTAGCATTTATACACAAAATTACTTTTACATAGTGTATTAGAACCATTATTTGTCTCAGTTTTTGGACCTTGATTTCTCTTCGGTCACCATCTTATTCTTTCTGTGAAATTCTCTGTAAAGCTACTACTGTAACGCTCTATCCAAAGGCTACTGTAATTATGTGCTACACATTTTGTAGCTTAAAACTGTAAAAATGAATTCTTGGCCCCTCTGGCTCCCTCATCATTCCCCCCAACTCTTCCATAGGCCTCCCTTTTATAATTAAAAATATAAGACATAAGGCAATAAGATAATAAGGTACCAGATGCCAGATATTACAATATATGAGATTTATTAACTGAGCATGGGGAGAGAAGGAAAGGGGAGGGGTACCACAGAAAAAGAGATAAACTAGTCCATGTAACGATAACTAGTCCACCGACCAGTCCAGCTGGTCAGTTATTGGGGGGCCGAGGGGGGTCGCAACCTGTATTTAAAGAAATGGGCGAGAGAGACGTAGAGCTCAAGCGAACAGTTGCTTGTCAAGAGCCATTTATTGAAGGTAATGGCAGGCTTTTTAAAACCTGCTTTAGTGAGGGCGGGGGTACGCAAGGAGAGTAGTGGAAAAGTACAAAATCTTCTGGGTTGAGCCCCGGGAACATTTGCAAGGGGAGGGGTCTTCCAGGTGAGACAAAGCAGGATGTCTCTGTGGTTATCTTAGGATCAGATCGCTGTCTTCTCAGGACTAAGCCGGATGCCTTGCATACCTAATGAGTGGCCCAGCAGGATGTTTGCTGCAAATACTGAATGGGTGGGGGTCGGCCTCAGGCCTTTTGGTCCCTGGCAAAGAGAGAGAGAAACAGGACAGAGACAGAGGAAGAAAGGGGAGAGAAGAAGAGGAAGAGGTAGAGAGAGAGCAAGAGGAAGAGGAAGGGAGGGTTGAGAGAGTGGGCCACGAGAAGAGTCTGTCCTTTTATATAGCCCTGGGCAGGGCCACACCTTCATAGGTAGTAGGCAATGACATCACAGGTAGGCAGACTGAAGCAGAATCCTAACACTCCCTGAGCTCTGTCTAATGTTTGGTTGTGGGTCTCCTCTCTGTATCTGTTTCCACCAGCTACTGGATGAAGCCTCTCAGCAGAGTTATGCTAGGCTCCAAGAGGGGTTATGCTGGGCTCCAGTCCACAAGCATAGCCCAGCAGCATTAATAGTGTCAGGGATTGCTTCTCTTCCATGGGATGAACCTCAAGTAAGGCCAGTCTTTGTTTGGCCATTCCTTCAACCTTTGCACCATTTTTGTCCCTGCACATCTTGTAGGCAGGACAAATTTTGGGTTAAATGTTTTGTGGGTAGGTTGGTGTTCTTATCCTCCCACTGGAAGTCCTGCCTGGCCACAGAGAGTGGTCACTTCAGGCTCCATATCCCATGCTGCTAGGAGTCTCAGCTAGGGTGACCCCCATAGACTTCCTGCAGCTTCCCCTATCCCAGGTCTCTGGGAAGTCCCAGAGATGCCCCTCACCTCTGATTTCTCTTCTCAAACCTCCCCCCACCCCACTCTCTATACTCCTAACCCCTGCCTGTCCTACCCTGCCCATCCTCTCAGCTACACAGTTCCTTCCCTCTGTCCACTTCCCTTTCTGAGTGAGAGTCAAGCAGCCTCCCTTGTGCCCTTCTTGTAACTTACAGTCTTTGGGTCTGTGGATTGTAGCATGGCCCATCAAGCCAACTAACCTGGCCTCAGGGGGGCTCAGAGAGACTGAACCATGAAGCGAAGAGCATGCAAGGACTGGTCCTAGGTCACCTTGCACATATGTAGGAGATGTGCAGCTTGGTCGTCATGTGGGTCCCCTAACATCTGGAGCTGGCACCCTCTTTGACTCTGATGCCTCTGTTTAGATCCTTTCTCCTTAACCAGGCTGCCTTATCTGGCATCAGTGGAAGGGGATGCACCTAGTTCTGCAGTGACTTAATGTACCAGGGAGGGTTGGTACCCATAAGGGACTGTTCCCTTCTTTGAGGAAGGCAGGGGAGAATGTGGGGAGGGGTGTGCAAGAGGGGGACTGGGAGGAGTGGGAGCTGTACTCTGGATGTAAAGTCAATAAATAAATAAATTTTTGGAAATTAATTCTTAGTTCCAGAAGGTAGGCATCTGAAATTAAGATGTTCTAACGTCACACATCCTGCAGGCTTTGGGAAGTAACCTGTCTGTGCGTCTTCCTAGCTTGTGGTAACTCTAAGGAACCCTTGGGTTCTTGGAGTGAAAGCTGAATAACTGTTGTTGCACCGATGTAAAGGGCCTTTTATGAAGTCCAGTCTGTCTCTACTTCTGATTTAGGGCCCATTTAAATCAGTTTGATATCACCTAGCTTCTTAACCAATTAAATCTGACAAGACCATGTCCTATGAGTGATTATATTCTGACCTTCTGTTTTGATTTAAGCTTGGGGGACAATATTTAAAACAGTAGAGTACATGCTATATTAACATCATTTAAAATAGAAAGCTACATATTAGTGACAACATAAGTGACATAGATGGTATTCAGTACAGAGACTACAAATTTAGGTTGAAAATGTATGGAGTAGCCTAACATGTAAAATATTTTTGAGTATAATTGTCTATAGTGATATCATTTTTTGGTCAGATTCAGAGATAGTTTTGTTTTCTAAAAGATCTCCTGTCAACTCTTATTTCATAGCACATGACATCTCTAGACTAGTTTTTGAAGGAAGATATCCATGAAGTGAGTAAATGGGTATAAAATCCTTTTGTCCAGTTAACCTGCACCAATTACTGGTTCAGTCCCTTCATTGCATATGTGGCAAGTTCATGAACCTTTAAATAACTTGAAGGGTTTTTTTTTTCAATCTAATTGTTCAAAGCCTTCCCTTCATTGCTATAGGTTCTTTTTGTTGTTCCTAGCATTGGAGTCAGGGTCTCACTATGCAGCCCAGAAAGCATAAGCTATCTTGTTTCTCCCATCCTTTCAATAACAAGGATATGATACAACCTCCAGCCAAAAGTTTTCAGTTTTGTTTTTATTGGGGGCTTTTGAATACACTTAAGTAGCTTTCAGCATCTTCCATTCCTTTCTTTCAGTTATATACACATTTATTTTTTTCACAGACACTCCTCTATTGCAGAAACTTGTTATTCTATGGCATGACCTATATTACAGAATTAATATGCTTATAAGTCAATATACTTGGTTATTTGAAGCTATTTATAGTGTGTTTGTTTAGATGTGTAAGCACACAAACCAGGGCACAGATGTTCTGGTCAAAGCACAGCTACAACAATTGGTTTTCTTCTTCCACCATGTTGGTTTTAGGGATCAAACTTAGGTCACAGTGTAGGTGGCCAGTGGTTTTACCTGATAAGCCATCCCACTGGCCCAGTATTAAAGTTTTCATTTTTATTTTAATAATTTACCACAGTGTTGTATTGAAAAAGCTGTAATTAGATGACAAGTGCCTCATTAATTCTGATTATATTGATCAATCTTAATAGTTGAAGGCCTGTGGGCTGGGGTAATTACATGATGGTGATATAAAGTCTGATCTTGCAGTAACACCTCTTTCTCTTTTATGCATAAACTGTTATGCTGTGAAAGCTGGCTATTGGAAATATAAGCACACTCAAGAGTTTGAAAATGAAAGTAACTGACCCTATAAAGGAACTAAACTGCATACATATCACTGCGCGTGTGCACATGCATTACGTATGGGGCCATTTTGTCTTTTGAATCTGTGTAAATGGGGTTTAGAACTGCAAAGCTTTCCTTGTTTTTTTATGCTTAAATGAGAGTGTTTGAGTTGTGGATATAGCACTTTAAAATTCACATGTTTATTGGGTTATTTACCTTGTGATAAATCTATATGCAGTTTAAAATGGCCTGTTTTACTCAGCATAGTTTATGTAATATATATTATAGTTACCTGTCATTCTATTTAATTCAGCAATTTATTGTCAGTAATCTCTCCAATATTTTAGTGGCAAATTGCTTTATAGTTCTTTCTGTATGTTACTTAGGTCAGTAAATCGTTTTATTGACTTTTTTTTCTGTTGTGAAGTTTTCAGCAATGATAAACTCTTAAGAAGATCAATAAAGCCTTTTATATCTTTTATTTAAAGTATATGACAGTTAATTTTTACTACCACTATTGTATCAAAATCAATTATTATTATTTTTCAAAATGTTGAACTTATCTAATAATGGCAAATAATGTTCATAAAATGTATGCTTACTCAAAATCTTCCTTTATTATTTAACATTACTTTTTAGACTTTAAGCAAATTAAATAGAACCCTTTATCCTAATGTGGTGATTGCTTTAATATCAACAAATAAGAATGGGTATGTTTGTTTCTTGGTTTGGTTTTGGGTATTGTTATTGTTGTATGGCAATGAAAAAAGAAATTGACCTGGCAAGATGGTTCAGCAGATAAAGACACTTCTACCTAAACCAGACAACGTGAATTGCGTTGCTGTCTTAGTGATATATGCGTGGCTTTGATTGACTGAATGATATATTTGCTGTCTATAAAGAAAGTCATGCCGAGAGATATCAACCTGATAAAGATCAACTTAGTACAAGGGAAGGTAGCTACCATTGACAGTATTATGTGACTAGACCTTTGGCAATGAACCCAGGGTGTGTAAAGCTAAAAGGTGAGACTAATTGTTTACCAGAACATAACATACAAAAACTGATGATGACTCAGCCTTTTATACTGACTCTTGGTTCTTAAGGCCATCAAGAATAATGTAATAAAGTAGCATCCATCCAGACATAAGAGTCATATGTGATAGTAATGGTCACATAATCTCTAAAGTATACAAACAATATTCCTCTGGTCACTCAATTTATGCCAAGGTACTCTTCAGGTTAAAGAGGTTCTCAAATAGGGTGGCCTCCTGCAATGCTTTGACAACCTGAAAAAGTCTGAGGACATGAAAAGCTACACAACATGTTAACGGGACATGAGAAAGGGAATAGGTTTGGCTAATATATCATAATGGTTTTCGTTTCAGGATCAATTTTGGGTTCCGATGGTACACGGGGGTGATATAGTCTTTGAATTACAGTAAAATTCTCAGAATTTGAGACAGTGGGTCCTTATGTGTTAGGCAATGGAACCTCTCTTTTTCTGGTGAACACTTTTGTGACTACCAGAATGTCTTAAATGATTATAGGAAATGAGGAATCTTGTAGGATGATATTATAAAGTATGACTTCGTGACCTGTGCTTCACAAGAAATTGGAGATGGTTATATTCTTGCTACATTGTGGTAGCCATTGCAGTGGTCTGGTTAGTAAAGACTCTGGGTGAAGCTGGTTCTGTAATGATTGCATTACGGTGTCATTAAATGTGGAGGCTAAGAGACTATTGGCATAGGCAATAAGAAAAATACATGAATCAAGTCAATGGCAAAATATTAATCAGTTTAACGTTAGTTGTACTCAGTAATTTTAAAACCATTCCCAAAAGTTCTCCAGATGGTAGGGCCATGGAATTATCTAGCAATTTATCTTAAGAAATCATTTACTCTGGCTTTTAAAATAAACAAATTACACTGTGAAGTGGTTAAATAGTGAGGCTAGCTGCCCCATCTTTTCAGAGGGAGTCCTAGACACTGAATTTCAGTCTCCGAAGATCCTATATTATTTTACATTTGGCTGTATTAATTATTTTAATCGAGGGTAAAGATCTATGGCAGTCCCAATTTGTCAGGCCTATTACAAGTACCAACAACTTAATTTAATTTATTACTATTTTGGCCAGAGCTTCCATAGTCAGTGTAAGATATTTAGAAAATGAAATATTTATGAATATTAGAATGAGGCATAATTATTCATTCACCATTTTATTACCTATAATTATTGTACGCAGCATTGTGTACATTGTTTCAATTTAGTGGAATTCCCATGGATGTTTTAATCTGATGTGCTCCATTGATTAAGGCTGCAACAGCTTACCAGTTGGTATATCTCAGATGTAATATTAATTCCAAAACTGTTCCATAGAAGAATGGAAAACACTGGTGAGTACTTTAAATTTCACTTTACTACATTTTTGTAGTATACTTTAGATTAGTAAGTAGATACAGTTATGGTTTTACTTCAACTTTCTGTTTCCATATTTTGTGCCAAGATTTTTATGTGTTTGTTTTTGTTTTGCCTTACTTTTTATGTTTGTTTCAATTATTTTTTGGTGATTATTATTTATATTTCTGTAGGGTTTCCTTACATTGATCATATTCAGAATTCTCTTATTTCATTGAGACTCCAAGGTTCCTGCATCCCTAATGGAATTGCTTTATTGTAGGTTATAAACCCATCTGTTTAAGGATAATTTGAATAAAGTTCTTAGTGCCATGTGGGTATCAAAATGATATTTTTAATAAACCCTCCAAAAAAGGATCACTGTTAATAACTAGAGCCCAGGTAATATAATTGCCAAAGACATTCACGGGATCTTTTTGAAGTATCTGTTTTTTGTTAGCATTTAACATGATAACTACTTTTCCATATGAATGGCTGACTAATAATACATATAAAGAACAAGGCATCAGAATTTTTGGTGATGCCTATAGAGGGGGTAGTACCTGCTTGATACACTCCAGAAATCATCCCTATCACAGTGTAAGAGCCCTTCCTTTAAACAGTTTAAGCAGGGATCATGAACTATGGTTCAGTAAGAGGCAGGCAAAGATGTGTAAATTTGCCTGCAAACAGCAGTTTCAGAAAAAAAGAAAGAAAGAAAGAAAGAAAGAAAAGAAAGAAAGGAGAAAGAGAAAGGAAAGGAAAGGAAAGGAAAGGAAAGGAAAGGGAAAGGAAAGGAAAGGAAAGGAAAGGAAAGGAAAGGAAAGGAAAAGGAAAGGAAAGGAAAGGAAAGGAAAGGAAAGGAAAGGAAAGGAAAGGAAAGGAAAGGAAAGGAAAGGAAAGGGAAAGGAAAAGGAAAGGAAAGGAAAGGAAAGGAAAGGAAAGGAAAGGAAAGGAAAGGAAAGGAAAAGGAAAAGGAAAGAAAAAAGGAAAGAAAAGAAAAACACCTTGGGTGGCATGATCCTTGCCTTGGCAAGCCCCCATGCTCACAATCTGGATATTTAGTTAGGACAAACTCCACAACAGTTCCAAAAATGCACTAGAGAACAAAGAAGTATTGTAGATTATGAGTTTTTGAGATTTTTTATACATGGGTGAGTGACCCTGTGTGAAGCTGAGGACCTGCGTGATGTAAACTTCCTGCTGTATCCAGTGGAGAATATGTAAGCTTCTTTATCATCTCTCCGTGTCTGGGGCTCCACATAAGTAGGGGGAGAATTCTTTGCTGCTAGCAGCCACACATCAAACACATTTTCAGTCTTCTTAGCCAAAATGAATACAGTAGAGTTTTATGTATTATATTATATGCATACATACATATATACATACATATTGCATACATATTTTATACATTATATAAATATATATGTGTACATATATATGTAACTATCTCCCTTGTTATCACACTTTGTATTCTCCTTCCACATCAAACAAAATGATCTCCTTTCAATTTACAATGAAATGACGATAGCATGCTGTAGGAGTGTGATTAGATGAATTTTCAAAGTGATGGTCATTTGATCTCATGCAGGTTCACATGACAGATGTCCGCTCACAGTCATTGTATGATGGATGTCAATGTTGCTGCTTCACACTTCTTTCAGTTTCTAAGCAGTTATGGAAACAACTTATGCTTAATATGTCATGAGAAAGTTTGAAAACATGGTACAGGAACATGAAATTAGTTTCTTTTTTTTTTTTTAATTCGTTTCTTTACTCTTATAGAATTTACAGTATTTCACCACAGTACTATATTCTTTCACTTATGTGTGTTTGCAGATTGTTTTTACTTTTGGTAAGTTGGTTGGTTGGTTGGTCAGTGTTGAGTGTGTGCCTGTGTGTTCTGTGTATTCATGTGGAGCGATGGTATATGAAACTGTAACCATAAATAGGCACTGAGTTTGAGGAAGTTAGGTTGTCTTCTCTATGGCTGTTTATTTTAAATCCCCTGAGGTGGGATCTCTTAGTGAATCTGGGAGTGTGCTGGAATCCAGGAAGCCACACTGTCCCTCTTGTCTCTGCATTACTGTCAACTTACGGCTACATCTAGCTTTTCACATGGATGCTGATATCCAATCCAAGTCCTCATGCTTATACAGCAGCCTGCGCTCTGGCCTGTTGATCGACTGCTCGTGTGGAATAATATGGTCATCCTGTAGCTGTCTATATTGATGCTATGGACTTGAATGGCTTAAGCCTTCCATTCTGTTGGTTGTTCTCTACAGGGTTTCTCTGGTTGCACTCGCTCTCCTAGAATTCATTTCGTAGACCAGGATTCAATTCACAAATAACACCTGTCTTTTTTCTTGTGCCAATATGTCTGGATTGTAATCTCTTTTTTTTTTTTTTTTTTTTTTTTTTTTTTTTTTTTTTTTTTTTTGGCATAGTGACATAGGGTTTGCACTGTAATTTGATATCTTTGCCCTGTGTTCTTTCTGCACACATATTACAGGTCATATTAAGAAAGTTTGTTGTTTTGGTTTTTGTTTGTTTGTTTTAATTTTATTTGCTTATAAGATGGGTTCTTGTTCTTTTCCTTTCCTGGTACAAAATTTGATCTTGTTATAAATCTATTTCTCTGTCCAGAGAGTGTGATACAAAAAAAAAAAAAAAAAAAAAAAAGGAAAAGAAATTGAGCAAAGTATCACCAAGTATCATTTCTGAAATACAAGTCAGCTCACAGAAGTCCATGGATTTATCGGATTTCCATAAATAGATAGAGACTGAAAGCTCTATCTGAATCTATTTTATACCCACAAAGTCCTAGGAGCATTATGTGATACAATTCCATTTTGGTTTTTTTTTCTTTCTTTTTTTTTCCTATTATAATGTATAAGATTATTCCCTGTGTTTATGCTGACCATTTTCTGTTTTGAAAGGATCATAAATATTTACACTAGATCTTTATGGTCTTCAATTCAGTAGAAATACTAGAAAATGAATTTTCTGCTAGATTGTACTACTGGCATTTGGGCACAAAATAATCCTTTAAGAAAACCGTAATATTCACATACATATTAAACTTACCTTTTAAATTCAAAACAAATTTGCTAATCTTCCCTTCAAGAAATCAATGTGTGTAATAGATTTAAAATAATGAAATTATTTTTTTAAAAAACATGATTTGTCTATATATGTATAACTTCTTCTGGAGAATGTTTTTATGGTGATCTTATACATGGAGAAGTCATTACATGTAGATTTTTTAAACATTTCATTTTTCTGTCATGCAGATTGACATTTATACTATTTTTGCCCTGATAGATTAAAGTTAGAAGATAAACGAGTCTCAAATGCACAGCATGTCACATTATAATCCCTTCTATAAATATGGAATACTCCTCACTTTATTTTTTAATTTTGAAAACAGTTTATAAAAAATATGTTCTGAGTTTTACTTTTGTGTAATAATTACTTTATTATGACAGGTATTACCACTTTAAAAATTTTAGTAAAAATATTTTATTCAAAATCAAGGTTAGGACAAAATGTATGTGAAAGCAGTGTATGTGGGCATAGGCAATAAGAAATCACTGGTACTTTGTGAACAAAAGATACATATCTTTTTAAAAACAATTTAGTACCCAAAAGTTTAAATCTCATCTTCTCCTGAGTAAATCATCTTTGCAATTATTTTTGCTCTTAGGGTAATTTGATTGCTGTATTTCATTTAGAGATATGAAGGCATAATGGCTTCCTTTCTGTTTACCCAACCCTTTGAACCTCTTCTCTAATTCTGACTATGTAGAAATATGCTATTAATAACGATAATGTAATTAGGAGTAGAGGTCTATGGCATTGCTTGTAAATGACAATCTTCTACTAAATGGATTAACTGTTTAGTCAAAGACTGTCCACACCTCCTCTTTTGATTTAGCGACTGAACTTCTTGGTTTATAAAGTACATTAGGTTCTGGCCCTTCACACAGGAAATGAACTCTCTAACTGAGTAGTTTATGTAGCAATGTAGACATTTGGAAAAATGTAGAAGCTGACAACTGAGAGGAAGCTATGGAAAAAACCCAGGAGGGACACAGAAGTGACCTGAAAGGTAGTGGGAAGGTGCTGTGACAATATTAGAAACTTTTGGCAGAAGACACATCCTGTACCTGAGTCTTAGGCAACTTGTAATTGTTAGAGAGTGGGAAAAGCACTTCCAGTGAGGATGAGCCACAAAGTAAGGCATGCCCATATGGTGCATGATTTATGATTCACTATGGGGAAAGAGCAAATCGTGGGGCTTGACTCCGCAACATCCACAGACTACACTATGACATTCTCTGTGTGCTATTTTTGTTTGTTGTTTGTTTGTTTTAAATTCATTTATTTTTTCACTTTGCATCCTGATTGCAGCCTTTCTCCACCCCTTCCAGTCTCTTCCTCACATACCTCTCTCCCCACTCTCTTTCCTTCTCGGCAGAGGAGGGGGAGGTGCCCAGTGAGTACCAACTGGCCCTAGCACACTAAGTCCTACAGGACTACGTCCATCCTCTCCCACTGAGGACAGGCAAGGGAGGCCAGTTAGGGATCCAAAGGCAGGTATCAGAGTGAGAGAGGTCCCCTGATCCAGGTGTGGGGGGACCCAAGTAAAGAAGGAACTGCATATCAGCTACATATGTGGAAGGAGCCTAGGACCACTCCATGTATCTTCTTCGGTTGGTGGTTAAGTTTCTGTGAGCCCCCATGCGCCCGGGTTAGTTGACTCTGTTAGTTTTCTTGACCCCTCCACACCCTTCAATCATGACCCCCCCCCCCCCGCCGCCGCAGCTCTTCCATAGGACTCCCCATGTTCTGTCTAATGTTTGGCTGTGGGTCTCTGCATCTGTTTCTATCAGCTGCTAGGTGAAACCTCTCACAGGAGTTATGCTAGGTTCCTCTCTGTAAGAATAACAGAGTAGCATTAATCGTGTTAGGGATTGGTTCTCGTCCATAGGATGGAGCTCAAATAGGACCTCCTCTATCCAGGGTCTCTGGCAAATGCCAGCGATGCCTCCCACCTCATATTTCAGTTCTCTTACCTGGCCCTTTCACTACTGTTCTCCTTACTCTTATCACTCACCCCTGCTTCCCTCGCCATCTCCTCTCCTACCCAGTTCCCTCCCTCTATCCACCCTCAATGCCTATCTGATTTCCTTTTCTGAGTGAGAATCAAATGTCTTCCCTTGGGCCCTCCTTGTAATTTAGCTGTACCTTGTGGCTGGTATCCACTTATAAGTGAGTATACACCATGTATGTCTTTGGGGGATTTGGTTCCTTCACTCAAGATGATATTTTTTCTAGTTCTATCTATTTTCCTGCATATTTCAAGATCTCCTTGTTTCTAATAGTTAAGTCATATTCTATTGTGTAAATTTATAAAAATTTCTTTATCCATTCTTCAGTTGAGGGACATCCTGGTTGCTTCCAGTTTCTGGCTATTACAAATAAAGCTGTTATGAACATAGTTGAGCAAATGTCCTGTATGGTGAAACATCTTTGGTGTATATGCCCAGAAATGTGTGCTATGTTTAAATCAATTGAATAAGGGCTTTTAAAGTTCCCTCTGCCTCAATGATCCATTTTCTAGTTTGAAGCAACATGCTGCCAGCAAAACAGGACAACTTACTTGGCATCGTTAACATGTACAGTGGTGTATTAATCAATCCCAGTGTAATAGCTATATCATACATTGTGGCACACATCCTTGTATAGGGATTTTTAAATATGTTTATGTTGTACCAATAGCCATTTGTCAAGTATCCTTGGTGACGCTGAATCTTTGTATATTTAGCTTCTTCTTAGTTGTAACCAAAAGTATATAACTTAACAAAGTATGTTCCTGCTTGTCTATGCCTATGTCATATTGCTTAAAAAGTTTAGGAGTCACCTGCCTAATAAAGGCAGCAAACACCAAATTATGGCCATATATGCCAATGACCATGAAGATAAAGGAAAAACAGGAAACAATAAGAAACAATAACAGAAAGATCAGATTGATTGAGAAGGAGCTTTAAATGAATCTCTACACAGTAAAATTATCAAGTCAACTTAGACACATGATGGAGAAAGCCTGAAGAACATATTCTTTGTTTCTTGCTGGCAATGAAAATGTAGAAATTTGAGAGGCACTGCTGAGACTTAAGGGGAGACTAATTTAGACTATAATCTAAAGGCAGCTTTGTAGAGGAGATTAGAAATGAGCGAAATGGGTGTGTGTTGATTGTAGAGTAAGTCATAGACAACTGTGAATTGTGCTCTGGTGGTTGATGGTCTCACTATGGAGGAGCCATTGGTACGGGCAATTGATATCACAGAGGTATTTTGACCTAATGCCCAAAGCCTTTTTCGTGTCTAGATTTGAAAAGGGAACCCAAAATCTAGTCATCTTCTCAGGCTCAGAAATTCTGTGTTGTCAGCTAACTCAGTGGATACTCAAACTTCAGGTGACTGACCCACATGGATCCCAACTCAGGAAACAAACACCAGAAGGCTAGTTGGATAAATTACTTTGGCAACTGACCAATTTATTGTGAAAAAATAACCAGCAAGTTTGTCAGTCCTGGCCCCTTGCCTAGAACCCTTCATGTTAGTATCATATCCAAATCCATATGTATATATCGACTCCTGTGCAAATTAATGTGATTAATTATCAAATTGTAAATCAGGAGATAAAGAAGTTAAGGGCACCTTGAAACGGAGCTTGATGTACTTACAGGAAATTTACATTAAATTACCGTAGCTGGAATACTGTTACCTTCATTGAGAAAATTCTTTCTTTGAAATTCATCAAAGTAGCCTTTCCTAAATTGTGAGGAAGAGTAGAAAATCTACAAATAGTGCAGAGAAACTTAGCTTCAGGAATGTGAAATTCTTTATTTTATTTACTTTACATGACTATTGCAGCCCCTTCCCTCATCTCCTCCTTGTCCTGCCCTCCTAACCTCTTCCCCCTTTCCCTGTCCCCTGCTCCTCAGAAAAGAGGAGCCCACGCTCATCAACCACCCAAGAACATCCAGCGGAATCAGGACTAAGAGCGTCCCCTTTCACTGAGTTATCGTCTCTCCTTTATACTTTCTTTTCTAATTAAATAATATTAAAAACTGTATTTTACAAGGCTGGTGTGGTGGCGCATGCCTTTAATCCCAGCAGAGGCAGAGGCAGGTGGATCACTGTGAGTTCGAGGCCAGGCGGATCTGCAAAGCAAATCCAAGACAGCCAATGCTACACAAAGAAACCTTGTCTTGAAAAACTAAAACCAAAACCCAAAGCAATAACAACAACAATAACAAAAACCCACTATATTTTATGGATACTATTTAAATATGGGTTTGTACTACACGAGGATTTACCTAACATTTGCTTCAAGGAGGCTTCCTCCCTTCCCAGGAAGCACACTGTCTTCACTGCTTACCACCTGTGAATAGGCTAGCCTTCCTCATTTAATGAAATCTGAGCCACACACTGTTGATCTCTTCACGAGGTAATTCCCTTCTCTTTCAATTGGCTATGTTTTACCATTCACCAAGTTATCTTCTTTCATTTTTTTTTCTCTGAATTCTGTAGTACCTTTCCTGTGGATTTCCTACTTGACAATGAAGTTAATAATAACAGTTAGTCCTGTTTACAAAGCTTAACATATCATTGGATGGTTCACCTTGAAGTTTTCTATCACTCATTTCATACAACCTTTAGACCTTAATTCTCCCTCACATATTTTTGTGATTAAAGTTTTGTTTATATTTCTAATACTTAGCAATGCTGTGTGGATGTGCTTCCTGATAAAACTGGGGTCAGGGCTAGAACGATTTCATGATTGAAAATGAGATGCTCATCATAAATATTTTGCACTAAATTTGTTAAAGAACATAGCTTTCATCAACATTTTAAATATAATAAAATATTTTAAAATGTATTTGTTTTTATTCTTTGAGAGATTCCTTCAATTTTTAAAAAATCGCCAATTTCTCTTTTTTGGAGTTAAAGAATTTAAAATAGATAAAAAATTTTTCCACTGAGGCAAAATACTATGCAATTTTATGCAAAGTATTTCTTAACAACTTAGATTCATTAGGTTTAAATGTACTTTATTTCCCACAAAAATGGATTAGCCAAACCTTAGTTTTAAAGTCAGCTAACAGGCTCTGGGTCTTTATTTCATTGTCTCTAAAAATGCAGGCAATAAAAGGAATCCTGGGGAAATCTTTAACTAGGATCATTATTTCAGTTGAGTCTGTTGTGACCCATTTGTCTTATGTATCTGCAGATGAATGAAAATTAGGTGTGGATTCTTATCCTGTGTAGCTATTCACCTTATGATTTTGCCAAAGTAATATGTTAATTTTCCTTAAACTAGACAAACAATTTTACCAGATATTTGTTTTTGAAACAAGAAGCAAGAATTTTCTGTTAAGAAATTTTAGAGTATTTATCACAGTTCACAGCATACACAGTGCTAAGGTAATTTTAATATGTTTGAAATAACCTGACCCCCCCCTTAGCCATTATTTTTAACTACATATAACTTCTCTCTTCAATGTTTCATCTTTTATGATTAAGAAAACATAAGATTCTTCAAAATATTTAAAGCAGTAGTTGTTTTTATAACTTCAGTTGCTACAGTGATAAAAGCAAACAAATAGTCATTACTAAAAGTAAATTGAAAGTATAAATTCTAATTTCCTCTCACTGACCTACAGTATAATGAGCAGTGTATGTTATTTGTTTATTCTGGTGCCATGGTACGTAAATGTGCATGTCTGGTCTTAATGGATCAAATATCTCTGTTAATTTAGGCACCTTATCTGTTAAATTTTATGATAGCATGAAAGGGTCAGATGACTTTAGGATGCAGAATGATACAAGAGTGCATATATCATTATGTGAGCCATCTATCCTAAAATTAAACATAACTACATTATTCAAACAAGTAATAAACGTTCCAGGTAGTTAAGACATGGTACCTTATTTACCCAAAGTAGTCTTTTAAAGGCTTAAAGCAGCCTTTAGAATCATCTTCAAAACTCAGCAGAATTTTGCCTCCTTCTCAAGAGTTCACGTCTCTGGTAGAAAAAGATATGTCTATTAAATAAAATAGTTGCACTCCTGTAACTATTACTCCTTAAAATTTTTTAAGGAATGTCTAATCACAAAACTTAACCAGTGAAGATAACCTAGTTTTATTTTTATCAACACTTAATTTTTTTTCTATATACTTTAACTGAAATAGAATTCCATCAGTTCAAGACTGAACACACCGCACTGAGCAACCATGAAGGAGGATCATCTTGAGGGAGTCTTATCGTCCATCTCCTAGCAGGCGTTAATTGCCTATATTATTCTGGGGCAGGGATCCACTTCAGTTTTCAAGAACTTAAGATGTTTTTTAAATTAAAAAATAATTACGTTATTTCCCCCTCTCCTCTCTTCTTCCAACACCTCTCATGCAACCCCTGACCTCTCAAATTAATGGCCTTTCATTAATTGTTGTTTCATATATACACATATGTATGTATACATAAATAAAACTTATTTCTGGAAAGTCCCTCTATGGATTTGTTTCAGGTTCTTTGTCTTTGTACAGAGGCGGGCTTTCTAGTTTTCTAAGATTTACAAGTGTAATGGAGGAAGTCTGACACAGCTAGACAAGCTCTCTCTGATAGTATTTAGGACTCTTGTAGGCTTTCTAGCAGCACATTCTGGCAGATTGCATATAAACAGGTCATAAGTCACAGCTGGGCACCATCTCAGCCACTGGGTCCATGGCGGAAGTGTGACCAGATGTGCAGATGCCATGAGGACAATTAGTATCTCACCAAGAAAACAAACTTTGCCAAGCTTTGTTAAAAACATATTTTTATAACAAACAAAATGAAATGCTATTAAAATCTAAATTAAAAATGTATTTTCGAAAAGACTGTTTATATTCACAAATAATTGTTAACTTGGTTTAATGATATTTAAAAACCATATACTCAAACAATATGAAGAATGCCTACATATTAAAAATAAACTTAATGCTTTTGAAATTATAAATAGTAATGCTCATATAATTCTGTCAAATATACCTGTCTTATTTTAAACATTTTATCGCATTTCTAGGAAAAAAATAAGCATGTTTGAAAATATATTTAATTCTCTACTGTGTACCTTCTGTGTTTTTTCC
Source organism: Acomys minous (assembly GCF_964271855.1). NCBI lineage: Eukaryota > Metazoa > Chordata > Mammalia > Rodentia > Muridae > Acomys > Acomys minous. Next base: position 30,355,760 of record NC_140493.1, on the reverse strand, counting down.
TCTAGCCGTTTATATTTAGTATTAATATGTGCATATGTCCATGGAATGCCTGTGGAGGTCAGAGAACAATTTAGGGGAGTTTGTTCTCTCCATGGCCTGAGCTCCAGGCATAATAATCAGGTGGTGTCTTAGTGAAGGTTTCTACTCTTGCAACTAAACACCATAACCAAAAAAGCCAGTTGAAAAGGGTTTGTTTGCTTTATACTTTCATATTGCTGTTCCATTATTAAAAGAAGTCAAAACGGGATCTCAAGGAGGGCAAGATACTGCCTGCAGGAGCTGATGACAAAGCCATCGAGGGGTGCTCCTTATTAGCTTTCTTCACATGTGTTGCTCAACCTGCTTTCTTATAGAACCCAGGACCACCAGACCAGGGATGGCACCACCCACATATGGGTTGGGTTTTTTCTCATTGATCACTAATTGAGAAAATGCACTCACTTGACATCTTTTTGACCTGCTATCCCCATTTTTAAGCAATTAAATGAAAAAAAAAATCTCTTATATCCTCAAAATTTTTCAGCATAATGAATTTTAACAAGTTAATGTATTTATTCTCTCTCTCTCTCTCTCTCTCTCTATATATATATATATATATATATATATATATATATATACACCCTCTCACCAATAATAAATAAATGTAATGAAAAGTATGAGTAAAAAAATTGAGCATGTTCTGTCTTTACTGATTTATTAATACTAAATATAAACGGCTAGAGGAAAAAACACAGAAGGTACACAGTAGAGAATTAAATATATATATATATATTTCAAAATTTAACACAACTAATCTGTATATAATTCTGACTATTATCTAATTTTCTATTCATTTTATCCTTTACAAATATTACAGGGATAAACACATTCATATGTATGTTTTCAATAGCTTTCCGTCAGCATTCCCAGAATACAATTAAGTTCTTTTTTTTAATTTGTTTTTAATTTATATAATCTCTTTACATACAGATCATAGCCACCTCCCTCCTCTTTTCCCAGTCTCTTCCCCTCACCTTCTTCCCCCTCTGCCCTTCCCTTTGTCCTCAGAAAAGGAGGACTCCCCCGTCCCACTCCAGCACATCTAAGCATCAGCACTGAGCTCCCCCTCACCTACTGACACCAGGCAAGGCAGTCCCCATTAAAGCAAAGTAATCAAAAGCAGGCAACAGAGTCCATGTCATAGACAGCACCTGCTCCACTTACTAAGGGACCCACATGAAGATCCAACTGCCCATTGGTTACATATATGTAGGGGGCCTAGGTCCTGGTCATGCATGTTCTTTAGCTGCTGCTTCTGTCTTTGTAATCCCACCCCCTCCCATCTAGGGTAGTTGATGCTGTTGTTTTGTTTTTGTTTTTTGTTTGGTTTTTGGGTTTGAGAAAAGGGTTTCTTTGTGTAGGGCCTTGCTATCCTGGAAGTCACTCTGTAGACCAGGCTGACCTCAGAACCACAGATATCCACCTGCTTCTGTCTCCCGAGTGCTGGGATTAAAGGCTTGTGACAGCACACCCAGCCAAAAGTAAATTGTAAATATATACTTTTATAAATTGTTTACGACCCACAAAATTATTAGCTTATTTTTTAAGAAACATAGATTGAATATTTTGAAGGGATTTCCGTGTAGATTAAGAGATGAACCCTGTCATACGTATGAGTGAGGAAGGGTGTTCAGCACCTTTCTAAGATGATGACACATCAGAATAGAGAGACACTGGGAAGATGACACACTTTCAAACAGGCTTGAAGAGGTGTACAGTACCTCATAGTGTTAGAGTGAGAATCGGAAGAAAATAAAAAGGTAACAGCAAAACAAAGCGTGTTTAGAACAGAAATTTTAGTGCAATCACTCGCAATTCAGATTCCCTAAAGAAAGTTGGCAAAGCTGGTGACCTTTCCAGAAGACAAGCCATATAGGAAATAATTACAAGATAATATTTCAAGGAGGGTATTCTGTCAAGAGAGAGCATCATGGAGACTAATGGAGAGGCAAGGGAAGAAATATAAAGAGGCAGATATGGCATAGTACATAAAAACGGAGCTTAAAGATTGTTTCTGCCAGGAAGCGGGCTTCCTTACTACACTGGGAGCCCCATGTCACTCAGAACATCAATTGGAAATTGGAAGTTGGTGCCTGCAGGAACTGAGAGAAGAAAGTGATGCATCCTGCAGTTTAATCTCAGCGTCTTGATTCTGCATGACTAGAGCTTTGGGGCGGAGCGGATATCGCTCTGTTCTTGGTAAAACATTGGATTCTTCAAAGATTTCACATCATTGCCTAGGAATTTATTTTAAATTTATGCCTTTTCAGGCCTCTTTCTCTGGCTTTTTACTGAAGTACCTTGATGTCGCCTTGCAACAGGTGCTCCTTAGAGGACAGCACACATCCATTTTAAACTTTGTATCTCAGTCTGCTTTATTTTATGCTTTCATTGGTTTTAACCTTCCTAGTAATAGTTACAAAAGGTGAGTACTAAGTCATTCTCTACTCTTCCAATTTGAGCATCTTTCCTTCTTCCTTCCCTCATTCTTTTCTTTTCTTTTCTTTCTTTGTTTGAGACAGGTTTCTCAGTGTAGCCTTGGCTGTCCTGACTCTGGTAAACCAGGCTGGCCTTAAACTCAGAGATCTGCCTGCCTCTGCTTCCCTGACTGCTGGGATCAGGACACCTGGCTCAGTCGCTATGATTTATCTAAAAATCACTTTAATGTAACTATGCTTTTGAAACCAATTACTCTTTTAATCCAGTAACAATAAATGTTAGCAGCAGCCTTAGTGAATAGATTCATGGCAAAATATCTGGAATATAAAGAAACAATGCTTCCGCTACAATTGAAGAAGCAGCAGCAACCAAGTGATAAGAATATCAAAGCCTGTGTGACAGGAGCTGTCAAAACTGAAGCCAAGCCCAGTGCCTGTGTCCACACAGAAAAACAAGGATTCATAATCTAGCTATTGAAAGCCAAGCTTGGCAGGTTGAAACAGGAGGATTACAAATTCAAAGCCTGACAGCACAAGTCAGCAAGATCTTGTGTCAAAGTAAAAATTTTAGGGAAAGATAAAGAACCCTGGGTTAGTATTTGTTTGCACGGTGTTTGGCCAGCTGATTTATAAATGCTGTACCTTCTATTTGATCCTTGACTCCTTCAAACATTGATTAAAACATGCCAATATATTATAATTTTTGGCATAATTATATTGTTGCTGCTTTGGAAAAATAATTACACTTGGTAAAATAGAGCACTTCATTGATGGACACTTAAACAAGGAACATGGGATAAATCACAGGACTCCAAGGTACCCTAACCGATTCAGAAGGAAAGCTTTGCCTTCCTATAAGTTTAAATGTTTGTCCCAAAACTCCTTAGTTATATGTTTGGGAAAACTTTACTAAGGCCTGTATTCTCAATTGGCTCAAAGATAAATATAGAAACTATAAATCTCTGAGTTTTAAAATCTCTGTGAAAGAAAAAAAATATGTAGATTCCTTCTTTCTAGTACCATTTAATATTTAAATTTCTTCTGGTACTAGAAAGCTAAACAGAGTTAACATGAAGTACTTTTCTGTAATCTTTCAGTTTAACTGTGCAAGTATAGTCTGAAGACTGCATCATATAAGATGGGAAGTGAAATAGGTGTGATTAGCATATGCAATTTATACTCAGCTTCAGAAAATGATTTTATGAATTGTGGTCCCCAAGTAAGGCCAGCACTCATTAGGATGCAGTATTTATGTGTCAGCACAGAAAAGGGACCAACTGAATTACTACAGAAAGTATGTTCTGGATCCTCTTAACACTGGTAACAATTTTCTTTTAAATTGAGATAATCTAAAACTTTCATGCTTCCTCTTTTAGTTTAATTTTATATTGTTAGGCATAGCTTGCTGTTTATAAGAAATGCTCTCACATTTCCTAAATGTCAGAGATGAGTCTAAATTCAACCATCATTGTGCTATTATTGTAGATTAGTATGTCCATAGCAGTGAGAATATTCTATTATGTCCTGTGATTCTGTATTGGCCCTGCTTCCCTCCAAGTACCCCCAACAGATTATACATCTTTGTGCTATTGTTGTTAAGATAATTATTCCAGTTTTCCAAAATGGGATTTTTCACAGTTGATATTACATTGCTTATTCCAAAGTCCCTAAATGTACAGAATTTCATTTTTATTGTCACAATTACTGTAAACCACAAAGAGAAAGTGTGTCTATTATAATTTTACATATGAGAACTACATGAGAAGAGGCTCAGGAAATTGTAAATTTAGCACAATATAAGGTAAGAGCAAACAGCCAATAATAGAATCTAATAAGTTCTTCTTACTCATAATTTAGTCTATGTTAAGAATCTACTAAGAATTTAGACTATTTATTAATGAACTAATCAGAAATATGAAGGTTACCAAAGCTCTCATTCTTGGCACGTTGCCTGGCTGTGGGTGTCAGTCTTTGTTCTCATCTACTGCATTAGGAAGTTTCCAAGTTTTGGTTCCGGGTTTGGTTTTGGCTTTGGTTTTTCAAGAGAGGGTTTCTCTGTGTAGCTCTGGTTGTCCTGGACTCACTTGTAGACCAGGCTGGCCTTGAACTCACAGCGATCCGCCTGACTCTGCCTCCTGAGGATAGCTGAATGTCCTGAGAAATCATCTGATTGCTAAGTTTCTTCAGCAGAACTGTATTGTTTGGCTTTACCCTAGGTCCCTGGGTTTTCTTGTCTCCGATTCTTAGTCACCCAAAGCAGTGTCAGGCTTCCGGTTCCATCTCATTTAGTGGGCTTTAAGGCAAGTGGATAGTTGGCTGGTTACCCCCCAAAACTTTGTTCTACATTTATACCAGCATATCTTAAAGGCAGCATACCGTTGTAGATTCAGGATTTTGTGGCTAGGTTGTTGTTTACATTTTTCCTTTGGTAGTATACATTCCAGTAACAAGAATGCTAGCTATAGGAGTGAAAGTTCTGTGTCAGCACCAGCTCCTTCAGTGTTATACAGGTCCTGACTTCAGCAATAGTGAGAAACCTACAGCCTTGGAAACACCCTGTGTTATTGAGGTGTTTTCTTGCGACCACTCTGGCCATCAACAAACTCTCCCTATCAAATTCCTCCTCTCAGGATTCAAGGAAAACTGAGAAAGAGGAGGCAGAAAGACTCTCAGAGCCACAGGGGAAGAGTAGGCTGCATACCCAGCAGTAGATGTCAACAGAAAAAAAAAAAAAAACCTCAATGTCGTATTTGAAGCTTCCTTTTCTCATAAAGTCAAATAATGGCTTTCTCTTTTTAACTTATAAATCTTAGTATTGAGCAGTAGTTGAATATGTGTGTATGTATGTATGTATGTATGTATGTATGTAAGTACATATGTATACTAAGGCAAAATAAATGTTATTCATGATCCTCTTCATTTAATTTTTGGCACAGTCAAATGAGTTTTTTATTTATTGGTTAGATATTTTTATAAAGACTTTTAAAATGAAATCCTTACACTACTTTGTTTTAAAAGTGATTTAAACAATTTTTTTTTTGTTTTATCCCATGTCTCAAATTTCAAATAGGATTTCCAAGAATGTAGTAAGAGAACTGTTTTAGTGGAAATACTAAAACTGGAAGTGTGACAGCATCTTGAAGGTCAAGGCATTAAAAAAAGCATTGGTGAAACTAACTTAGTTACTTAAGCAAAAGGCTTGATAATGAAGTTTTTTAAAAAAATCAGCTTAATGATGCTGCTATAAGAGATGGTACAATAAAACACAGAACTATACTGCTATGTGGGTAGAGATATCAATTTAATGGGCTCAATCTGCCAATGCCTTGTTTTGTGGGGTAGGGTGCGGAGGTGGGAGGCAGAGAGACAAATAAAATGAAAAGCAAGGATATTTTACATGACAGTCAGCAGGGTTATTATTTGAGCTGATTCAATCTGTACATATAATCCTAGAACTAAGTGCCTTTAGCAGAGGTAGTTGACCCCTGGGAGAAGGTTAAGGGAGGTTCCTGGAGGATTAAAGGTGTTACCTAGAGGTTTAATGCTGCTTTTATATGTTATGTAGGCACCTGACCTGCTTGTCCGAGGTATGAAATCCAACATTGTGGTCATAGAATAAATATCAAATAAATTAGATTAAAAAGACAGATACCACTGTCGTTTGAAGAGTTCAACACTAAGAATCTCTCTCTGGAATTTATGTGGCTATCATCAGTCAGATAATCCAGGTTCATATAGCTCCAGCTAATGCTATAATATTTATCAAGTGGGTAATAATAATTATTATCAATATTAGATAATTATACATTGAAATACAATTTTAATTGTTTGTTTGGTTTTTAAAGACAAGGTTCCTCTATGTAGAGTTGGCTGCCCTGGACTCACTTTGTAGACTAGGCTAGCCTTGAACTCACAGTGATCCACCTGCCTCTGCCTCTCAAGTGCTACGATTAAAGGTGTGCACCGCCATGCCTAGAATACTATTTTTAAAAATGATACTCAAATCTAACCAATAGGGGAAATGTGTTGTGTTTTGAAAGGACATAATTTTTTGCAAATTATTATGCATGTAGGTCATGACTGTACAGATACACAGACAACTCAATCTAGCTTCAGAGAGAGAAACATATGGTTTAACAAGTACCATGGTTTGTTGACATTTTGTTCTTGAATTTGGACATGTTTTTATTTAGCTACTAAAGGGTATGTACGAAACCCTCCAACATGCCAAAAAGCAGTGTGGAAATGCAACTTCTAAGCAAATTCATGTCACAAAACTTTTCCTGTGAGTAAGTACACACTAAAGTGTTATTTTACCTTTTATGAGCCTTTAAAAGTCAATGAAATACAACAGATTGTGCTTCCTTGTTGGAAATGATAAATTGACAGAAATCCTTGAAACTTGCTGGAAATAATTAAGCCTAGTGATTCTTTGACTGCTTTCAACTGTTTTCTATAACAGCTCTTCCTTTTCAGAATTTGATGTTGGTAGAAGTCTTCATATTATATTTTATTCAGTTTTTAAACCTTACCCAAATCCAAAGAACCTCATTAGAGTGTAGGAACAAGGCAGCTTAATTAGTCTCTAGTTGTGTTTAAGGAGGAGCAATGTCCACATAGGATAAAGACAATCACCAATGACGGTACCCCACTGAGCACCCAGAGCTGATTTCTCACAGTCATCAAATTCTATATCCCTCAGTTTTGTGTATTTAACACCGTTAATTTTATTAGTATGTTGGTTTTATTCTCAGTCATGTATTCAAGATGCCAGAAAGAAAAGAGGAGAAATAGTCATTGGGTGCATATGCAGTAGTGGAGGTGGAATAACTTAGCAGCGAAGGACACTTCCTGCTCTGTAGAGCTCAAGGGCATTTGGTCCGACCTCTATGGATACCTGCATGCAACTAAACGTAAACAAACACAGATGCATACATTTTAAAAATTATCATTTTCTAAAATGTAGATAGGAAAGAAATATGGCCACCAGAACACAATGACATCTAATCTAGCCACTGAAATATTTCAAATCAGGAAAAGCCAACGATTTTTATTTAAAAAAAAAAATCAAAGAAACAAATCTTTATCTGAGAAAGGTTTTATTCTAGGCAGAAGCACGACATATAGAATGTAAACTATGTGGTTATGTATTTATGAATGATTAAATGATAAGATTCTTAAAGGACTTTTATCCATGGTTAGAACTCTGGTACAGGGCTAGGTGGCTCTCTGAACTGATTCAACTGGTTCAAACTGGCCCGAACTGGTAGGTGTTCTTGAGGCTAGTTGACTATGGTCAGGAGTTAGGGACTCTTCAAACTGGTAGCTAAGCAATGTTATATTCCTCAGACTAGCTGTCCTGGCCATCACTGGTTGGCTGTATGTTTTCTGTGGCATCTCAAATAAGCCCTGAGCTCAGTTCTGAGGAATGGCGGCTCAGGCCTGCTCCAAGCTAACAAGAAACTGCATACTGTCACGGAGACGGCTAGACTTATGTAACAGGGCCGCTTCACTAGACGATCTGACGCTCTTTTTGGCCTCCACATAAAATCATATACGCATGGAATACATTCATACAGCATATATTCTCATGTACACAAAAAGTAAACTGCATAATAAATTTACTCTAGGTAATTTTTTTTAAGGTTCAGCCATTTAATCAGTGGAATAATTTTATGGTAGTTGAATAGCAATGCCTTCCACAGACTCACGTGTTTTAATGCTTGGCCCATACGGAGTGACACTCTTAGAGAGTGTGGCCTTATAAGAATCAGTGTAGCCTTGTTGGAGGAAGTGCGTCACTGTGAGGGCAGACATTGGGGTCTGGTATGCTCAAACTAGCCTCGTGTGCCATTCATTTCCGTTACCCGTGGAGCAGATGGCGAACTCTCAGCTCCTCCAGCGTCAGGTCTGCCTTCGTGCCCCATGCTTTCAACCATGATGATAATGGTCTAGATCTCTGAAACTGTAATCCAGTACCATTTAAATATTGTCTTTTATAAAAGTTGTTGTGGTCATGGTGCCTCTTCCTAGCAAAAGAAACCCAAACTTAGGACAACTACTATTTTTAAAAGTATGTGTGTGTGTGTGTGTGTGTGTGTGTGTGTGTGTGTGTGTGTGTGTACATATATATATATATATATGTTTCCA